>NW_011494896.1:11592586-11594199 GCF_000754665.1 Bison bison bison
TTTTCATGTGTTTATTAGCTATCAGTATGTCTTCTTTGGAGAAATGTCTGTTTTGGTCTTTGGCCCATTTTTTGATTGGGTCGTTTATTTTTCTGGAGTTGAGCTGCAGGAGTTGCTTGTATATTTTTGAGATTAATTCTTTGAAAGTTGCTTCATTTGCTATTATTTTCTCCCATTCTTAAGGCTGTCTTTTCACCTTGCTTATAGTTTCCTTTGATGTGCAGAAGCTTTTAAGGTTAATTAGGTCCCATTTGTTTATTTTTGCTTTTATTTCCAATATTCTGGGAGGTGGGTCATAGAGGATCCTGCTGTGATATATGTCGGAGAGTGTTTTGCCTATGTTCTCCTCTAGGAGTTTTATAGTTTCTGGTCTTACGTTTAGATCTTTAATCCATTTTGAGTTTATTTTTGTGTATGGTGTTAGAAAGTGTTCTAGTTTCATTCTTTTACAAGTGATTGACCAGTTTTCCCAGCACCACTTGTTAAAAAGATTGTCTTTTCTCCATTGTATATTCTTGCCTCCTTTGTCAAAGATAAGGTGTCCATAGGTGCGTGGATTTATCTCTGTTGCCTCTGGTTTTCAGTCTTATTCTTACAGTAGCCTCAAGACTTCTATATCTATATAGCACTGATGATACAACATCTAGGTTAATGATGAAAAGTTTCTCCACAGTGGGGGACACCTGGTGAGGTACACAGAGTTACATGGAGAAGAGAAGAGGGAGGAGGGAGATAGAGGTGAACAGGAGGAGAAGAGGGGGAATCAAAAGGGGCGAGAGCAAGCTAGCCAGTATTCACTTCCCTGTGTGCTCTCCACAGTCTGGATCCATCAGAGATGTTCACAGAGTTACACAGAGAAGAGAAGAAGGAGGAAGGAGACAGAGGTGGCCATGAGGATAAAAGGGGGGAATCAAAAGGAGAGCAACAGATCTAGCCAGTAATCAGTTCCCTAAGTGTTCTCCACAACCTGGAACACACAAAGAGATTCACAGAATTGGGTAGAGAAGAGAAAGGGGAGGGAGGAGATAGAGGCGACCTAGTGGAGGAAAAGGAAAGTCCAAAGTGGGAGAGAGCAATCCTGCCAGTAATCTCGCTCCCAAGTAAAAATGGGTATTGAAGATAGGGTTCTTAAAGGTACAAAATTGATAACAAATACCAAAAAGCAAAGATTAAAAATCTACAGTAGAGGTTAGATTCTCAAAAATACAATATTAAATAAAAAAGCAAGTCACAAAAATTATGAAATATATATATATGAAGTTTGCTTTAAAAATTGGGTCTTTTATTTTTGCAAAGTAATAGTAGGTTATAAAAATGAAAATTAAGGGAGTAATAGAGGACTTAAAAATAAAAAAAATTTTTAAATTAAAAAAATGATAATAGTAAAAACATATCTAGGACTTTCTCTGGTGTTGTTCTGGACAGTGTGGGGTCAGTTCATCTTTAGATAGTTCCTTGATCCAGCTTATACTTCTCAAGATCTATAGGCCCCTTCCTATGTAGTCGGTGCTAACTTCAGGGTTTTAATCTATTGCACCTGTCACTTCCAAAGTGGTTCCCTCTGTTTATTTTAGCTTCTTCTGTTTGCTGATCTCTTCAGTGTCTGATTTCCA
>NW_011494896.1:11594299-11594666 GCF_000754665.1 Bison bison bison
AACAAATACTAAAGGATATTCTCTAGACAGGAAACACAAAAACGGTGTATAAACTTGAACCCAAAACAATAAAGTAAATGGCAACGGGATCATACTTATCAGTAATTCCCTTAAACATAAATGGGTTGAATGCCCCAACCAAAAGACAAAGACTGGCTGAATGGATACAAAAACAAGACCCCTACATATGTTGTCTACAAGAGACCCACCTCAAAACAGGGGACACATACAGACTGAAAGTGAAGGGCTGGAAAAAGATTTTCCATGCAAATAGGGACCAAAAGAAAGCAGGAGTAGCAATACTCATATCAGATAAAATAGACTTTAAAACAAAGGCTGTGAAGACAGACAAAGAAGGTCACTACAT
>NW_011494896.1:11594766-11601810 GCF_000754665.1 Bison bison bison
TTAGATAGTTCCTTGATCCAGCTTATACTTCTCAAGATCTATAGGCCCCTTCCTATGTAGTCGGTGCTAACTTCAGGGTTTTAATCTATTGCACCTGTCACTTCCAAAGTGGTTCCCTCTGTTTATTTTAGCTTCTTCTGTTTGCTGATCTCTTCAGTGTCTGATTTCCACCCTGACACTAGAGGGGCAGTGGTGGTCACTTTTTTAGGTTCACATGTTCAGATGTGCTGTGGGGAGGGAGGAACACTGCAAACAAATATCACTGGCGTGTGTGGGGAGTGCTCGCAGTGTCTTGGCCACACTGGGTTTGCCCCTGCTCATAATGTATGTGCTTTCCCTGTCTACGCTGCTCAGGCTGTAGATTGCTCTGCCAGGAATTGTCTGGGGTGGGCCCTGGGTTGTATGTACTTCCCAGGCCTAAGTCGCTCAGGTTCAGGTTCTCAGGTACTCCACAAAGGCGCAGACTCTGGCTGCCCTCGCCTGCCTGTCTCCGGCGGTGGATGGTCCTTTGTTCTGTGAGCAGGCCTGGCGGTGTCTTAGGTTAGGGCTTTTCATGGGATAGCTATCCCACAGTCTGGGTTGCTATCTCAAGTTAGTTCTAGTTAGTTCCCTCAGATTGCCCTTGGGGCATTCATGCCTGGTCCTTACCCTAAGCAAAGCAGCCCACGCCTCCCTGTCCAGTCCCTGCTTGCTAGTGGCAGATGCGAGCGTCTGCTCTGCTTCTCTGCTGGGAGTTGCCGTTAGGCACGTAATCTGTGGGTTTTAATTATTTATTTATTTTTCTTCCTGGTTATGTTGCCCTCTGAGGTTCTAAGGCTTGCCACAGACTCGCTGGTGAGGGTGTTTCCTGGTGTTTGGAAACTTCTCTCTCTCTTTTTTTTTTGCAATAAACTTTTTTTTTTTTTACATTTGAAAGGAGATTTTATTTTATTTTTTTAAAATATAAATTTATTTATTTTAATTGGAGGTTAATTACTTTACAAGGTTCGATGCAGGATACTGGATGCTTGGGGCTGGTGCACTGAAACTTCTCTCTTTTTTAAGACTCCTTTCCCAGGACGGATCTCTGTCCCTGCCTCTTTTGTCTCTCTTTTTATCTTTTATATTTGTTCTTACCTCTTTTCAAAGACAATGGGCTACCTTTCTGGGTGCCTGATGTCCTCTGCCAGCATTCAGAAGTTGTTTTGTGGAATTTGCTCAGTGTTCAAACGTTCTTTCGATGAATTTGTGGGGGAGAAAGTTGTCTCCCTGTCCTATTCCTCCACCATCTTAGGACCGCCCCCTCCACTTTTTTCAATTCCGCTCAGCTAAACAAACACCTTTTCATTCTTCTCATTTCCATGCTACCTGACTACTACTACCTATAGTGAGTACAAATCCATAGGTCAAGAACTAGAAGATGGAAAGAGAAAAAGAAAAAAAAAAAAAAATGTAAAATTCTTCCTGCAGTTCATGGTGAGTGGGTGGTAACTTTACCTGAATTTGGTGAGAGGATTTTGAGCTGAGCTAAACTATAACAATATCAATATTTAACATGTGATTGAATGTACAAAAGAAGACCTTTTAGGTTCAAAGGGAGTGAAGGAAAATAGATGTGGCCAGAGAAATGATTAGGGAAGATAGAGGCACCATTAAATAGTAAACTTTAACTTCCTCACTTGGAAAAAGAAGTCAGTATCATTACTTGGCTAAGCAGTTTGCTGAATTCTTTGACTGTATCTCAACAGCTATTAAGTCCATCTTTCATTAAAAAAAATTGAAATATGGCTAATTTGCCTCCTTGGTAGCTCAGTGGTAAAGAATCTACCTGGTAATGCAAGGTGTGTGGATTTGATCCTTGGGTCAGGGAGATCCTCTGGAGAAGGAAATGGCAACCCACTCCAGTATTCTTGTGTGGGAAACTCATGGACAGAGGAACCTGGTGGGCTACAGTCCAGGGGCTCACAGAGAGTTGGACACAACTTAGCAACGAAAACAGCAACAAAATAACTAATTTACAAGTGTAAGCAAAGTGATTCAGCTATATATATATATATACACACACACACACACACACGTGCATACATATATATATATTTTTCAGACCTTTTTCATTATAGGTTATCTTGCAAGTTTTCTAAGATTTCCATTTTATTGTTTTGATAATTAATGTGCTTATTTTAAAACATCTATTTTAGTTATATGAATGTGAGACCTTTCTTTTTCTGAAGATCTTGATTACTTCATCGTTCTTTTTTGATCATTCTATTACGTTTTTACTATTCAGATTATTCTTTTAATTGACATACTGCGTGAATTTGTTGACACTCCTTACATGTTTTGATTGCTGTCTGTGAGCTTATCTTTTACAGAGTACTCTTAGCGTCTTGATCTGGGATAGGTCTTGCTCGGATAGCTGCTTGCTTATTACATTCTTCTTGATGTGTAACTCCTCACCAAGGAGAATTTCCTTACTTATTTGTAATGTGGTTTTTCTTCACACATCTATATTTTATACAGACATACCTTGGAGATATTGAGGGTTCATTTCCAGACCACAGCAATACAGTGAATATAGAAATAAAGCAAATCACACAGTCTTTTGGTTTCTCAGTGCACATAAAGGTTCTTTTTATACGGTACCATTACTATACTGTAGTCTGTAAGAGTATCATAGCATTATTTATAAAAAATTTTCATGCCTTAGTTAAAAATTATTTTATTGCTAGATAGCTAATCATAGCTATTTATGAATAACTTGCCTTCAGCAAGTAGTGGTAGTAACACTAAAGATCTTTGATCACAAATCACTACAACAAATATAATAGAAATGAAAAATCTTGAAATATTGCAAGAATTGCCAAAATGTGATACAGAGATAGGAAGTAAGCAAATGCTATGGGAAAAATGATGCCAATAGTCTTGCTTGATGTATGGTTGCCACAAACCTTCAGTTTGTAAAAAATGCAATGTCTTCAGAGTGCAGTAAGACAAGTTATAGGTCTGTATTGTTAAAATATAATTTCTCCAGGTTTTATATGGTGAGAAGGTAATCTCTGTTATCTTGAAATGAACAGTCTAAAACAGTTTTGACATACAATACATGGAACAAATTTAATCCTCTTTCTCTTAGCTTATCATTAACAGTTTTCTCTCACAATCTCCTTTAGGAATAGAACATGTCAAGGCAGTTTTTAAAGAGGTCAAATATCTTACACAGGATAGAGAAATTGACATGGTGGCTTGCAGTTATATAAGAAAACGTACATTCACATAAGCCAGAAACCTTCCAAAATGGAAAGTGTTAAATTTTATTAAGGCAGTAGACTTTTTCTCTTTTAGAATTCCAGAACTTCTATATTATATTGTTTTTAAAAGAGAATATGTGTTTTGAATATATATTCTGAATAACTTTTTAAAAATGATACCACTTATACAGAGCCCCATTTAAAGCACCCAGTTGCCATTAGGACAAAGTTAAAAGTTCTCCACTAAATATCCCCAAAGCTTTTCACACATCTGTTCCCAAATTGCTTCTCGTATCTCCCTCTGTTTTCTTATACCTCATCTAGTTGGTCTTGTCGCCCCTATCCTTGATGTAGATGCTACTATTTTTTTTTTTTTTACTGTATTTTAAGGATTGAAACTTATTTTTGCAGGGTCATTTTTATAGGTACAGGGCTCTGGTTCTTCTGGTCCATTGTCTTACTGAGTTTCCTTGGGATCCTGGCTGCCTACACATCATTGCTGTTGGTGAGTAATGTTTTCTGTTTCTCCCACTCCTTTCATGAGTAGCCTCACTAGGTACTCTGTCTGTGGCATGGTTCTCAGTTGGTGCTGGGAGCCCTCAGAACCTCAGATCACACTTAGCAGAGTTGGCATTTACATTAACCACTTGAATATTAGGCAGGAGGGATAGATGTAGGAAAAAAGGCTTGTGCTGTTAGAAGATGTGTCTTACCACTTTGACCCTTAGAAAGAGTGGTAGAACATCCTTTTTCTCTTCTATTTCATAGCCTACTTCCTGGTTCACTTAGTATTATCATTTTAGATGCTCACACCTTCACATGGCAGTACCTTTACATATTGAACTACTCATTCCATAGCCTATCCCCTAACGAGTAAGTCTTTCTGGGTCTTATAAATTAGCTAGCGTGTCAAACCTGTTCTAATGCACAATTGCTAGCCCCTTAGTCCAGGTGCACTAACCTGGTGGCTCAGACAGTAAAGTGTCTGCCTGTAATATGGGAGACTTGGGTTCAATCCCTGGGTCAGGATCCCCTGGAGAAGGAAATGACAACCCACTATGGTCCTCTTGCCTGGAGAATTCCATAGACTGAGGAACCTGGTAGGCTGCAGTCCATGGGGTCGCAAAGAGTTGGACTTAACTGAGCGACTTCACTTAGTCCAGGTGCAGAATACCTTTTAGCAAACATCTTTAGGCAGTAGAGACCCTGCCTATGTTTCTTGACACAGTAGGGTCATGTAGTATGAGAAATTCAGGCCAGGAAATTTGAAGAAGTGGAAAGCTTGTGAGACTGATTCTTAGTTAATTGGAGTTTTTCAGTGCCCTTTTATACATGGGGCATATATATCCTTCTCTGATTTCATGATTCCTTGTCTCCACTGATTTCCTGTCTGATACAGAAGAACTCAACCCCCAAATCAGTTAATATTTGCCTTAATTTTTCATTCAACAAGATGTGTTGATTATTATATGAGTGATAAATACTGAGGATACAGAAATCAACAAGACACATGCAGTTTCTGTTTTCATGTGGGGCACTTCAGAGTGACAGGTATGAGACATAAAGTTATAATAGTCCTTAAATCTTAAAAGATGAAGCTGTTAAAGTGCTGCACTCAATATGCCAGCAAATTTGGAAAACTCAACAGTGGCCATGGAACTGGAAAAGGTCAGTTTTTATTCCAATCCCAAAGAAAGGCAATGCCAAAGAATGTTCAAACTACCGCACAATTGCACTCATCTCATATGATAGCAAAGTAATGCTCAAAATTCTCCAAGCCAGGTTCAATATGTGACCTGGGAACTTCCAGATTTAGTAAAGGCAGAGGAACCAGAGATCAAATTGCCAACATCCATTGGATCATCAAAAAAGCAAGATAGTTCCAGAAAAATATCTACTTCTGCTTTATTTACTATGCGTAAAACTTTGACTATGTGGAACACAACAAACTGTGGAAAATTCTTCAAGAGATGGGAATACCAGACCACCTTACCTGCCTCCTGAGAAATCTGTATGCAGGTCAGGAAGCAACAGTTATAACTGGACCTGGAACAACAGACTGGTTCCAAATTGGGAATGGAGTATGTCCATTCCCATGGCTGAATATTGTTATTGCTTATTTAACTTATATGCAGAGTACATCATGTGAAATGCCAGGCTGAATGAAGCACAAACTGGAATCAAGATTGCTGGGAGAAATATCAATAACCTCAGATATGCAGATGATACCACCCTTACGGCAGAAAGTGAAGAAGAACTAAAGAGTCTCTTGATGAAAGCGAAAGAGGAGAGTGAAAAAGCTGGTTTAAAACAACATTCAGAAAACTAAGATCATGGCATCTGGTCCCATCACTCCATGGCAAATGGATGGGGAAACAGCAGAAACAGTGACAGACTCTTTTCTTGGGCTCCAAAATCACTGCAGATGGTGACTGCAGCCATGGAATTAAAAGACACTTGCTCCTTGGAAGAAAAGCTATGACCAACCTAGACAGCATATTAAAAAACAGAGAAATTACTTGGCTGACAAAGGTCTGTCTAGTCAAAACTATGGTTTTCCCAGTAGTTGTGTATGGATGTGAGAGTTGGACTATAAAGAAAGCTGAATGCTGAAGAATTGATGCTTTCGAACTGTGGTGTTGGAGAAGACTCTTGAGAGTCTCTTGGACTGCAAAGAGATGCAACCAGTCAATCCTAAAGAAAATCAGTCCTGATTTTTGGAAGGACTGATGCTGAAGCTTAAACTCCAATACTTTGGCCACCTCATGTGAAGAGTTGACTGATTGGAAAAGACCCTGATGCTGGAACAGAAGGGGACAGAAAGGGATGACAGAGGATGAGATGGTTGGATGGCATCACCGACTCTATGGACATGAATTTGAGTAAACTCTGCAATTTGATGATGGACAGGGAGGCCTGATGTGCTGCAGTCCGTGGGGTCACAAAGAGTCGTATATGACTGAGCGACTGAACTGAATTCAGGGGATGTTGAAGAAAAAGGATAGGCTTGTAACAGACCTTGGAAGGCCTGAAAAGTGAGCTAGTGCATTAAGCATAAATCAGATTTCTATTTAGGAAAATCATCCTGGAGGTTGTGGTGTGGAGCCTCAGCCTTCTGGGCTTCAGTTTCTTTTCTTCCAAATGGGCAAGATAATATTTAATAAAATGGTATTTTATAAGGCTGAATAAAGAACAAGTGAACTATATTCGTGAAATTGTTTTGATAAAAATCTGTCTCATACATTCTCTCATTCATATCCTGAGCATCTGAGGACTCTGTTTTTCCGTTCCTGTCTCCACACTGACTTGGTGACTGGCTAGATTTAGCTTCAAATTCTATCTAAGATTTATTGCCTAAATACTGATGTTAATGATAGTGGCTAGTAGTTATAACAGTGGCACTGGCTCCTCAAGAAAGGTTTTTTAGATGACCCTTGGAAAGGCTGGCCCCTGACCTCTGTTCTCTAAGAAGTGACCTCTGTTCTCTCTGTTCTCTAAGTGTTCTTGGTAATACCTACCAAGAAATTCGTAGGAACTCAAGAAAGATATCAGTATACTAACTTTGCAAAATCCTGGAGAAGATAATAATAAATTCTTCCAGGGGTTGCTGGTGAAAGGTACAAGTAGGAGGTGACACGTGAACTTTCTTTGAAGCTTCAGTGGCATGGGAAAGGGGAGAGCTTTTTAGCAGAGGAACAGAATGGCAAATTCCCAGCATATGAAAACTGCTGATGTAGCAAGAAGTGAATGTAATACCAGACTGTGAAAGAATTTTGAATTCAGGAAAGTGTTTTTGGCAGCATCTTGGGGATTTCAA
>NW_011494896.1:11601910-11605658 GCF_000754665.1 Bison bison bison
TTTTTTTTTTTTTTTTCTTTTTTCAGGTACTTGGGTTTTTGTTGCTTTGGGAGGGGATTGAATTGTACCTGCACTGGTGTCATAAGGTAGGATATCTGAATCTTCATAGGAGTCCTGAGACCAGGACTGAATGTGCCTCTTTAGCATTGTGTCAAATACAGAGCTTCCCTTTGTTTTGTTGTTCCCCTTATAAAAAAAAGTCGACTTACACCATTTTAGTTGAAATCGTTAAATTGGTAAGAAAGGTAACTGATGTACTGAAGGAACTGAACCTAAACTTTATTTTTTCTCCCTACTATGGACGCTGTGACTCTGTTCTTTTCATTCCCATAAAATCTTAGGCAACCTCCATTATTTCCCCAGTCCTTTATAGTCACAAGAACAATCTTGTTTCATTCGTTAAAAATTTTGCTTCACTCCAACTTCATGAAGTATTTCCCTTCCCCTATTTCACATGACCCAGGGCTGGGGACCTGCAGTGGTGGAAAGAGCATGATTGTCCTTTTACCTTTCTTCCAGAGTATGGCTAAGGGAAAGGAGAGATAGGATTAAAGAACACAGTCCCACAGGGAGGGGTTGATTCTAACAGGACCAAGTAAATGCAGTTTTTGGCTCTTAACTGCATGGATTTTTCTGCTGACTTTCCTGGTGGCTTAGACAGTAAAGTGTCTGCCTACAATGCGGGAGACCTGGGTTCAATCCCTGGGTTGGGAAGATCTCCTGGAGAAGGAAATGGCAATCCACTCCAGTATTCTTGCCTGGAAAATCCCATGGACGGAGGAGCCTGGTAGGCTACAGTACATGGGGTTGCAAAGAGCCGGACATGACTGAGCAACTTTAGTTTCACTTTCACTTTCTGCTGAGAACCTTGATTGCAACTTTCTTGGTAAAGTGAATGCCTGTCTTCCTGTATTCCCTGATGCTTCTCTGCTAAGGTCCTTTTGACTCTCCCTTAGTTTGAAGCCCTTTAAGGTTATATTAGCAATTACAAAGGATCCATACCTGTTATGAGGACGCAGTCATTACTGATCCAGCATCTGAAGACATGCAGCTCATTTCCAACATTGCCTCCCTTGTCTTATACTGCCATGGGCTTGAGCATCTCCAGCATAGCTTCTTGATATTTATAGACTTTTTTTAGGCATGGTTTTCCTTGTATTTCCTCAAATCCAGGAGCATGTCAAATTCTCTGAGTGGTCTCCTTAAATTTCCTTTTACTCAAAAGGAAAGTATGAACTGAAAATGTAGATTTAAGGATTAGAACAGATGGAAATTGAAGTTGTAAGTTCTTACAGGGAAAGAGTGTAGACTGAAAAGTATATAAACAGGCCTGTTGAGATCACCATCTATTTTGGAATTGGGACAGCATGATCAGTTAGTTACTACCAAGTTATAACCCTACGGTTGTACCATTCTGGTTGTCATTCTAGCCTTGTGCCTTTTACAGAAACCATGCTTACCTTGCCCCTGGAAGTGAGTGCTGCTGTTTGGCCTCTGCCACAGTAGAATTTCATCATTGCCTTTGAACTCAGGAAGCCAGTTTGAGTGGCAACACCCCTCACCTTTATCTAGGCATAAAGCATGGCCACTATGGTGCTTTTCAAGGATGCTGACACTTTCTCACTATGTGTTTTTCAGTGGACTCTGAGACTGCCCATAGAGCCCAGTATGGTATGGGTTAGCTTATTATAGGTGATAGCATTCCAGAAACCTTTTCTCAATAAACCATTGAATTCTTTCTTCTATATTACACCAAGGAATTGCTGGCATCCCAATTTTATAATGCATCGGCTACCATTTTTTTTTTTTTAAATTGAAGTATAGTTGGTTTACAGTATTGTATTAGTGTTAGGTACGTAACATAGTAATCAATATATTTATATTATATTCCATTTAAAATTATTATAAGCTGCTGGCTATATTCCCTGTGCTGTACATAACATCCTTGTATCTTGCTAAGTTTTATATCTAGTAGTCAGTGTCTCTTAATCCCCTTTCCCTATCTAGCTCCTCCCCTACTCCTTTCTCTGCTAGTAACCACTAGTTTGTTTTCTGTATCTGTGAGTCTGTTTCTGTTCTATTATATTCATTCATTTATTTTGTATATTCTGCATATGCATGAAAACATACAGTATTTCTCATTCTCGGTCTGAGGTACTTTACTAAGTATAGTATCCTCCAGGCCCATCCATTTTTTGAAAATGGCAAAGTTCCATTCTTTTTTATGTCCTAGTTGTATTCCATTGTGTGTAAGTACATACACACACACACACACACACACTCATCACATCATTTTATCCATTCATCTGTTGTTGATGAACAGCTAGATTGCTTCCAGATCTTGGCTATTGTAAATAAAGCTGCTGTGAGCATTAGGGTGCATATTTCTTTTTGAATTGATGTTTTCATTTTCTTTAGCATAACTCCAGGAATGGAATTGGTGGAACATATGGTAGTTCTGTTTTCAATTTTTTTGAGGACCCTCCATACGGTGTTTCATAGCGGTTGTATTAATTTACATTTGTACCAATGTGTACTAGGATTCCCTTTTTTCCACATCCTTGCCAACATTTATTATTTGTTGAGTTTTTGACAATAGCCATTCTGACAGGTGTGAGGTGATAGCTCATTGTGGTTTTGCTTTGCATTTTTCTGATGATTAGTGATGTTGAGCATCTTTTCATGTGCCTTTTTCACAATCTCTATGTCTTCTTTGGAAACATGTCTATTCAGGTCTTGTGCCCAATTTTAAATTGGGTTGTTTCTTTTTTTAATGTTGAGCTGTATGAACTCTTTATATATTTTGGATGTTAACCCCTTATCAAGCCTATGATTTCCACATACCTGCTCTCATTCAAAAGATAGTCTTTTCATTTTGTTAATTGTTTCCTTTGCTGTATCAGTTCAGTTCAGTTGCTCAGTCATGTCTGACTCTTTGCAACCAAATGAACTGCAGCACACCAGGCTTCCCAGTCCAGTACCAACTCCCCGAGGCCACCCAAACTCATGTCCATGGAGTTGGTTATACCATCCAACAATCTCATCCTCTGTTGTTCCCTTCTCCTCCTGCCCTCAATCTTTCCCAGGATCAGGGTCTTTTCAAATGAATTAGCTCTTCGCAACAGGTGGCCAAAGTATTGGAGTTTCAGCTTCAACATCAGACCTTCCAGTGAATACCCAGGACTGATCTCCTTTAGGATGGACTGGTTGGATCTCCTTGCAGTCCAAGGGACTCTCAAGAGTCTTCTCCAACACCACAGTTCAAAAGCATCAATTCTTCGGCACTCAGCTTTCTTTATAGTCCAACTCTCACATCCATACATGACTACTGGAAAAATCATAGCCTTGACTAGACGGACCTTTGTTGGCAAAGTAATGTCTCTGCTTTTGAATATGCTGTCTAGGTTGGTCATAACTTTCCTTCCAAGGAGTAAGATCTTTTAATTTCATGGCTGCAATCACCATCTGCGGTGATTTTGGAGCCCAGAAAAATACGGACTCTCACTGTTTCCACTGTTTCCCCATCTATTTCCCATGAAGTGATGGGACCAGATGCCATAATCTTAGTTTTCTGAATGTTGAGCTTTAAGCCAACTTTGTCACTCTCCTCTTTCACTTTCATCAAGAGGCTTTTTAGTTCTTCTTCACTTTCTGTCATAAGGGTGGTGTCATCTGCATATCTGAGGTTATTGGTATTTCTCCTGGCAGTCTTGATTCCAGCTTGTGCTTCCTCCAGCCCAGCATTTCT
>NW_011494896.1:11605758-11606188 GCF_000754665.1 Bison bison bison
TGCTCTTCCGATCTAAAACTTCTACAATTGCAGTTAACCTCTCATTTGTAGATTGCCCAGCAGGGAACTTGGACCTCACCCCTCCTATATGTCTCATGATTTCTTCTTTATATATTACTTGTAGATTTTTTTTTTTCCTGCTCAATTCTGCTCTTTCTCATCAATAGTTGCTCTGTAAATAGTTGTAATTTTGGTGAACCCAGGAGAGGAAGTGAACTGAAGGTCTTCCTACTCTGTTATCTTGGCCAATCTCTCTGTAAAGCTTTTTCTAAAAATGAAAAAACAACTTGTAAATTTTATTTTAAGTTGGAGGATAATTGCTTTACAACATTGTGTTGGTTTGTGCTGTACCACACACAGATCAGCCATAAGTATTTATTTATATCCCTTCCCACTTGAGCTAATCCCCAACCATCCCACCCCTATAGGT
>NW_011494896.1:11606288-11606721 GCF_000754665.1 Bison bison bison
CTTCAGAATGGACTGGTTGGATCTCCTTGCAGTCCAAGGGACTCTCAAGAGTCTTCTCCAACACCGCAGTTCAAAAGCAGTGTGTATATATTTCAGTGTTACTCTCTAAATTCGTCCCACTCACTCCTTCCCACCCAAGCCCATACTCTACATCTGTGTCTGTATTCCTGTCCTACAAATAAGTTCCTCAGTACCATTGTGTATAGTTTTCTTTTTTTATAGCTTTTTAAATTGGTGGTTTTCCATGATAGTGTACTCAATTTCCCCCTTTTTAAATGTTTTTATTTTGTGGTTACCATGCATTTGGGAGTGCTCAGTTGCTCAGTCATGTCTGACTCTTTGCAACCCTGTGGAGTGTAAACTTCCAGTCTCCTCTGTCTATGGGATTTTTCTGGCAAGAATATTGGAATGGGTTGCTATTTCCTCTGCTAGG
>NW_011494896.1:11606821-11607362 GCF_000754665.1 Bison bison bison
GAACACTGACCTTTTCCAGTCCTGTGGCCACTGCTCAGTTTTCCCAATTTGCTGGCATTTTGAGTGCAGCACTTTCACAGCATCATCTTTCAGGATTTGAAATAGCTCAACTGGAATTCCATCACCTCCACTAGCTTTGTTCGTAGGCCCACTTGACTTCACATTCCAGGATGTCTGGCTCTAGGTGAGTGATCACACCATCGTGATTATCTGGGTCGTGAAGATCTTTTTTGTACAGTTCTTCTGTGTATTCTTGCCATCTCTTCTTAATATGTTCTGCTTCTGTTAGGTCCATACCATTTCTGTCCTTTATCGAGCTCATCTTTGCATGAAATGTTCCCTTGGTATCTCTAATTTTCTTGAAGAGATCTCTAGTCTTTGCCATTCTGTTGTTTTCCTCTATTACTTTGCATTGATTGCTGAAGAAGGCTTTCTTATCTCTTCTTGCTATTCTTTGGAACTCTGCATTCAGATGCTTATATCTTCCTTTAGGATGGATAAATAAATAAATTACACACACACACACACACACACACACACA
>NW_011494896.1:11607462-11607761 GCF_000754665.1 Bison bison bison
ATGTGTGTGATTATTTCTTGGCTCTCTATTCTGATCTATTGATCTATATATTTGTTTCTGTCCAAGTACCATATTGTTTTGATTACTGTTGCTTTGTAGTATAGTCTGAAATCAGGAAACTTTATTCCTCCTGCTCTTTTCTTCTTTCTCAAGATTGTTTTGGCTCTTCAGTCTCTTTTGTGTTTCCATGAAAAATTTTAAGTTATTCTAGATATATGAAAAATGCCATTGATATTTTGATAGGAATTGCATTGAATCTATAGATGGCTTATGTAATATTGTCATCTTAGCAATATGGT
>NW_011494896.1:11607861-11608107 GCF_000754665.1 Bison bison bison
GAAGAAGGCTTTCTTATCTCTTCTTGCTATTCTTTGGAACTCTGCATTCAGATGCTTATATCTTCCTTTAGGATGGATAAATAAATAAATTACACACACACACACACACACACACACACATATAGTGAAAGTCGCTCAGTCATGTCCGACTCTTTGCGACCCCATGGACTATATAGTCCATGGAATTCTCCGGGCCAGAATACTGGAGTGGGTAGCCTTTCCCTTCTCCAGGGAATCTTCCCAACC
>NW_011494896.1:11608207-11608512 GCF_000754665.1 Bison bison bison
CTATGATCAGCCTAGGCAGCATATTAAAAAGCAGAGGCATTACTTTGCCAACAACAGTCCATCTAGTCAAAGCTATGGATTTTCCAGTATGGATGTGAGAGCTGGAGTAGAAAGAAAGCTGAGTGCCAAAGAATTGATGCTTTTGAACTGTGGTGTTGGAGAAGACTCTTGAGAGTCCCCTGGACTGCAAGGAGATCCAACCAGTCCATCCTAAAGGAAATCAGTCCTGAATATTCATTGGAAGGACTGATGCTGAAGCTGAAACTCCCAATACTTTGGCACATGATGCGAAGAACTGACTCATT
>NW_011494896.1:11608612-11609064 GCF_000754665.1 Bison bison bison
GCTCCAAAATCACTGCAGATGGTGATTGCAGCCATGAAATTAAAAGACGCTTGCTCCTTAGAAGGAAAGTTATGACCAACCTAGATAGCATAGTCAAAAGCAGAGACATTACTTTGCCAACAAAGGTCCGTCTAGTCAAGGCTATGGTTTTTCTAGTGGTCATGTATGGATGTGAGAGTTGGACTGTGAAGAGGGCTGAGTGCCGAAGAATTGATGCTTTTGAACTGTGGTGTTGGAGAAGACTCTTGAGAGTCCCTTGGACTGCAAGGAGATCCAACCAGTCCATTCTAAATGAGATCAGTTTTGGGTGTTCATTGAAGGGACTGGCTGAAGCTGAAACTCCAATACTTTGGCCACCGGATGCGGAGAGCTGACTCATTTGAAAATACCCTAATGCTGGGAGGGATTGGAGGTAGGAGAAGAAGGGGACGACAGAGGATGAGATGGTTGGA
>NW_011494896.1:11609164-11609509 GCF_000754665.1 Bison bison bison
ACTGGGGCTGGTGTTCACCTGCTGGTCAGTAGGCTCTGTGCCCAAGGGATCCTGTTGCTGGTTCCCACCCACCAGTGGTTGAAGCTGAGTCTTAGAGCTAGTGCCAGTCCACTTGCTGGCAGAGCTGGGTTCTAGGATCTCTGGCTGCAGGACCTTGGAAGTCCTGGGGCTAGTGCCTGTCTAGTGTATGGGCTGTGTCATGGTCACCTATCGGCTCAGGGTGTCATAAGGCAGCCTGATTGCTGGTGAGTGGGGCTATGTCCCCACCTTGGTAGTTGGCTTGACCACAAGCTGGAATCAAGATTGCCGGGAGAAATATCAGTAACCTCAAATATGCAGATGACA
>NW_011494896.1:11609609-11622099 GCF_000754665.1 Bison bison bison
AACCAGTCCATTCTAAAGGAGATCAGTTTTGGGTGTTCATTGAAGGGACTGGCTGAAGCTGAAACTCCAATACCTTGGCCACCGGATGCGGAGAGCTGACTCATTTGAAAATACCCTAATGCTGGGAGGGATTGGAGGTAGGAGAAGAAGGGGACGACAGAGGATGAGATGGTTGGATGGAATCACCGCCCCAATGCACATGGGTTTGGGTGAACTCCAGGAGTTTGTGATGGACAGGGAGGCCTGGTATGCTGTGGTTCATGGGGTTGCAAAGAGTTGGACATGACTGAGCGACTGAACTGAACTGAACTGAGACAATGGAAAGTGATGCAGGTGAGGTATGAGAAAGAGTGGGCATCCCCTTGAAAGGTGACCACCTTAGTGAGGGCTTCATCCATTGAAGGATTAGGTTTATTGGACTTTTGAGGAGAGATTGCTTCTGTTGGCAACAGGGATTCTGTGGGGCTTGGAGTTTCAGTTTTAGTGTGCAAAGAATAAATCCCAAAGGAAAGGGTTAGTACCAGGCCCGTAACCTTTTTCCTTCCACTTAGGCATGTTCAGAGAGGAATGAATCAAAACTCTTTATAAATATATCAAAGGTATTTAAACATGCTAAAAATAGTTATTAGTCAAAAGATAGTGAAGAATTTTTATCTATGAAAATTTTTAGCAGAATATAACCTGGTATATTTGGGTTGCTTATTGTAAATAATCTTGAAATTTATAAATTTGTATTGTGGGAGACATGGCTACCCGAGTTGCATAATTAATGGGATATAAGATAAGGATGCTCTGTAACTCAAAAGGCTCCTTCTGGGAATCAAAGTTTCCATACATTTTGCTCAAAACACACACCTCAGATTAACAAATTTCTTTTTATTGAAGTATAGTTGATTTACTTCATGCATGTAGAAGGGGAAAACGTGGAAAGAGTGAAAGATTTTATTTTCTTGGGCTCCAAAATCACTGCAGATGGTGACTGCAGCCATGAAATTAAAAGATGCTTGCTCCTTGTAAGGAAAAGTTACGAGAAACCTAGGCAGTGTATTAAAAAGCAGAGATATCACTTTGCTGACACAGGTCCTTTTAAAGAAAGCTATGATTTTTCCAGTAGTCATGTGAGAGTTGTGACAGTTGGACCATAAAAAAGGCTGAGCGCTGAAAAATTGGTGCTTCAAACTGTAGTGCTGGAGAAGACTTGAGAGTCCCTTGGACTGCAAGAAGATCAAACCAGTCAATCCTAAAGGAGATCACCCCTGAATATCCATTGGAAGGCCTGATGCTGAAGCTGAAGCTCTAATACTTTCGACCACCTGATGTGAAGAGCTGACTCATTGGAGAAAACCCTGATTCTGGGAAAGATTGAAGGCAAAAGGAGAAGGGAATGGCAGAGGATGAGATGGTTAGATAGCATCACCGACTCAGTGAACATGAGTTCAAGCAAACTCTGGGAGATAATGAAGGACAGGGAAGCCTGGCGTGCTGCAGTGCATGGTGTCACCAGAATTGGACACAACTTAGGAACTAAACAACAGCGTAGTTGATTTACAGTGTTGTTTCAGGGGTACAGCCAGGTGATCATTTATAAACACATATACATATACATTCTTTTTAAGATTCTTTTCCATTATAAATCCCTATAAGATGTTGAGTATAGTTCCCTGTGCTATGCAGTAGATCCTTGTTTTTTAATCCATTTCATATATAGTAGTGTGTATCTGTTAATCCCATACTCATTTTTCCCTCCCCATTCTCCTTTCCCCTTTGGCAACCATAGTTTGTTTTCTATGTCTGTGAATCTATTTCTGTTTTGTAAATAAATTCATTTGTATCTTTTTTTGGATCCTGCATATAAATGAAATCATATGATATTTGCCTTTCAGTCTGACATACTTAGTTTGACAAGGTCTAGATTCATCCACATTACTGCAATTGGCAATATTTCATTCTTTTTATTCCATAGTATCTGTGTACCACATTTTCTTTGTGCATTCATCCATTGATGGACATTCATGTTGCTTTCATGTCTTGGCTATTGTAAATAGTACTGCAATGAACATTGGGGTGCATGTATTGTTTCAGACCATGTTTTTCTTTAGATACATGTCCAGGAGTGGTGTTGCGGGGTCATATGATAGCTTTGCTTTTAGTTTTTTAAGGAACCTCCAACCATTTTCCCTTGGCTGCACCAGTTTGCATTCCTGCCAACAGTTTAGCAGGGTTCCCTTTTATCTATGCCTCTCCAGCAATGATTATTTGTAGACTTTTTTTGACAGCCATTCTGACTGGTGTGAGTTGATACCTCATTGTAGTTTTGATTTGCATTTCTCTAATAATTGGTGATGTTGAGCATCTTTTCATTTCCCTGTTGGCTATCTATATGTTTTCTTTGGCAAAAGGTTTATTTAGGTCTTCTGCCCTTTTTTGATTGGGTTGTTTGGTTTTTTGATAGTTGCAGCACTTGCAAATATTTTGTCTTCCTCTGTGGATTGTCTTTTCATTTTGTTCTTGGTTTGTTTTGCTGTGCAAAAACTTTTAAGTTTAACTAGGTCTCATTTGTTTATTTTTGCTTTTATTTCCATTATTCAAGAAAATGGATTCCAAAAAATATTGCTACAAAAACACACCTCATATTTTAAGTCCAGGATCAGCATGTATCCTAATACAGGAGAGGAAAGACATTTTTATGAATAGCTGCATTTGATAGAATCAGATTTTCCCACAAGAAAAAAATTTATCTTTAATTGACTATATCATTTCAATCATTAGTGAAGTTTGGTGTTGGGTATGCTCACAGAATCACAGAAGATTCATGTGAATCTTATTTGACAATTAAACCCTTGTGTTGTAATGCATTTGATTTGCTAATAGGTTAAGATTTCTGCATCTGTTAATAGGAGAAATTGGACTATAATTTTTCTCTCTTGTAATGTCCTTATTGAATTTGAGTATCAATGTTTTGTTGGCTTCATAAGACAAGTTAGAGAGCATTCCCTCTTTTTTATTCTCTAGGAGAGCTTGTTAAAGTGGAAATATTTTTTCTTAAATGTTTGGAAAATTAACCATTGAAGGCAGTATGATCTGGAATTATTTTGTGAGAAGGTTTAATTCAGTTGCTTTTTTATAGAGATTATGAGAGAGTGGGAACCAAGTATTCTTTACAGGCAACATAGAAGCAGAAAAACTGTATTTGAAGGAGAAAAATTTAAAGTTGTATCTTCTTGGTCTTAGTGTTCTTTCTCAACGAAATAGTGTTCTGGCCAGCAGATATTTTTCATCTGTTCAACAAATATTTATTGAGTATTTTATATGAATCAGACATATTCTGCAAGGCAGTGAAGATATAATTATAAACAAATATTGTCCTTGACCTCTTGAAACTTACAGTCTGCTGGGGAAAACATGCACTGAAAAGGTACTTACTTACAAAATATTTTTTACTTGTTACCATATTGAGTCATGTAAAAGAGTAGTGAATATTTATAATAGCCATTATTGAAGCTGAGTGAGACATGCCAGGCAGTACTCATGGTGGCCCAGCTGAGGTGGAGATGATAAATTAGTAAAGGTATCAGGCCATATACATAGCTGTGTAATTTTTTTCTCCAGAAAGCAAAGAAGGTAAATTATTGAATTCATCTAATGTTGAGCATTTGCAGGTTGGTTAGGTTAAAAGCATGAGGAAATGAGGACCCAGACACTACAGGGACACATACATTTCCTAAGGATGGTTCTCATCCAAGATTAGTGCTTGGAAGTCAGGAAATTCTTTTTGTTTCCCCAGATCCTGATTCTGCTAGTGATTGTGATATGCTCATTTTTTTTCTGGATTTTATTCACTTACTGGAAAGACAGATGGCTCACCGTTGGGCTGTCACTGCAGGTAAGCACCATTCTTAGTTGTAGCCCTGTCTGTTCAGATGTGTTCAGCCTGACTTTTGGCTTTCTCCCAGGTCTTTGCTCCCTACATACACCTGAGCAGCATAGCTATGATGGTTATTCTTTCATGGCCTTTGGCTTTCTACTTGATCCATTTGGAAGGAGAAGGTATGTTCTGTGGGTGGAACCTTGCCTGATCCTTTCGGTTCTGCCTTTAACTTCTGTACCTTACTCAGTGAAACAAGCTGGATAGATAGCCACCAGTGTACCTCTTTGAAATTCATTCAGCTTATTACTCAGTCATGCTCCTTATAGTCAGACAACCCCACATGACCTATCATAGCATTTCCCTGATCAAACCAATCTTCTTGTAAAGAGGGATTCTCTTTCTAGAAAAATAAGAATTTTCTCTCTTTTGTTACATATTGACTGTCTTGAAATGGATTGGGGTTAGGGAGAGAATAGAGGCAATTTTATTTGAACAGAACGATGGTATAAATCCCAGTTCTTTAAGTTTGTATTTAAATATTACTAGTTTCAACTCATGAACCAGGTGCAGATATCCATGGGTACATCTTAGTAACTCAGAGTAGAAGCATGTGAGTCCCTGTCACATCTGGGAACTTCCCCAGAAGCAGAAGTGTGTGCCTCTGCTACTGGTTTCCTCTCCATTCTTCGCCCTAATACCATGGAAACAAATAAGAATCAGAGGTGTACATGAAACAGTTTTGAGAATGGAGTTATCTCTCAACACCCTTACTGAGAAACCAGGAGGACCTTCTGTCTGTGTCTTTTTGATTACTGGTTAAACAAGGAGTGCTTGCATCCTACCTGTATAGAGACGCAGGCAAGAGAAAGACTGGGATTGCAGTGTTGCCCTTGTGTGTTTGTATATGGGTATATATGTAGGTGGAGGGTGAGTTTTAGGAAATGTTTCTGGGGGCAAGATATTAGAAGAAACAATAATTGACTCTTTTCTTTTCCTAAATTTTAGCTAGAATCAGAAGATACCAGATGACATGTAATGAGAGAAAAAGAAACAAGAGGTGTAATGTGCTTACAAAGTTGAGAGGTTAGAGCTGAAGATCTATGTTCAAAAGTGACATAGGTGGTAATTTTAAAACTTAAAAATGGGTAAAATTTTTAGAGGTCTAAAATAGTAAGTGGGAGATAGCCAATGATAAATAGGTATTATGGTCAGGCTCTCTGTGTGTGTGTGTGTGTGTGTGTGTGAGAGAGAGAGAGAGAGAGCGCGCAAAATACTGAGTACCTGTGGTGTCAACTATCATATCAATTCTATGAAGTAGATGTTAGTAGCAAGATAGCTCCATTTTTCAGATGAAGATAATGAAGACCCAGAGGGGTTAAGCAATGTGTCTGAGTCACACAATTTGAAAGTAGTAGCATCTGGCTTTGAATTCACATTTCTGTCAACTACTGTCCCTTCTGGGCTTCCGCAGTGGCTTAGTAGGTAAAGAATCTGCCTGCCATGCAGGAGACTCAGGTTCAATCCCTGGGTCAGCAAGCTCCCTTGGAGTAGGAAAATGGCAACCCACTCCAGTATTTTTCCTAAAAAATCCCATGGACAGAGAAGCCTGGCAGGCTAGTCCAAAGGGTCACAAAGAGTTGGACACAACTGAGCAACCAAACACACATCAGCACTATCCCTTCTACTCTACCTTACTGCCTGAAATAGGGGCATTTAAAGCTTATCTTTGGCCTTCACTGGTGGCTCAGTGGTAAAGAATCCACCCGTCAATGCAGAAGATGTGAGTTTGATCCCTGGGTTGGGAAGAGACCCTGGAGAAGGAAATGGCAGTCCACTCCAGTCTTCTCGTCTGGGAAACCCATGGATGGAGGAGCCCAGTGTGCTACAGTCCATGGGTCACAAAGAGTCAGACATGACTCAGTGACTAACAAAGCCTATTTTTAAAGGGCTTCTGGGCTTTCTCAGAACCAACTAAACTCCTTTTTCTGAGAAGATATTCCTTAACAGTCCCTCTTTTTCCTTTGCTTCCCACCTCTAGTATAATTCATTCCTTTGTAAATTTACATTTGTTAACAGTAGTGACTTAATAATAATGCTTATATTTGGATATTCCTGTGTTTTCAAATCACTGAGAGAACATAAGGATGTGAAAGAAATACAGAGTAAATCAGTGAGTCTGCAGAGTTAGTGAACCCATGGACTAAGTATTTATTTGTTGTTGCTTGGGGATAGTTAGTTGCTTGGGATGGTTCTCCATTCCTATTTGCCTTTTTTCCCCCCTTCCTCCTCCTTCAACTTTTTCAGCTCTACAAGTGGCTATTGGATTGCCCTTTTTTCTTATCCTTTTGTGTCTCTATTTGCTTCCATTGGGGAATTTTTCTGCCTGTGTTCAGGAGAAGAATAAATTGGCACCCAAGCCGTACTTCTTTGGACATAGAGGTGCACCCATGGTAGGTCTGAGCATGAAGAATGTGGGCAAGTACGGGTGTGCATGGGTGTAGAGGGCACATCAGATCCTCGGAACCCCCTGGAGAAGTAAAGGGGTTGACTTGAGATGACAAGAATAAGTAATTAATTGTAGAGGTTGGATTTGAACTCACCTAATTCTCAGTCCATTTCTCTTTATTGTGTCCAGTGACATTGCCTCAGATGAGCAGAGTCCCTGAATCAGATTTGGTAGACAAGAATGTAGGCAGGTTCTTTGAACAAAGAGCCAAGGGAATCAAGTTTTGCTTTCTAAAGTCCTTTCTTACTGGGCCCCGTCACTACCCTAAAAGGGATGTCAGCAGAAAAGACTGTGAGATTAAAGGCCTGATGTCCTTTTCTTCCACAGCTGGGGCCTGAGAATACCATAATGTCCTTTGAGAAAGCTGTTGAACATGGGGCCTATGGACTGGAGAGTGATGTACATATAAGGTAGGAAAGAAGGGACCAGGGTGGGAGGAGAAAAGACCAATGGATGACTCTAGCCTGGCCCAAGCTGTAGAGAGGGCAAGCCCTGGGAAGTTTCTCCCTTACTCACCTGGCACATCTGTAGATAACACACATACATGAATCACTTCTCCTTTACAAACCACAAATCTGCACCCCTACATGCTCAATCACAGACTCATAAATCACACACACTATGTAGTCTCCACAAATAGTTCAAATTTGTGTCCCCTGCCAACATGCTTACAACTTGTCCCCATGCCCTACCTTAGCAATCTATTTAATTAATTAGTTAACATTCCCTGGGCACCTACTATATCCTTCTTCTGAGTGCTAGGGAGAGGAAGATGAGTGAGATAGAGTTCTGCCCAAGAGCTGTTCCCAGCCAGTGAAGGAGACATGGCTTGTTTACAAAGAACCTTATTCCTTTTATGGATATTAACATTTTAAATAACATTTTCCAGGGCCTTTGAATAATACTTAGGCATTTTAGTTAAATGCTTTAGATGTTTTAAACTGCAGTTATGCATTTAATGTGTTTTCTTTTTTAGGTACTTCAGTTTCAGTCTTTTCAGAATACTTGAGTAATTCTTACAAATCTAGCACATTAAATGTATAACTATATACATTGTTTGATATATTTCAAATCCTTTTATAAATGAGATGTGAACTTATAATCACAAATCTAGATCAGTTACTCAATTTCATTTTTTAAATTGGATTTACAAAGGTAACCTTTCCAAATTACCTTAAAGATAATTTTACTTAAAATTTACTTAAAATGCCAAACACCCAAAGATTCAAGTACAAATATTAATAACATATGTATGATTTTTTTGAACATACATATATTTAATTTTTCATTTCTCTACTTTGAAATGTACTTACTCACCAAGAAGACAATTAGGTCATTGAGGTTGCTTTGCCAAGTAAATATTTTGTGTTGGCCTCATTTTTTCAATTAAAATTTTTTGAAGTAAAATACAAAACATTAAATTTACTATGCTTACTATTCTAAGACGTATGTATCAGTGGTATTTTACATATTTTTAATGTTGCGGAAACTTGAGCCAACTATCTCTGTGACTTCTTTTCATCTTATAAAAGCTTTAGACCCATTAAACAATGATGCTCCATTCTCTCCTCGCCCACCCCCCAGCCCCTAGAAACTCCTTTGTACTTTTCTGTCTCCATGATTTTGTCTATATTTTAGGTACCTCATATAAATGTATAATTCATATAGTATGTGATTTTTTTTGTGACTGGCATGTCTGTCAGTTAGTCTTGTAGTCTTCAAGTTCATTCATATGTTATTTCAAAATTGCCATCCTAGAAGGATGAATAATATTCCACCGTATATATATACACTTGCATTTTGCTTTCATCAGTTTTGACACTTGGGTTGGTTTTACATTTTAGTTATAGTTAATGATGCTGCTTTGAACATGGGTGTATAAATATCTATTTGAGACTGCTTTCAGTTCTTCGGGGTATATGTCCAGAAAGGGAATTGCTGGGTTACAATGATAATTCTCTTTTTAATTTTTTGAAGAACTGTCCTAGAGTTTTCCACAGTAGTTGCATCATCTTATGTTCCCACTTACAGTGTAGAAGTCTTCTAATTTCTCCACATCTTTGCCAACGTTGTTGTTTTCTGTTCTTTTGGTCGGAGCCATCTAATGGGTATGAAGTATGATATCTCATTATAATTTTGATTTGCATTTCCCTAGTGATAAGTGATGTTGACCATATTTTCCTGTACTCACTATCTATTTATAATCTTCTTTGGAGACATTTCTATTCAAGTCCTTTGCCCATTTTTGAATTTTGTTTGTTTTTTAATTTACTGAACTTCATTTTTTAAAAATTGAAATACTGTTGATTTATATTGTTGTGTTAGTTTCAGGTGTACAGCAAAGTGATTCAGATCTCTCTCTCTCTCTCTCTGTCCTTTTTCAGATTCTTTTCTAGGGTTGTGTTTTTTTGCTGTTGAGTTTTAGAAGTTCTCTCTATCTATTGGATATTAGTCACTTATCAGATATTTAACTTGCAAATATTTTCCCATTCTGTAGGTTGCTGTTTTACTCTATTGATATTGTCTTTTGATGCACAAAATGTTAAATATTCATGAAGGCCAGTTAGTTTATTTACATTGTTGTTGCCTGTATATTTTCATATCTAAGAAATCATTGCCAAATATATTTTCCCCTATATTTTCTACTAAGAGATACATTGTTTTAGTTTTTACATTTAGTTCTTTGATCTGTTTTGAGTTTTTGTATATGATGTTAGGCAGTGATCCAGTTTTATTCTTTTCATGTGAATATCCAGCACCATTTGTTGAAAAGATTGTTATTTTTCTTTCTGTTGAATGGTCTTGCCACCCTTGCCGAAAGTCATTTGACCATATATGCAAGGGTTTATATCTGGACTGTGTTCTGTTCCTTGTCTGTCTTTATTCCAGTACCCTACTGTTTTTTTTTTTTGTTCTAATTTTATTTTATTTTTAAACTTTACATAATTGTATTAGTTTTGCCAAATATCAAAATGAATCCGCCACAGGTAAACATGTGTTCCCCATCCCGAACCCTCCTCCCTCCTCCCTCCCCATACCATCCCTCTGGGCCGTCCCAGTGCACCAGCCCCAAGCATCCAGCAACATGCATCGAACCTGATTACTGTAGGTTTGTAGTAAGTTCTTAATCAAGAAGTGTTAATACTCTAGTTTTGTTTTTCTTTTTTAAGATTGTTTTGGTTGTTTGGGATCCCTCGTGATTCCATATGAATTTTAGGGTGACTTTTTCTTTCTTCAAAAAATGTCATTGGAGGACAAGATAATAAGAGAGTAGGATAACCATGACCTTGTCTGCTTCCATGGGCACACCAGAACTGCAACTACTTACAGAGAAACTATCCATGAGAATGACCTGAAGACTAGCAGAAAAGAGCTTCTGCAAATAAAGATATAAGGAAGGAACCACAGTGAGACAGGTAGGAGGGGCAGTGATTTGGTATAGTTAAGACTTTATACCCCAGGGTAGGTGAGCCACAAATGCAAATATAAGTATTATCACAGAAGTTCTTCCCAAGGAGTGAGGAGTTTGAGCCTTATTTTGGGATTCCCACCTCAGAGGTCTTGCACTGAGAAGATGAGCCCCCAAGAGCATTTCACTTTGGGTGAGTAGGGTTTACTTTTGGGAGAGCCAGAGGACTATGGGAAATAGAGACTCCATACTTAAATAGAAAACACAAACCCCCACACACTCATGAGATTCAGGGCAGAAACAGTGATTTGAAAGAATCTTTTGTCAGACTCACTTGATTATCTTTGAGAACCTTTTGGAGAGACAGGAGTTAGTTGAAACTCATCATGGAAACATAGACACTGGCAGCAGTGGTGCTAGAGAAGACTCTTGAGAGTTCCTTAGACTGGCCAGGAGATAAAACCAGTAATCCTAAAGAAAATCAACCCTGAATATTCATTGGAAGGATTGATGCTGAAGCGGAAGCTCCAGTACTTTGGCCACCTGATGCAAAGAGCCGACTCACTGGAAAAGACCCTGATGCTGGGGAAGATTGAAAGCAGGAGGAGAAGAGAGTGACAGAGGATGAGAGGGTTGGATGGCATCACTGATGCAATTTACATGAACTTGGGCAAACTCCAGGAGATGATGAGGTACAGGGAAGCCTGGCATGTTGCAGTCCATGGAGTCATGACGAGTTGGCCATGACTTGATGACTGAACAACAACAATCAGACACTTCTGATACAACCTTAAGCATACTAACATTCACATTTGGGAGTGGGGGTGGGGGTCTCATAATGAGAAGCCCTTAAGAAGGAAATGGCAACCTACTCCAGTATTCTTGCCTGGAAAATCCCATGGATAGAGGAGACTGACAAGCTATAGTTCCTAGGGTAGCAAAGAGTCAGACATGGTTTAGTGACTAAACAGCAAGTAGCAGCAGCAGAAAGAGGAGAGAGAAGGTGTGCAGAGAATATATTTGAAGACATAATAGCAAAGGAAACAGACATCCAAGTCAAAGAAGGACAGAGAATACTGAACAGATCAAACCCAAAGAAGTTCACACCAAGACAAATTGTAATTGAAATGGCAAAAGTTAAAGAGAAAATCTTAAAAGCAGCAAGGGAAAAGCAAAAAGTTATGTACAAAGGAATTTCTATAAGATTCTGAGCTGAGTTTTCGGCAGAAACTATGCGGGCCATGAAGGTCAATTAATTAAAATAATAAGCAGGAAAAATACATAACCAGGAATGCTCTACAAACTTCTCACTCACATTTGAAGGTGAAATAAAGTTTTATCCAACCAGTCAGTCCTAAAGGAAATCAGTCCTGAATATTTACTGAAAGCTGAAACTCCAATTCTTTGGCCACCTGATGTGAAGAACTGACTCATTGGAGAAGACCCTGATGCTGGGAAAGATTGAAGACGGGAGGAGAAGGGGACAACAGAGGATGAGATGGTTGGATGGCATCACCAACTCAGTGGAGATGAGTATGAGTAAGCTCCTGGAGGTGGTGTTGGACAGGGAAGCCTGGCGTGCTGCAGTCCATGGGGTCACAAAGAGTCGGACACAACTGAGTGACTGAATTGAACTGAAGGCTAAAAGAATTCAGCTCCATGAAACTAGCTTTACTAGAAATGTTAAAGGGACTGCTCTAAATGGAAAAGGCCACAACTAGAAATATGAAAAATTTGAAAGGAAAAAGTTCATTGGTAAAGGCAAATACACAGTAAAGGTAGAAGATCATTCACTTATAAAGCTAGTAGGAAGGTCGCAAGGTAAAAGTAAGAAAGTTATCAATATCCACAATAAGTAGTTAAGGGATGCACAAAATAAGAAGATGTAAAATATGATGTCAGACCAGACATCTTGTGGCTGTGTTGTGCTTGTGAGCCCTATAGGGCCAGGGAGGACTGATTACTGCATGGGGAGAAGGCCAACAGTGGCTTGAGGAAGGTCCTAGCCCTTCTGCACTTACGTCTGGCAGAGCTGATTTGGAACAGTGAGGCAGTCCTTCCCAGTCGCTAGGATAATCAGCTGATTGGCCACACCTTTGAGTAAACACCAAGATATTGAAAAGCCAGATGAAAAGCTCAGACTGTGGTGTTGAAACAGATTAATAAGGAACTTAATGATTTAGCCCATAAACCTTCAGCAGTGTTTTTTCAGGTCCATTTGGTGCAGATACATTTCATTGGCAAGCCGCAATTATGGCACCTAATGACAGCATGTATGAAGGTGGCATATTCTTTTTAACAATTGATTTTCCTACAGACTGCCCCTTCAAACCACTTACCATTGCATTTACAACAGGAACTTATCATCCAAATATTAAAAGTAATGGTAGCATTTGTCTCCTAAGATCACAGTAGTCTCCCACTTTAGCTATATATGTAATGTTCAAGCTGGTTTTAGAAAAGGCAGAAGAACCAGAGATCAAATTGCCAGCATCCACTGGATCATGGAAAAAGCAAGAGAGTTCCAGAAAAACATCTATTTCTGCTTTATTGACTATTCCAAAGCCTTTGACTGTATGGATCACCACAAACTGTGGAAAATTCTGAAAGAGATGGGAATACCAGACCACCTGACCTGCCTCTTGAGAAATCTGTATGCAGATCAGGAAGCAACAGTTAGAACTGGACATGGAACAACAGACTGGTT
>NW_011494896.1:11622199-11624171 GCF_000754665.1 Bison bison bison
ACAGCAACCCACTCCAATATTCTCACCTGGAGAATCCTTATGGACAGAGGAGCCTGGTGGGCTACAGTCCATGGGATTGCAAAGAGTTGGACACAGGTGAGTGACTAAGCACAACATAGAATTTTCTATGAACAACTCTGTGCAAATAAAGGTGACAATTTAAATGAAATGGAACAATTCTTTAAAGATGCAAACTACCTAAAGTCACTCAAGAAGAAGTACATAACCTAAATAGTATTAAATCTATTAAATAAACTGAATTTGTAGTGGAAATACTTCCAATAGAAAATTCCATTTGGTGATGTATTCACTGGCGAATTCTACAAAATACACAAGAAATTAGACTGTTTCTTATTCTACAGATATTTTCCACAAAATAGAAGAGGAAAGAATAATCTCTAATACATTTTTATGATATCAGCATTTCTGTGATAACAGATCTCTAAAAAGGCATTTGAAGAAATATTTTTTAGGCTGTGCCATGGGACATGTTGGATCTTAGTTCCCTGACTAAGGCTTGAACCTGTGTTCCCTGCATTGGGAGCACGAAGTCCTAGCCACTGTACCACCAGGGAAGTTCCAGTCATTTGAAGAAATTTTGAGAATGATATCCCTTGTGGATAAAATGTAAAAGTACTCAACAAAATATTAACAAACTGAATATAGTAATATATAAAAAGAATAATATGTCATGACCAAACGGGTTTTATCCTGAGAATGCAAATCTGGTTCACAATTGAACATCAGTAAATTTTGCAATACTAACATATACAAAGAAGGAAATAATATAATCATCTTCATATATGCAGAAAAATCATTTGATAAAGTTAAACATCTAGTCTTGATAAATTCTCTCAGAAAACTGAAAATAGAAACTTTCTTAACAGCTACCATTATACTAAATGGTGAAAGACTGAACTCATTTCCATAAGACCTGGAAAAAGGAAGCGTGCCTCATCACTCTACTCAACATCATGTTGGTAGTCCTAGTCTGTGCAATAAGTGAGGAAAAAAGCATACTGATTGCAAAGGAAGAAATAAAACTATTTCTATTTGCAGAGAACCTAATTGTTTATGTATAAAATACTGAGGAATCTACAAAAATACCCAAGAATTAATAGGTGAGTTTAGGGTGAACACAGAATACAAAGTCATTATTTAAAGAAACACCACCCCCCCCAACCTCCTTAATCTAACAGAGGGGACTTCCAGTTTCAACTTTGATATGCAAAGAGCTTGGAAGCTGTCACTCTTCCCCTTAAAAAAACAAACAAACAAAAAAAAGTAAGTGAATTGAAAACCACACATCCAGGAGCTTCGGACAACATCAAGCAAGATAAATACCAAAAAGATCTGTATCTAACCATGTTATATTTAAATTGCAGAAAACCAAAGACAAAAGGATCCAGAGAGATGGATAAAAATCCCTACCTACAGAGGATCAAAGATAAGAATTATACCAGACTTCTCATCAGAAACCATGCAAATAAGAAAAAAAATATACTATTTATAAAGTTAAAAGAAAGAAACCCACTAACCTAAAATTATATATCGAGAAAAATTATTCTTCAAAATTAAAGAACTGAAGACTTTCTCAAACAAAAACATAATTTATCACCAAGAGAATTACCTTGCAAGAAACATCAAAAGAAGTTCTAAAGAGAGAAGGAAAATGATGTAGGTCAGAAACTTGGATCTACATGAAAAAAAGGGCATCAGAGAATGAATAAATGACACTAAAAAGTAAAATATTTTATTTTTCTTGTTCAGCATAAACTTCTGGTAGAAAATGTAGATGACAATTGCAGTGACTCTGGATTAGGTAGAGTTCTTAGAACAACAAAAGCATGATCCTTAAAAGAAAAAAAAAATGATAAGTTGATCCTCATCAAAATGAAAAACTTTTGCCCTCTGAAATACATTGTTTTCTCACAGCCACAAAATATCAGAAAGTATTTTCAAATCACATATC
>NW_011494896.1:11624271-11624605 GCF_000754665.1 Bison bison bison
ACCCTTATGGCAGAAAGTGAAGAGGAACTAAAAAGCCTCTTGATGAAAGTGAAAGAGGAGAGTGAAAAAGTTAGTTAAAGCTCAACATTCAGAAAACTAAGATCATGGCATCGGGTCCCATCACTTCATGGGAAATAGATGGAGAAACAGTGGAAACAGTGTCAGACTTTATTTTTCTGGGCTCCAAAATCACCGCAGATGGTGACTGCAGCCATGAAATTAAAAGACGCTTACTCCTTGGAAGAAAAGTTATGACCAACCTAGATAGCATATTCAAAAGCAGAGACATTACTTTGCCAACAAAGGTTCGTCTAGTCAAGGCTATGGTTTTTCC
>NW_011494896.1:11624705-11633332 GCF_000754665.1 Bison bison bison
GAATGATGCTAAAGCTGAAACTCCAGTACTTTGGCCACCTCATGCGAAGAGTTGACTCATTGGAAAAGACTCTGATGCTGGGAGGGATTGGGGGCAGGAGGAGAAGGGGACACCAGAGGATGAGATGGCTGGATGGCATCACCAACTCGATGGACGTGAGTCTGAGTGAACTCCGGGAGTTGGTGATGGACAGGGAGGCCTGGCGTGCTGTGATTCATGGAATCGCAAAGAGTCGGGCACGACTTGGCGACTGAACTGAACTGAACTGAACTGAAATATATAAGCAGCATCACATTCCATCAAATTTCATTAAAAACAGCAGCATACCTATTCTTTTCAAATGCAAATCAAACATTCTCCAGGACAGATTACATGCTAGGCCATAAAACAAGCCTCAGTAAGTTTAAGAACACTGGAATTATATCAGACCTCTCTCTCAACCACAGTGCTATAAGCTTATAAATCAAATAGAAGGAAAAAACCTGGAAAACATGCAAACATGTGGAGGCTAAAGAATGATACTAAACAACCAATGATTCACTGAAGAAATTAAAGAAGAAAAAAATAATATCTGGAAGCAAAATGAAAAAACAGTGATCCAAAATTTATGGAATACAGCAAAAGCAGTTTTAAGACAGAAGTTTGTAGTACTACAAGCCAACCTTAGGAAACAAAAATAACATAACCTTACACCTAAAATGATTAGAAAAAGAAGATCAAACACAACTCAAAAGTTAAGAAAAATCATAAAGCTGAGAGCAGAAATAAGTAAAAGAGACAGAAAAAAGTAAAGCAACAGAAATGATCATTGAAAGTATGAACTGGTTCTTTGAAAAGAGATGCTAGATTGTTAAATCTTTAGCCTAACTCTTCAAGAAAAAAAAAAAAGAGACCTAAATCAATAAAGTCAAAAATGAATAAGGGAAACTTAATAACAAACAGCACAAAAATAGAAAGGAGCATTAAGAGATTGCTATGGACATATCAATGACTCATTAATGAATTTGGTAAAGTCTCAGGCTATGGAATTAATGCACGGAAATATATTGCATTTCTATATACTGAAAGAACTATCAAAGAAATTAAAATAATCCCATTCACAATGACATCAAAGAGAATAGAATACCTGCAAACAAATCTTACTAAGGAGCTAAAACATGTGCACTTTGAAAATTGCAAGACATAATAAATGAAATTGCAGATGACAGAGAAGTATAGAAAGATACACCATGCTCATGGACTGGAAGAATTAATATTGTTAAAATGACCATACCAACCCGATGAAATCTACAGATTCAATGCAATCTCTATTAAAATGTCAGTGGAATTTTTCACAGATCTAGAACAAATAATTCCAAAATTTTTATGGGAACACAGAAAACCTCTGAGTACCCAAAACAGTCTAAAGATAGAAGACTCCCTCCAAAGTATACTGTAGAGCTACAGTAATCAAAACAGGATGATGTAGGCACAAAAACACACATAAATCAGTGGAACAGAATAGAGATCCCAGAAATGAGTCCATAGTTAATATATATCCATGGAGACTAAAATATGCAATGGGGAAAGGAAAGACTCTTCAAAAAATGGTGTTGGGAAAACTGTACCACTTTCTCACACCATATACAAAATAAACTCAAAATGAATTAAAGTCTTACGTGTAAGATCATAAAACATAAACTTGTAGAAGAAAACATTGGTAATGTACTCTTTGACTTAAGTCTTAGAATTTTGAAGGGAGGTCTGTTTCGTTAGGCTAAGGAAACAGAAGCAAAAATAAATGAGACAACATCAAATGAAACAAGCTTTTTCTCAGTGAAGGAAACTCAATTGAAAAAGCTGTGTACTGAATGGGAGAAGATATTTGCAAATGGCATATCTGACAAGTGGTTAATATCTTAAAGTATATAAAGAACTCATACAAGTCAGCATGAAAGAAACAACCAACTAAAAAATGGACAAAGGACCTGAATAGACATTTTTTTAAAGGAGACATTCATGTGGCCAACAGACATATGAAAAGATGCTCTATATCACTAATCAACAGGGAAATGCAAATCGAAACCACAATGAGATATCCCCTCACACATGTCAGAATGGCTATTAACAAAAAGATAACAAATTATAAATATTGGCAAGGATGTGGAGAGAAAGGAGCTCTTGTGTACTGTTGATGAGAATGTAAATTAGTGCAGGCACTGTGGAGAACAATATGGAAGTTCCTAAAGAAATTAAACATAAATACCATATATTCTAGCAATTCCACTTCTAGTTGTATATATGAAGAAAATGAAAACACCAGTTTGAAAAGATATATGCCCCACTGTGTTCACTGTAGTAGCTTTATGTACAACATTCAAGATAAGGAAGCAACCTAAGTACCCATCAATAGGTGATTGGATAAAGAAGAAATGATGTGTATAAATATGCAGTATTTCTCAGCCATAAACAGAATGAAACTAGCCATTGGTGACATACGTTTGTACCTAGAGATAATTATGCCAAGTGAAATGGAACAAACATAACCAAATAGAAACAGAGTTAGTTATAGATGCAGAGAACAAACAGATAGTTGCCAGAAGAGACGAGATTTGTGGAGAGGAGAGAAATAGGTGAAGGACCTTAAGAGGTACAAGCTTTAAGTTAAAAAATAAGTAAATCACAGATATGAAATGCAAAGTGTGGCGAATATAGTCATGTAATATCTTTGGTGACAGATGACAACTAGGCTTAATGGTGATCATTGTTAAATGTACAGAAATATCAAATTACTGTGTAGTCTACCAAGAATTAATATAGTTGTAGTTCAGTTATTCTTCAATTATATTTCAAAAACAAGCAAGCAAACAAAAACAAGCAAGCAAACAAAAACAAGCAAGCAAACAAAAACTAAACAAACTCATAGAAAAAGAGGTCAGATTTGTTACTAGAGACAGTGACTAGATTTGTGACTCAGAGACAGGAGTGGGTGAAATTGGTGAAATGAGATGAAGCAGTCTTTCAGTTACAAGACAAATAAATAAAGGGATGTAATATGTAACACACTAAAGATAATTAAGGAAAAATATTTTTTAATTTTCTTAATGTTGTATCTAGTCCTTCTTCGATGGCTCAGTGATAAAGAAGCCACCTGCCAATGCAGGAGACATGGGTTTGATCCTTGGGTTGGGAAGATCCCCTGGAGAAGGAAATGACCACCCACTCCAGTATTCTTGCCTTGGAAATTCTATGGACTGAGAGGAGCCTGGCGGGCTATAGTACATGAGGTTGCAAAAGAGTTGAACATGATTTAGTGACTAAACAACAACATCATCAATATTGTACCTGAATGAGATGATGGATGTTCACTAAACGTAGTATAATCATACTGTGATAGATGTAAGTCAAATAATTATGTTGTATGCCTTAATCTTGTACAGTGCTGTATGTAAAGTGTATTTCAATAAAACTAGGGGGGAATCACTGAGATTTTGATAGGAATTGCATGAATCTTCTCTTTGCTCTGGTTAATAGTAATATATTAACAATGTTAATTTTTTCAATCCATAAACATGGGATGTGTTTACATTTATCTGTGTCTTCCTCCACTTCTTTCAGAAATATTTTCTTGTTTTCATTGCATAAATCTTTCACCTCCTTTGTTTAAGTTCATTCTTTTAAGTACTTTATTCTTTTTGATGCCATTTTAATTGAAATTGTTTTTGTAATTTCTGTAATTAGTGACCAGAGTGGAGATTTCTTATATTTGGAGTATAGGATCTCTTTCTGACACCCTGAGTCTTACCATGCTTTGCAAGTTACTTCATGAACCTGTACACAGATTCTTCATTCTTGTGTATAGAAATGCAGCTGATTTTTGGATATTTCCTTGGTATTGCTGTTTTGTGAAATTTATTTATTCTGTTTTTTGTTATAGAAATTTTAGGCTTTTCTGCATGTAAGAGTTTTTGTTGTTCAGTGATTGTCATGTCTGATTCTTTGTGACCCTGTGGACAGCAGCTCGCCAGGCTTCCCTATCCTTCACTATCTCCCAAAGTTTGCTCAAATTCATGTGCATTGAGTCGGTGATGGTATCTAATCGTCTCATCTCTGCTGCCCTTTTCTCTTTTTGCCTTCAGTCTTTCCCGTCATCAGGGTCTTTTCCAGTGAGTCGGCTCTTCGTATCAAGTTGCCAAAGTATTGGAGTTTCAGCTTCAGCATTAGTCCTTCCAATCAATATTCAGGGTTGATTTCTTTTAGGATTGACTGGTTTGATTTTCTTACAATCAAAGGGACTTTCAAGAGTCTTCTCTAGCCCTGTAGTTTGAAAGCATCAATTCTTTGGCACTCAAACTTCTTTATGGTTCAGCTCTCACATCTGTATGTGACTACTGGGAAAACCATAGCTTTGACTATACAGACCTTTGTCAGCAAAGTAATGTCTCTGCTTTTTAATACACTGTCTAGGTCTGTTATACATTTCCTTCCAGGGGCAAGCATTTTTTAATTTCTTGGCTGAAGTCACTGTCCACAGTGATTTTGGAGGCCAAGAAAATAAAATCTGCTACTGTTTGCACTTTTTCCCCTTCTATTTGCCATGAAGTGATGGACCCAGATGCCATGATCTTAGTTTTTGAGTGTTGAGTTTTAAGCCAGCTTTTTCACTCTCCTCTTTCATCTTCATCAAGAGGCTCTTTAGTTCCTCTTTGCTTTCTGCCATAAGGGTGATATCATCTTCACATCTGAGGTTGTTGATATTTTTCGCAGCAGTCTTGATTCCAGCTTGTGATTCATCCAGCTCTGCATTTTGCGTGATATGCTCTGCATATAAGTGAAACAGGGTGCCAGTATATAGCCTTGTCTTATTCTTTTCCCAATTTTGAACCAGTCATTTGTTCTATGTAAGTTTCAAACTGTTGCTTCTTGACCCACATACAAGTTTCTCAGGCCACAGGTAAGATGGTCTGGTATTCCCATCTCTTAAGAATTTTCCACAGTTTGTTGTGATCCACACAGTCAAAGGCTTTAGCGTAGTCAATGAAGCAGATGTTTTTCTGGAATTGCCTTGCTTTCTTTATGATCCAATAAATGTTGGCAATTTGATCTCTGGTTCCTCTGCCTTTTATAAACCCACTTTATACATCTGGAAGTTCTTGGTTCATGTACTACTGAAGCTTAGTTTGAAGGATTTTGAGCATGCCCTTACTAGCATGCGAAATGAGTGCAATATTTCGGGTAGTTTGAACATTCTTTGACACTGCTCTTCTTTGAGATTGGAATGAAAACTGACCTTTTCCAGTCCTGTGGCCACTGTTGAGTTTTCCAAATTTGCTGGCATATTGAGTGCAGCACTTTCACAGCATCATCTTTTAGGATTTGAAATAGCTCAACTGGAATTTCATCATCTCCACTAGCTTTGTTCGTAGTGATGCTTCCTAAGGCCCACTTGACTTCACACTACAGAATGTCTGGCTCTAGGCAAACCATCATAGTTATCCCGGTCATAAAGATCTTTTTTTGTATAGTTCTTCTGTGTATTGTCGCCACCTCTTCTTACTCTCTTCTGCTTCCGTTAGGTTACATTTCTGTCCTTTATTGTGCCCATCCTTGCATGAAATGTTCCCTTGGTATCTCCACTTTTCTTGATGAGATCTCTAATCTTTCCCATTCTGTTGTATTTCTCTACAGTTCTTCTCCTTGTTCATAAAGAAGACCTTCTTATCTCTTTGCTATTTTCTTGAACTCTGCATTCAGATGGGTTTATCTTTCCCTTCCTACCTTGCTTTTCACTTCTCTTATTTTCTCAGCTGTTTGTAAATCCTCCTCAGACAACCACTTTGCCTTCTTGCACTTCTTTTTCTTTGGTATGGTTTTAGTCTCTGCCTCATGTACAGTGTTACAAACCTCTGTCCATAGTTCTTCAGGCACTCTGTCTACCAGATCTAATCCCTTGAATCTGTTTGTCACCTCCACTGTATAGTCAATAATAAGGGATTTGATTTAGGTCATATCTGAATGGCCTAGAGGTTTGCCCTTCTTTCTTCAATTTAAGTCTGAAGTTTTCAATAAGGAGCTGATAATCTGATCCACAGTCAGCTCCAGGTCTTGTTTGTGCTGAGTGTATAGAGCTTCTCCATCTTTGTGTGCAAAGAATATAAGCAGTCTGATTTTAGTATTGACCTGTAGGTGATGTCTATGTGTAGTCATCTTTTGTGTTGTTGGAAGAGGGTTTTACTATGACCAGCGTGTTCTCTTGGCAAAACTCTGTTAACCGTTGTCCTACTTCAATTTGTATTCCAAGGCAAAACTTGCCTGTTACTCCAGGTATCTCTTGACTTCCTATTTTTGCATTCCAATCCCCTGTGATGAAAAGAACATCTTTTTTGATGTTAGTTTTAGAATGTCTTGTAGGTCTTCATAGAACTGGTCAACTTCAGCTCTTTTGGCATTAGTGGTTGGGTCGTAGACTTGGATTACTGTGATATTGAATGGTTTGCCTTGGAAATGAACTGAGTTCATTCTGTCGTTTTTGAGATTACCCCCAAGTACTGCATTTTGGACTCTTTTGTTGACTGTGAGGGCTACTCCATTTCTTCTAAGGTATTCTTGCCCAGTGTAGTAAATATAATGGTTGTCTGAATTAAATTGCCCATTCCTGTCCATTTTAGTTCACTGATTCCTAAAATTGTCAGTGTTCACTCTTGCCATCTCCTGTTTGACCACGTCCAATTTACCTTGATTCATGGACCTAATATTCCAGGTTCCTATGCTGTATTATTCTTTGCAGCATCAGACTTTATTTTCACCTCCAGACATATCCACAACTGAGCATCCTTTTTGCTTTAACCCAGCAGCTTCATTCTTTATGGAGCTATTAACTGCCCTCTGCTCTTCTCCTGTAGTATATTGAACACCTTCTGACCTGGGGGGCTCATCTGCAGTGTCGTATCATTTTGCCTTTTCATACTCTTAATGTTCATGGGGTTCTTGAGGCAAGAATACTGATGTGGTTTGCCATTCCCTTCTCAGTGGACTGCATTTTGTCAGAACTGTCTACAGTGATTCATTTGTCTTGGGTGGCATGGCATGGCATGGCTCATAGCTTCATTGAAGTTATGTAGGCCCCTTCACCAATGACAAGACCATGATCCATGAAGGTGGCATATAAGATAATACCATATGAAAACAGAAGTAATTTTAGCTTCTTCCATTCCAGCCTGGATCCATTTTATTTCTCTGTGTTTCTCAATTGCTCTGGCTAGAACTTCTAGTGTCACTTTGAGTACAAGTGCCAAAAGCACATTTCCTTACCTTCTAAGATCCTAATTTTAGAGGAAAAGCTTTTTGTCATTCACCATTGAATGTGGTGTTTGCCATGGCTTTTTCATATAAGTCTTTTTTTTTAAAATTTAAATTTATTTATTTTAATTGGAGGCTAATTACTTTATAGTATTGTATTGGTTCTGCCACACGTCAACATGAATCCATCACGGGCGTACACATGTTCCCCATCCTGAACCCCTCTCCCACCTCCCCTATGTGTCTTTTATTACTTTGGTGTAGTTTCTATTTTTAGCTTGATGAGAATGTTTATCATTAAAGGGTGTTGAATGTTGTCAAATTCCTTTTCTGTATCACTTGAAATAATTGTGTTTTTTTCTCTTTCATTCTTTTAATGTGGGTTTATTACATTGATGGATTTCAATAACATTCTTGAATTTTGGGACTAAATCTCACATATAATCTTTTTTAATACAGTGCTGAGTTCTATTTGCTATTTTATTGAGGTTTTTTTTACATCAGTGTTCATAAGGGATATTGTTCTATAATTTTATTTTCTTGTAGTATGTTTGTCTGGCTTTGATGTTGGGGTATCCTTTAGAGTCTGTTAGCTCTTACACCATCTTTTTTATTCTCATATTCAATAAGTTGTATTGTCTTATCTTTTAGTTTAGTGAGTTTTCCTTTTGCCTGTTTAAATCTGCCTTTGAATCCCTGTAGTCAGTTTTTCATTTCAGTTGTTGTACTTTTTAGCTCTATAATTTTTTGGTTTATTTTTTGGGTTTAATAAATCTATTAATATTTCCATTTTGTTCATACATTATTTTGTTGAGTTTATCCACATCTTTATTTAGTTCTTAGTGTCTTTAATATGATTGTTTTAAAGTTTTTATCTAGTATATCCACCATTAGCTTTTTTCAGGGACAGTTCTTGTTGATTTGTTTCCTTTGAATGGGCCATACTTTGTTTTTGTCAGTCTTGTGATTTTTTTTTTTTTTTGGTTAAAAATTGAGCATTTGAGATGAGTAGTATGGTAATACTGGAAATTAGATTCTCCCTCTTCCTTTTGGGTTTGCTGGGTTTTGTTGTTGTTGTTTCAATTTTTATTAGATGTCTCTGTGCCATGGATCAGCCTTAGGTGTAAACTTGAGTTTTTTTCAGGTTTTTCTGATCTTCCCTCGGCTATGTATGGTCACTTTCTAATTTCTCTTTGTATGTACTGCTGCTGCTCCTGCTATAAGTCACTTCAGTCATGTCCAACTCTGTGCGACCCCATAGATGGCAGCCCACCAGGCTCCGCCATCCCTGGGATTCTCCAGGCAAGAACACTGGAGTGGGTTGCCACTTCCTTCTCCAATGCATGAAA
>NW_011494896.1:11633432-11634445 GCF_000754665.1 Bison bison bison
GATATTACTGTAAAACCTATAGAATGACTTTAAAAAACCTTAGAGAATATGGATCAATTGGACTCCCATGCATTGCTAGTGGGAATGCAAAATCAGACAGCCAACTCTGGAAAACCATTTGACTGTTGTTTGTAATGGTAAACATACACTTAACAAAGACTTCAAAACAAGGAATAGTGCCAAGATTAAAAGTAATATGGAGCACAGCAAACATATCTAATTGTTTCTGGCATCCTTCTTGCTTGTAAGTACTATAATTTGTATAGCATGAAGAAGTCAACCTTTGATACTTTGGAATCCAAGAGATGACACATAATTTGGGTTGCAGAAGTATTTAGTAGTTTTACAGTTGACATTTGAACAACATGGGCTTGAACTGCATATGTCTACTTTTATGCAGATTAAAAAAATGCATGCTAAGTACTACACCATCTGTGGTTCATTGAATCTGCAGATGCAGAACTGGATGAAAAGGACTGACTATAAAGTTATAGTCAGATTTTTAACTGTGTGGGGATCAGCACCTCTAACTCCTGTGTTCAAGGAGTTCTATATTTCTGAAATTAGAGTCCTGTTTTGGAAGTTGATATAAAAAAATATTAATTGCAGTGTGTTTGTCATGTAAGAATATTAAGTATTTGAGAACAACAAATGTTTGTAGTTTTACTCTCTATTAAGCCAAATACAATGTTCTAAGACAAAAATAGCGGAAAGTAACATAATTTTAAGGACTTGAATTACTTCAGAAATGAGGAGTTTTTGTTTGTATTTAAGAATAATACCAGGCATGCTAAAGTTAACCCAAAACACATAGTTATTTTGGGAAAAATATAGGACCTCTACAATTTGGAGAGATGACCCACATGTAAATAAAGATTTAGTCCATATTTTAAGGAGAAGAGTGAATACTGAATGATCAGTTTGTCATTTTAACGAAGAGAAAATTGAATTACAATCTTGCAGTAATATTTGTTGGTAAAGGATTCAGAGGACTTTAAAACATCTTAAATGAG
>NW_011494896.1:11634545-11640944 GCF_000754665.1 Bison bison bison
CTTTGTATGTACTGCTGCTGCTCCTGCTATAAGTCGCTTCAGTCATGTCCAACTCTGTGCGACCCCATAGATGGCAGCCCACCAGGCTCCGCCATCCCTGGGATTCTCCAGGCAAGAACACTGGAGTGGGTTGCCATTTCCTTCTCCAATGCATGAAAGTGAAAAGTGAAAGTGAAGTCACTCAGTCGTGTCCAACTCTTCATGACCCCACGGACTGCAGCCTAGCAGGCTCCTCCGTCCATGGGATTTTCCAGGCAAGAGTACTGGAGTGGGGTGCGATTGCCTTCTCCATTTGTATGTACAGATATTTTTAATATTTTAAGTTTTTAATATAGATCACTTTAATATAAAGCTACTGTTTAATGGCAGATTTACAATAGGAGAAAAGGAGAAACATAAATGAGCGTTGAAAAGGGTGCTGCCCTTTAAATCTTGTGAAAGTCGCTTCTGTTAGAGGGCTAGGGATTTGCAACAGCTGAAGAAGGTGCAACAACAGTCTTATCTCTCTGCTGTTTTGTGACAAGAAGTAACCAGTGACCAGAGCAGAGAAACCCTATATTTGGAATAGAGGATGTTTTTTTGCCACCCTGGCACTCACCAGCTGCTGCGCAAGTTACTCCAGGAACCTATCCACAGTTGTTTGCCATGTGAATAGTGGTGGGTAATGAGTAGCTGCTGTGCTAAGAGTTGAAATTGACTGAAATTAACCCCAGTTTACATCTGAGTTTTCCCATGGAAGTTGAACGCCTTTCATGTACTCCAAACTTCCAAGAGAATTACATCAGACAGTCTTCGGATGCAGTTGTTGTCTAGGTGGGGAGACAGATTCCTGGTGCTTTGTACTCTGTCATCTTCCCAGCACCATCTCTTCTTCCTTTCATTTTTGATGAATTTTAAGTTGATAGTTGTTTTCTTCCTTCACCATTTAAAATACGTTGTTTCATTATTTTCTGTATCTCATATTTTTTGTTGAAAAGTGTGCTATAAACTTATCTTTATTTCTATCTAAATATGTATTTTCTTTCCCTGTGGCTACTTTCACAATTTTCTTTTCCTCATCAATTTTTCACCATACACATGCACATAGTGTGGGATATGTGCCTGTGTATGTGCACTCCTGTATTTACTTTTCTTGGTATTCATCAGTGTTGTTGGATCTATTGATGCCTAACTTTTATAAATTTTTGAAATTTTTACTTTTACTTCCTCAGATATTTTTTCTGTTCCTCCCATCTTTTTAGGTCTGCAACTGCATGTATATAATTACTGCTTGATATTGTCTTACAGTTCATTTGGATAGATTCTACTGCTGCACCTTCAAATTCACTAATCTTTACATCATCTGTAATATCAAATATGCTGTTAAATTCATTTAATGAACTTTTCATTTCAGTTAAATTTTTTTATCTCTAGAATTTCCATTTATTTTTTTTCGGCTCTTAGAGTTCTGTCTTCATATGTTCATGTGTTCCTTTGAATCTATTACATACATCATCTATATTTTTTATCATGATTTAATATTCTTGTTTACGAATTCTGTCACCTCTGTCATTTCCAAGTTTGTCTTTACTGAGTAATTTCTCTAGGTTATGGTTACATTTTTATACTTCGTTACACATCTGGTAAATTTTGGTTATAAGCCAGACATTGTGACTTTACCATTCTGGGTGGTATTTTTTTGTATTCCATTAAAGAATTTTGTGCTTATTCTAGCAGGCAATTAAGTTACTTGAATATTAGTTTGATCCTTTGGAGGATTGTTTTTAAGTTCTTTTATGGAGATTCTAAAGTAATTCTAGTTCTAAATTATTCCCATCTCAAAGACGTATCCTTGTTATTATTGAGGTCATGCCACTAATAGAACTTGAATGAGTTACATCCCTTTGTGAGCTCTGTAAATTGTCTTGGAACTTTCTGGTTATTTTCCTTTTCTTGGAAGTTATTCTTGACAAACTTCATAAGAGTTTTACTCTGTACATTTACAAATTGATATTTAGGCATACTTCAAGGGATCCTTGTACATATTTCTCCAGAATGCTTTCTTTTTGCATACCTCCATATGCATACCTACTGGACTCTAGCCAATAAATTCTAGCTTTCTTGACCTCTCCTTAATCTCATCTTCTTCTTCTCATTTCAGTAAGTGGCTGGGTACTTTCTAGATGCTCCACTCCTTGCTCCATGGGCTTCCCTGGTGGTACTAGTGGTAAAGAACCTGCCTGCCAATGCAGGAGATGTATGAGCTCAGGTTTGATCCCTGAATCAGGAAGATCCCTGGAGGAGGGCATGGTGACCCATTTTAGTATTCTTGTCTGGAGAATCCCCTGGACAGAGGAGCCTGCTGGGCTATAGTTCATAGGGTTGCAGAGAGGGAGACCCAACTTGAGTCGACTTATCATGCATGCCCATCTTGTCCCATGCCAAATTCCAGTATTCACCTGCAAGAAGGAAGCTTGGGTAATGGTAAAGCCTATTTCATTTGTTTGCCTTTTCTCAGAAATAATTATACTGTGCTCCCCATTGTCCACTTCCTACAAAAGTTAATTCTCTTGTCCAGTTTTCTAATTGTTCATGGGCAAGGGACTAGGTCTCAATCCTGTTACTCCTTAGTGATCATTACAGAGTTCTCATCATGTATATTTTAATCATAAAGAAAGAGAGGTTTTCATAAAGACAGATTCCTCAAGGCAAATAGCTGATAACAGAAGTTTTCAGATAATAAACTTTTCTAATGATGCCACCTGATATGAGAATCTAGGACCAGAAATACTCAGGGCAGTTGCCAGTTGGGAAATGAGTCAGAAAAACATAGGAAGTTTGTGTAGGTGCCTGTTTAGTACGGTTCTAGGGACTTCAGGACCTTGCCACATTCACTTCTCACTCACTTTACTCTCAGATGACTACTCTACCTATTGTTTTCTAGATCCATAAATTCCCTTGATAGGAAGGCTACTGTTTCACCATAGCTAATAGACTTAATGGAGCTTTCCTGGTAGCTCAGACGGTAGTCAGCCTGCGGTGCAGGAAACCCGGGTTCAATCCCTGGGTCAGGAAAATCCCCTGGAGGAGGGCATGGCAAGTCACTCCAATATTCTTGCTTGGAGAATCCCCCTAGACAGAGGAGCCTGGCAGGATCCAGTCCATGGGTTCACAAAGAGTCAGACATGACTGAGCAACTAAGCACAGCACAGTAGGCTTATTGTACATTACAAAAGATTGCTTCCTTGGGCAGAAAAATATTAATATAAAAGTATAAATTCCTGTACTTAATCCTCTGCTAAGATAAGGGAGGGAGTAAGGAACCTAGTAAGACTTGTGAACTTGATAGGCTTTTTGAGAACCCAGTCTGCCAGGGTGGCTGAATTCAGCCTATCTACCTTTTCTGCTTTTCTCCCTCTCTGCCTGCAGTTATGATCATGTGCCTTTTCTCATGCATGACTCTGACCTGAGAAGAACAACCAATATCAAGGAGGTCCTGCCAAATGCCTCTTTGACACACCCTTCCTTATTTGATTGGGATTTCCTGTCGACTCTGAATGCAGGCAAATGGTTTTCACATGCTCCGGTAAGACACGTTCTCCACTTCAAGAAACCTGCCTTGAACTCACTCTTCTGTATGAGGTCATGTGCTGCTCCTAGAGATAAAGCCTTTAGATGAGGATAGGCAAGTGTGCACACAATTTCATCCCAGTTTGGTAGCATGATTATAGTTAGAATTCACAGGAATGTTATTCCAGTAATGTAGTCAGTCTAATTGCTGCTGGAAATTCTGAAAACAAGCTTTAAACTTATTCTTGGTCATTTACTTCCTTTTAATCCAAGAATTTCTTGAACTTGGGGCTTCCCTGGTGGCTCAGATGGTAAAGAATCTGCCTGCAATGTGGGAGACTGGAGTTTGATTCCTGGCAGTGTTTCAATAACAAGTTAGAGAATTTAGAATTATCCTGAATAGAAAGTCAGATTTATATGTGATAAAAGTCAAGCCTGCCTTCTGAAAATAGTTAAAGAAAAAGCAACTTACATTTTCCAGGTTATCATATCTACAGGGAATCCATGTGACCTAGGTTTCACCAATCAGATACACTCATTTTCAGTCTGATTTTGACAACAAACATCTGAGCAGGACAGACAGCAGACACTCATATTGCTAGCACCTATGGCAGCAGAGCTACAGTAGTTAGATGTCAGCTGTGGTAATGGCTGTCCTATCAGGTAGTTGTATAATTAGGAAAATAAATCTTCAGGGACTTTGATTATGTACTAGGTGGAATGGATTTATTTACATTTGATGTTAATCCTGAAGACTGATTTGATCCTTTTTCATGTTAAAAGTGAAAAGTAAAGACTTACATAAAGAGATACTTATCCACTTGAAATTCTTTCTTTTAAGAAGTGTTACTGTAAGGGATAGCTGAACATTGATTTGTAATGATTGTATCACCTCAGAATACTTATTCTCATATGAGTACATAGCCTATAAAAGTTGTTTCCATGTGAGAAATAAAGGGATACATCTGATATTCCAGGTTTCTGTGTGTATGTAGGCTCTGTATACGTCTTATCATATATGAATAAATAGAAATATACAGACTAGAGAGGCTGCATTAGTATGTACAATATATATTGGTTTAATTAGCCACATGCTAAGTCGCTTCATTTGTATCTGACTCTTTGTGACCCTCTGGACTGTAGCCCTCCAGGCTCCTCTGACAATGGGATTTTCCAGTCAAGAATATTATGCATTGGAAGGCAGATTCAACACCTGGACCTCCATGAAAGTCCCACAGGCAAGAATACTGGAGTGGGTTGCCATTTCCTCCTCAGGGGATCTTCCTGACCCAGGGATCAAACCCACATCTCTTAAATCTCCTGTTTCAGCAGATGGATTCTTTACCACTAGTGCCGCTCATAGAAGCCCTGATAGCCATAGGTAATGTTTTGACAAATATGTATTCCAAATGAGAAGGCTATTACAATATTTGTTGTGTAATGTATGGTTTGTAAAAGTCTTACTTACCATAAGTGATGTGATTGGATATATTATTTTAGTAATGTTATCTGTATGTTTTAGGATTAATAGTTTTGTTTTATCTGTTTGCAGTGTTTAGTTATACCTTTAGTCTGGTTACTGAAGAGTATTCTGAAACCTTGACTTCAAATATGATTATCTAGGGGGCTTTATTTTTTGGTTTGTTTGTAGAGCTTTCTTTGCTTGCATGCTATGCAGTCAGAAGTAGTCAAAGTGGTGTTGGCACATTATTTAAAACGTTTGTAAATTGGATAATTTTTCAGAGCAAAGAAATTCTTTAATTTGCAAAGGTTTTTCTGGGTGCTCTTTATTGGTTGGGTATAGTTATGAATTGATGGTGGTGGTGAGTTGATTATTATTTGACAGTAAAGTTATTATTCTTGAGATTACTTATGAAAATTAAATAGTTTGTGAAATAGTATAGTGAAATAAAAATAGATACAGAAGTTCTGGGAATTGTCCCTGGAAGATCAGCTGATCTATTTGGGGGCTTGCTTGGTGATTCACTGGTAAAGAGTCTGCCTGCAGTGCAGGAGACTCAAGTTCAATCCCTGGGTCAGGAAGATCCCCTCAAGAAGGAAATGGCAACCCACTCCAGTATTTTCTCCTGGAAAATCCCATGGACAGAGGAGCCTGGCAGGCTACAGTCCATGGGGTCGCAAGGAGTTGGGCACAACTTAAATTTGTTGGTATAGTTATTATTCTTGAGATTGCTTGTGAAAATTAGTGTGATCTATAATGGTTTTTCTAGTAGTCATGTGTGGTTTTTCCAGTAGTCATGAATATTCATTGCAAGGACTGATGATGAAGTTGAAACTCCAATACTTTGGCCATCTGGTACGAAGAACTGACTCACTGGAAAAGACCCTGATTGAAGGTAGGAGGAGAAGGGGATGACAGAGGATGAGATGGTTGGATGGCATCACTGACTCAATGGACATGAGTTTGAGCAAGCTGTGGAAGTTGGTGATGGACAGGGAAGCCTGGCGTGCTGCAGTCCATGGGGTCACAAAGAGTCGGACATGACTGAGTGACTAAACTAAACTGAATAATGAAATAAAAAGAGATACGAAGTTCTGCAAATTGTCCCTGGAAGATCAGCTGAGTTCTTATTTTACTAGTAAAGCCAAAATTTCTGTGGAGCATTTTTATATCCTTTTGTGAAAGTATAAATCTCAAAAGTTGTTCAGTCACTAAGTCACATCCAACTTTTTTTGACCCCATGGACTGCAGCACACCAGGCTTTCCTGTCCTTCAACACCTCCTAGAGGTTGCTCAAACTCATGTCCATTGAGTCGGTGATGCCATCCAACCATCTCATCCTCTGTTGCCCCCTTCTCCTGCCCTCAGTCTTTCCCACCACCAGGGTC
>NW_011494896.1:11641044-11641603 GCF_000754665.1 Bison bison bison
ATGGCTGGATGGTATCACCAACTCAATGGACATGAGTTTGGGTAAACTCCGGGAGTTGGCTGTAGACAGGGATGCCTGGCATGCAGCAATTCATGGGGTCGTGGAGAGTCAGACATGACTGAGCAACTGAACTGAACTGAAGTACCCTAATTTTGTTAGGGTACCCTATTCTCTGTTTCTTCCCTAAATCCTTGGTGTTGTAAATATATGATTGCTATATCTTCTTGATACAGTGACAGCTTTATCATTATATCATCATATATGTTTATTTTTATCACTTGCTATCATTTTTGGATTGAGATCAGTCTGTCCTAAGTATGGCTACACCCATTTTCTTTTGGTTATCATTTGCTTGGAGTATCATCTTGTACCTCATTCACTTGGATCCTGTGTATGTCTTTATAGCTGAAATGAGTGTCTTGAGTCAGCATCATTGTTGGGTCTTGTTTTTTTAATTCATCCAGCCACTCTGTGACTTTTTATTGATGAGTTCAATTTGTTTGCATTTAGGATTAGTCTGTTTCTGTTGTGTTATGTTAATTTGTTTGTTTTGCTTTGT
>NW_011494896.1:11641703-11642838 GCF_000754665.1 Bison bison bison
GCCATCCAACCATCTCATCCTCTGTTGCCCCCTTCTCCTGCCCTCAGTCTTTCCCACCACCAGGGTCTTTTCCAATGAGTCAGCTCTCTGCATCAGGTGTCCAAAGTATTGGAGCTTCAGCTTCAGTATCAGTCCTTCCAATGAACATTAAGGGTTGATTTCCTTTAAGATTGACTGATTTGATCTCCTTGCAGTCCAAGGGACTTTCAGGAGTCTTCTCCAGCACCACAGTTCAAAAGCTTCAATCTTAAAAAATCTCAAAAGTATGAAAATGCAATTCTTATGCATATAGTGAGCAGATTATAATCTTATTTAGCACATTAATGAAATAAGCAGAACGACACTTAAAAGAAGTAAGAACTCAACATGCTTATAGTCAGAGCAACAAAGAAATGCTGAAATCACATTGTTAAGTTGGATACAAACCTAGTATGTTACCTTGTTAATATACTATATGGCAATGAAGATATCCTTTTGGAGTTATCTTTTTTATAAAAAATCATGTACATCTCTATTGGACAAAAATATTTCCACTTTTATTAGTTGTCTACAAGTCACCATCTAACTTTACATAGTTGCACCCTAATCAGTAGAACACGGTAATTCAAAGAAAGGTACATTTCCTTAAGAGTCAGATGACCCTTACGTGTGCTTGTTAAACAGTGTGTTACCATGATGTTACTGGACATGGAACAACAGACTGGTTCCAAATAGGAAAAAGAGTATGTCAAGGCTGTATATTGTCACCCTGCTTATTTAACTTCTATGCAGAGTACATCATGAGAAACGCTGGGCTGGAAGAAGCACAAGCTGGAATCAAGATTGCTGCGAGAAATATCAATAACCTCAGATATGCAGATGACACCACCCCTGTATGGCAGAAAGTGAAGAGGAACTCAAAAGCCTCTTGATGAAAGTGAAAGAGGAGAGTAGAAAAAGTTGGACTTAAAGCTCCACATTCAGAAAACAAAGATCATGGCATCTGGTCCCATCACTTCATGGGAAATAGATGGGGAAACAGTGGAAACAGTGTCAGACTTTATTTTTTTGGGCTCCAAAGTCACTACAGATGGTGACTGCAGCCATGAAATTAAAAGATCTTACTCCTTGGAAGGAAAGTTATGACCAACCTAGA
>NW_011494896.1:11642938-11686016 GCF_000754665.1 Bison bison bison
TACCAGACCACCTAACGTGCCTCTTGAGACTTCTGTATGCAGGTCAGGAAGCAACAGTTAGAACTGGACATGGAACAACAGACTGGTTCCAAATAGGAAAAGGAGTACATCAAGGCTGTATATTGTCACCCTCATTATTTAACTTATATGCAGAGTACATCATGAGAAACGCTGGGCTGGATGAAACCCAAGCTGGAATGAAGATTTCTGGGAGAAATATCAATAACCTCAGATATGCAGATGATACCACACTTATGGCAGAAAACTAAAAAGAACTGAAGAGCTTCTTGATGAAAGTAAATGATAGTGAAAAAGTTGGCTTAAAGCTCAACATTTAGAAAACTAAGATCATGGCATCTAGTCCCATCACTTCATGGGAAATAGATGGGGAAACAGTGGAAACAGTAGCAGACTTTATTTTTCAGGATCCAAAATCACTGCACATGGTGACTGTAGCCATGAAATTAAAAGACGCTTACTCCTTGGAAGAAAAGCTATTAACCTAGCTATTAACCTAGACAGCTTATTAAAAAACAGAGACATTACTTTGCCAACAAAGGTCTGTCTAGTCAAGGCTATGATTTTCCCAGTGGTCATGTATGGATGTGAGAGTTGGACTGTGAAGAAAGCTGGGCATCAAAGAATTGATGCTTTTGAGCTGTGATGTTGGAGAAGACTCATGAGAGTCCCTTGGACTACAGGGTGTCTAACCAGTCCACCCTAAAGAAATCAGTCCTGAATATTCATTGGAAGAAATGATGTTGAAGCTGAAACTCCAATACTTTGGCCACGTGATGCAAAGAACTGACTCATTTGAAAAGACTCTGATGCTGGGAAAGATTGAAGGCAGGAGAGGAGGGGGATGACAGAGGATGAGGTGGTTGGATGGCATCACCGACTCAGTAGACATGAGTATGAGTAAGCTCTGGGAGTTGGTGATGGAAAAGGAGGCCTGGCGTGCTGCAGTCCATGGGGGTCGCAAAGAGTTGGACACGACTGAGCATCTGAACTGAATTGAGCATGGCCCACCCATCAGAACAAGACCTAGTTTCTGCCACAGTCTCTCCAATCAGGAAGCTTCCATAAGCCTCTTATCCTTAGCCCTTAGAGGGGAGACAGAATGAAAACCACAGTAACAGAAAACTAACCAATCTGATCACATGGCCACAGCCTTGTTTAGCTCAATGAAACTATGAGCCATGCTTTATAGTGTCACCCAAGATGGACGGGTCATGGTGGAGAGTTCTGACAAAACGTGGTCCACGGGAGAAGTGAATGGCAAACCACCTCAGTGTTCTTGCCCTGAGAGTCCCATGAACAGCATGAAAAGGCAAAAAATTAGTACATGAAAGATGACTTCTCCAGGTTGGTGGGTGCCCAATATGCTACTGGGGAAGAGTGGAGAAATAATTCCAGAAAGAATGAAGAGACAGAGCCAAAGTGAAAACAACACCCATCTGTGGATGTGATGGGAGATGGAAGTAAAGTCTGATGCTGTAAAGAGCAGTATTGCATAGGAACCTGGAATGTTAGGTTCATGAATCAAGGTAAACTGAAAGTCGTGAAACAGGAGATGGCAAGAGTGAACATCGACATTTTAGGAATCAGTGAACTAAAATGGCCTGGAATGGGTGAATTTAACTCAGATGCCCATTATATCTACTGCTGTGGGCAAGAATACCTCAGAAGAAGTGGAGTAGCCATCATAGTCAACAAAAGAGTCCAAAATGCAGTATTTGGATGCAATCTCAAAAACAACAGAATGCTCTCTGTTCGTTTCCAAGGTAAACCATTCAATATCACAGTAATCCAAGTCTATGCCCTGACCAGTAATGCTGAAGAAGCTAAGTTGACCAGTTCCATGAAGACCTACAAGACCTTCCAGAACTAACACCCCAAAAAGATGTCCTCTTCATTATAGGAGACTGGAATACAAAAGTAGAAAATCAAGAGCTACCTGGAGTTTAACAGGCAAATTTAGCCTTGGAATACAAAATGAAGCAGGGCAAAGGCTAACAGAGTTTTGCCAATAGAATGTGCTGGTCATAGCAAACACCTTCCAACAACACAAGAGAAGACTCTGTTAACCATCACCAGATGGTCAAACTGAAATGAGATTGTTGATTAACTTTGCAGCCAAAGATGGAAAAGCTGAATACAGTCAGCAAAAACAAGACTGGGAGCTGACTGTGGTTCAGATCATGAGGTCCTTGTTGCAGAATTCAGACTTAAGTTGAAGGAAGTAGGGAAAACCAGTAGATCATTCAGGTATGGCCTAAATCAAATCCCTTACGATTATACAGTGAAAGTGATAAATAGAGTCAAGGGATTGGATCTGATAGAGTGCCTGAAGAACTATGGATGGAGGTTTGTGACATTGTACAGGAGGCAGTGATCAAGACCATTCCCAAGAAAAAGAAATGATAGATGCAAAATGGTTGCCTGAGGAGGCCTTACAAATAGCTAGAAAAGAAGAGACGCTAAAGGCAAAGGAGAAAAGGAAAGATATGCCCGTTTGAATGCAGAGTTCCAAAGAATAGCAAGGAGGGATAAGAAAGTCTTCCTCAGTGATCAATGCAAAGTAATAGAGGAAAACAATAGGATGGGAAAGACTAGAGACCTTTTCAAGAAAATTAGATATACCAAGGGAACATCTCATGCAATATGGACACAATAAAGGACAGAAATGTATGGACCTAACAGAAGCAGAAGATGCTAAGAAGAGGTGGCAAGAATACACAGAAGAACTATACAAAAAAGATCTTCATGACCCAGATAACCACAATGGTGTGATCACTCACTTAGAGCCAGACATCCTGGAATGCAGAGTCAAGTGGGCCTTAGGAAGCATCACTGCAAACAAAGCTAGTGGAGGTGAAGGAATTCTAGTGGAGCCATTTCAAATCTTAAAAAATGATGCTGTGAAAGTGCTGCACTCAATATGTCAGCAAATTTGGAAAACTCAGCAGTGGCCACAGGACTGGTAAAGGTCAGTTTTCATTCCAGTTCCAAAGAAAGGCAATGCCAAAGAATGCTCAAATTAACTCACAGTTGCACTCATCTCACATACTAGCAAAGTAATGCTCAACATTCTCCAAGCGAGGCTTCAGCAGTATGTGAACCAAGAATTTCCAGATGATCAAGCTAGATTTAGAAAAAAGCCAGAGGAACCAGACCAACCTCCACTGGATCATCGAAAAAGGAAGAGAGTTCCAGAAAAACATCTACTTCTGCTTTATTGGCTACACCAAAGCCTTTGACCATGTGGATCACAACAAACTGTGGAAAATTCTGAAAGAGATGGGAATACCAGACCACCTGACCTGTCTCCTGAAAAATCTGTATGCAGGTCAAGAAGCAACAGTTAGAACTGGTCATGGAACAACAGACTGGTTCCAAATTGGGAAAGGAGTATGTCAAGGCTGTATATCATCACCCTCCTTATTTAACTTATATACAGAGTACATCATGCAACATGCTGGGCTGGATAAATTACAAGCTGTAATCAAGACTGCCAGGAAAAATATCAATAACTTCAGGTATGCAGATGACACCATTATCATAGAAAGCGAAGAAGAACTAAAGAGCCTCTTGATGAAAATGAAAGAGGAGAGTGAAAAAGTTAGCTTAAAGCTCAACGAAAAGTAAGATCATGGCATCTAGTCCCATCACTTCATGGGAAATAGATGGGGAAACAATGGAAAGAGAGACAAACTTTATTTTTTGGGGCTCCAAAATCACTGCAGATGGTGACTGCAGCCATGAAATTAAAAGACGCTTGCTCCTTGGAAGAAAAACTATGATCAGCCTAGGCAGCATATTAAAAAGCAGAGGCATTACTTTGCCAACAACAGTCCATCTAGTCAAAGCTATGGATTTTCCAGTATGGATGTGAGAGTTGGAGTAGAAAGAAAGCTGAGCGCGAAGAATTGATGCTTTTGAACTGTGGTGTTGGAGAAGACTCTTGAGAGTCCCCTGGACTGCAAGGAGATCCAACCAGTCCATCCTAAAGGAAATCAGTCCTGAATATTCATTGGAAGGACTGATGCTGAAGCTGAAACTCCCAATACTTTGGCACATGATGCGAAGAACTGACTCATTTGAAAAGACCCCGATGCTGGAAAAGATTGAAGGCAGGAGGAGAAGGGGATGACAGAGGATGAGATGGTTGGATGGCATTGCCTACTTGATGAACATCAGTTTGAGCAAGCTCTGGGAGTTGGTGAAGGACAGGGAAGCCTCGTGTGCTGCAGTCCATGAGGTCACAAATAGTTGTACACGAGTGAGTGACTGAACTGTACTGAAAGTAAACATAGTTCACTTTCTCTCATATTTTCTATAACTTACTGTACCCACCTATTTGTCTTTAGTTGTTGTTATTCAGAACAACCGAATACTTTGTATCAGCTGTATCACTAAACACACTATTTAGTTCAGTTTTTTCTTTGCATAAAAAGATTTCTTGGTGAAGAAGGTAGTTTGTTAACATACATTCCAGAACAATCTTGCCATCTCATTCTTTACTGATAATGAATACCCTCATTCTAGCATGATACCTGTAGTGGGAAATAATACACCCAAGAAAGGACTCTTAGCATGAGGACTGAATTTTTGCCTGGAATTTGTCATGAACAGTTGGGTGTCACTTATCATTTCCCTGTTTGGTGAATCATTAGGCATGTCACTTATCATGTTTAATGTAAAGTTTTGAGGTCAAATTAAATAATGCATTTGAAGTTTTCTGCAAATTTTGTCTTATTGTTACTGTAGTCCAACTATAAGAAGGTCACTTTTCAGTGACTGCTGTCGTGGAACTTTTATCATTTTTTTTTCTTAAGTGTAATGACTTTATTTTGTGAAAAAGACAAGAAAATGTGTAGGTAGTGAGAGCTTCGGATGGGAACTTATGTTGTGTTTTATTTGTCTGTCTTATCTCCCTTACTAAACTGTGAATGTCTTGAGAGCATGATTTGTGTTTTATGAGCACATGGTGTAAGTTGCTGAAGGAATGATTGTCTTGTATATGGGGCTTAGTAGGCAAATACGTTTGTTATACCTATTTCTTCTCTCTCAGTGTTGTTGAAAATGTACAGTTAATGGCACTAGTAATTTTACCAAAGCGCTTCAAGTAGCATCCACTGCTGCAAAATCAAGTCCAATGCAAGTAATTGTAATTGCTTCAATGGACACCATCCACCCAATGGAGCTACAGCAGAAATGGTGCTGTTAACAGTGTTGCTAGTTGGTCAAAAGTTAATATAGGGCTTTTTAAATTTTCCATTACTTCTCAGGCTAAAGAATTTATATTGTTTTATTGTCTGCCAATAACTTGGGCTATGTTATTTATTATACCGTAATAAATTATATATTTATTATGTCAGCCAAAGTAAAAAACAAATTTTTGATAATTACTTTGAATTATTCAGTTCCTGATAATGGGCTCACTATCCTTAGAAGGCTGTTTCCTAGGAAATATGCTATTTTTTTCAGTCTCTTTATAAGCAGATATTGTTTTCTGAGAGTTTGGGGAATCCTGCAATTGGAAAAGATGCAACAGCCCTATAGAACATTTAATCTTGTTTTGGGTTAATGTCAAAAAGCCTGATTCCCACATATTAGAAAACTATAGGAGTTATACAAGAGGCACAGCTAACTTTACTGAAGTTTTATGTACTTTTTTTTAAAAAGAATTGTCATGACAAACATTCATTATTACACCCCAAGCATTTTTTAAAATCTTCTACTGCTAGATCAAGGCTATTTCACTTCATTTAGGTATTACTTACACAAATAGTTGTTACTAATAAAATTGGTATAGTAGGTTGATTGGTGACACCAAAAAAGATACAGTCACACCATACTCCCTAGAACCTGTGACTCTTATCATAAAGGCAAACGATGTGATTAAGTTAAGGATCTGCAAAGTAGGAGCTTATCCTGGATTGTCTGGGTGGACCCTAAATATAATCACGTATTGTTGTAATGAAGAGACAAGGGGAGAATAGATGTATACATAAGGGCGACCAAACAGAGAGGGGAAGTGATGTAATCACAGAGGTAAGAATTGGAGTGATGTGGCTGTTAGCCAAAGAAGGCCAAGGAATGCTAGCAGTCACCTGAAGCTTGCAGAGACAAAAAACAGATTTCCCCCTAGAGCCAACAGGGTGAGCATGGGCCTGCCAACACCTTGATTTTAGACTTCCGGCTTCCAAACTGTGAGAGAATACATTTTTCTAAGATTACTATGTTTCCATTAATGATGGAATTCTTGAGTTCAATACAGTGGTCTGTCTTCTCTATAAGAGGCCCTTGTCTAAGGGCATTAGTCAGAGCATTCTGTTTCGTATGATCTGCCAAAACATTTCCTCTAAGTGGAGCTCTAATTTTAGCACAGCAGTTTATTTGGGGAGCTGCAAAACATCTGGTAATACGTGTATGTATTATTCATTTTTGATATGACTGAAGATGTTGGGCTTCCTAGGTGGCGCTAGTGGTAAAGAACCTACCTGCCAGTGCAGGAGACACAAGGGATGTGAGTTTGATCCCTGGGTCAGGAAGATCCCCTGGAGGAGGGCATGGCAACTCATTCCAGTATTTTTGCCTGGAGAATCCCAGGGACAGAGGAGCCTGGCTGGTTACAGTCCATAGGATCCAAAGAGTCAGACTCAACTGAAACAACTTAGCATGAAGAGGTTAAGAATCTTTTCCCCTGTAGCATTCTATAGTTGTGAGCCACTTGAAAAGCAAAAAAAGAGTTATTTTTAATAATCCCACATGTCCTAGAAAGAGCCATAATTTTGGCCAATTGAGCCAATTTGTTGTTTGGTAATGGACTTGGGATTCTTTAAGAGAGTCTAGAAAAATTGCATAATTGACCTGTTATTACCTTTTTTCATTTTTAAGTTTAACCAACAGTAAATAACATTAAACCAAGATTTGATTTAGGGGCATCCAAAAGATATGTTCCATGTATGGACAGTTCTCAAATTATAGAAATGATGAGATTCTCCTTTGTTGATTAGGATGATGCAGTTGCTGTATTAAGAGTGTGATATTAGTGAATGGTAATATGAAAAAGAGAAAATTAGTATTTGGTAATTAATCAACTAACTTAAAAATACTAGATATTTTAAGTTAGCAAGAGGGATTACATTGAATATGGTACCATATAATAGAAAGATGAACCTAGTGTGAGGTCTAAATATTATTAGACTAGTTTTGCTAAAACTGCATTGGTTAAAAAAGCCTTGCATTCATTAGGCAGAATTTTTGATATATGTCAGGTTGTTAAATTAATACCCTTGGACTATGGCCTTCCATTTTACTTTCAAAAACAAAGATTTTGATGATCTGGAAGAAATATTTTGAGATTGCTAAAGGTCTTTTTGTTTCCTGTGTTTTGGGAGAATGGTTCTAAGATTTTGTGTAAGTCAACACACCTGTGTATTTCAAAAAAGCTTGCTACCTATACTCTGTAATATCCAGTTAATCCTGGAAATCATCTTAATCGTCTTTAGTATTTGACCATGGATAATTTGGTTAATTTGTAATCTCTCATTAAATTATGTCTCTCCTTAGCTAATATGTCATGACCTGGATCCAGGGCTTTACAAACTATGGCCTGCTGTTCAGATGTAGCCCACTGACTATTTTTGTACAGCTTGTGAGCTCAGAATGGTTCTTGTATTTTTGAATGGTTGAAGGAGAATCGAAAGAATAATGTTTCCTGACATGTTAAAATTATATAAAACTCAAATTTTGATTTCCATAAATAAAGTTTGATTGGAACATAGCCATGCTTATTCATTTACAAATTGTTTATGGCTGTTTTTGTCTTATAATAGAGTTGAATGGTTGTGACAGAGACTAACAAAACCAAAAATCTTTAGTGTATGGCCCTTCACAGAGTAAGTTTGATGAATTCTGTATGATGAACTGTTATTTTGTGGAGTTAAAATTTCTCCTTAGAAACTGTGAGAATGGAACTACAGAGTCAGTCTTAGAATTTCAATTTTAGGTTACGAGATTACTGCATATCCTTAAGGTCTTTTGTTTAAGACTTGAGAAAGTAGAGTGGGCCTTCTGTAAATGATAGAAATATAACTTTTCAGGTAAATTGTTGATTTTGCTCTGGTGAAAGCAATAAATAGTGGCTATCTTTATTAGCTGGAACATGGAAAGAAGTAAAGATAGAACCAAGGAGAGTACATACAGGTAAAGCAGTGCTAGAAAATGAGGTATAACTCTTTGGTTAATAGCTGACAGATATTGCTGGAGGACCACCACCTCAGTTTTGGTGTTTTTAAAAAAACATGTAAACTAGACATATTGCTTGGACTAATACAAGAGATATTTAATCCTTGTTATATTGGCTTCCTTGGTGGCTCAGTGGTAAACAGTCTGCCTGCCAGTATAGGAATGCTGGAGGCACTGGTTCGATCCCTGGGCTGGGAAGATTCCCTGGGAGAAGGAAATGGCAACCCATTCCAGTATTCTTGCCTGGGAAAACCCATGGACAGAGGAGCCTGGAGGGATACAGTCTGTGGAGTCACAAAAGAGTCAGACATGACTTAGCAACTGAACAACAACAGCAAAGTTGACTTAAGTCTGCTCCAACTTCAGCAGTAACAGGATTTTAGGCAACAGTGTCAATAGAGTCAATGTGAACTCTTAGGAGTTTGACTCTAATTATTCTGCCTCTTTTCCCCTCAGGGATTCTGGTTGTTGTGGTTCAGTTGCTAAGTACCATGGATAATTATCTGATTGTTTTTTAAAATCAGTCTACTAATGTCCACAGATATAATTTGATAATGTATATAGAATTTTCTGTGACTCCTGATAGTTATTTGTCTGTGGTACATTTCTTTTGTTGGTTCTTTTTGCAAAGTAGATTCCTAACAATAAGAATATGCCATAGATAAAAAAGGAGTGTTCCTATGTCATTTATAGAAAAGGACATGGAAAAGGACCTAGGATTGTTAGAAAATACCACTTCTTGGTTTTAGTACTCTGAGCAATCTGATTTTTTATGGTAGTGAGATTAATAATAAAGGTACCTATATCAACAAGAAAACTGTATTGTTCCTTCATACTTACATGTAGTTCTCATAATTGTCTGTTGAGTTGTATTGTTTCCCTCTAAGTGGCACCATTGGGCCAAATTTATAAATTTTCAGACTTCTAAACCAGTATAATACACTGGATCATTCGATGGCCCTTCTACCTGTAATTTTTCTAAGCATAGGCATAGAGAACCAAGGGTCTTTTAGTATTATTTTGAAAATGCTCAACTTTATATTGGAGATAATCTAAACTGGTATTTTCCTATTCCAGTTAATTTTTCTGAATAAGTCCACCTGTTTTATATATTGGGTTGGCCAAAATATTTCTTTGATATGGAAAACCTGGAATGAACTTTTTGGCCAACCCAATATAAAAAAAGAGGCTCAATTTACTTCAGATATTAGATCTACCTCATAATGGTGTTTAGAGATTACTGAAATATAGTTTTAAACTCTTCTATTGATTAATCTTTATAGTTTTGCTATTTTGTATTTTTCATCGACTTTATCATTAAAGGCTTCAGAAATAAATGTCCTTGTATAGAAGCAAGGTCAGATGCTGTAAAAAGCAATATTGCACAGGACCTGGAATGTTAAGTCCATGGATCAAGGCAAATTGGAAATGGTCAAACAGGAGATGGCAAGAGTGAACATCGGCATTCTAGGAACCAGCGAACTAAAATGGACTGGAATGGGTGAATTTAACTCAGATGACCATTATATCTACTACTGTGGGCAGGAATCCCTCAGAAGAAATGGAGTAGCCATCATGGTCGACAAAAGAGTCCAAAATGCAGTACTTGGATGCAATCTCAAAAACGACAGAATGATCTCTGTTTGTTTCCAAGGCAAACCATTCAATAATATACAGTAATCCAAGTCTATGCCCCAACCAGTAATGCTGAAGAAGCTGAATGGTTCTAAGATGACCTACAAGACCTTTTAAAACTAACACCCCAAAAAGATGTCCTTTTCATTATAGGGGACTGGAATGCAAAAGTAGGAAGTCAAGAAACACCAGGAGTAACAGGCAAATTTGGCCTTGGAATACGGAATGAAGCAGGGCAAAGGCTAATAGAGTTTTGCCATGAGAACGCACTTGTCATAGCAAACACCCTCTTCCAACAACACAAAAGAAGACTCTACACATGGACATCACCAGATGGTTAACACTGAAATCAGATTGATTATATTCTTTGCAGCTAAAGATGGAGAAGCTCTATACAGTCAGCAAAAACAAGACTGGGAGCTGACTGTGGCTCAGATCATGAACTCCTTATTGCCAAATTCAGACTTAAATTGAAAAAAGTAGGGAAAACCACTAGACCATACAGGTATGACCTAAATCAAGTCCCTTATGATTATTCAGTGGAAGTGAGAAATAGATTTAAGGGACTAGATCTGATAGATAGAGTGCGTGATGAACTATGGAATGAGGTTTGTGACATTGTACCGGAGACAGGGATCAAGACCATTCCCATGGAAAAGAAATGCAAAAAAGCAAAATGGCTGTCTGGGAGGCCTTACAAATAGCTGTGAAAAGAAGAGAAGTGAAAAGCAAAGGAGAAAAGGAAAGATACAAGCATCTGAATGCAGAGTTCCAAAGAATAGCAAGAAGAGATAAGAAAGCCTTCCTCAGCAATCAATGCAAAGAAATAGAGGAAAACAACAGAATGGGAAAGACTAGAGATCTGCTCAAGAAAATTAGAGATACCAAGGGAACATTTCATGCAAAGATGGGCTCGATAAAGGACAGAAATGGTATGGGCCTACCAGAAGCAGAAGATATTAAGAAGAGGTGGCAAGAATACACAGAAGAACTATACAAAAAAGATCTTCATGACCCAGATAGTCACGATGGTATGATCACTCATCTAGAGCCAGACATCCTGGAATGTGAATTCAAATGGGCCTTAGAAAGCATCACTACGAACACAGCTAGTGGAGGTGATGGAATTCCAGTTGAGCTATTTCAAATCCTGAAAGATGATGCTGTGAAAGTGCTGCCCTCAATATGCCAGCAAATTTGGAAAACTCATCAGTGGCCACAGGACTCGAAAAGGTCAGTTTTCATTCCAATCCCAAAGAAAGGCAATGCCAAAGAATGCTCAAACTACCGCACAATTGCACTCATCTCACATGCTAGTAAAGTAATGCTCAAAATTCTCCAAGCCAGGCTTCAGCAATACGTGAACCGTGAACTTCCAGATGTTCAAGTGCTTTAGAAAAGGCAGAGGAACAAGAGATCAAATTGCCAACATCTGCTGGATCATGGAAAAAGCAAGAGAGTTCCAGAAAAACATCTATTTCTGCGTTATTGACTACGCCAAAGCCTTTGACTCTGTGGATCACAATAAACTGTGGAAAATTCTTCAAGAGATGGGAATACCAGACCACCTGACCCACCTCTTGAGAAAACTATATGCAGGTCAGGAAGCAACAGTTAGAACTGGACATGGAACAACAGACTGGTTCCAAATAGGAAAATGAGTACGTCAAGGCTGTATATTGTCACCCTGCTTATTTAACTTCTATGCAGAGTACATAATGAGAAACGCTGGGCTGGAAGAAGCACAAGCTGGAATCCAGATTGCTGGGGTCGCAAAGAGTCGGGCACGACTGAGTGACTGAACTGGACTGAACTGATAGTGCATTTCTTATTTTTTTTTTAAGTCATTACAGGACTTTGAATAAATTATGCACAGCTGGGCTATTTAAATCCTTTCTTGATCTTTCCCATCCTGTTCTTTTAACAATTTTTTTTCCCCACACAAAGTTCTAACAATTAAGTGAATCAGTTGGTCTAGATCTGATAGAATCTAACAAAATGTTGTATTTCAAAGCAAATTTTTGTTTTTCCTGAGGATTAAGAAAACCTTTAATTATAGACCTCAACTCAGATGTAGAAGGGTTTAATTCTACACTTATAATCTGCTTTCAGGTATAGCATGGGAACAATGTTCAGTGTGATTGATTCTTTCTTGAGAAAAAGGTGAGAAAGGACAGGTTGCTTAGGAAGTAAAGGAAGTAAAAGAAATATGGTGGGAAGGAGAGAGAAGATAAAGTTGTATAGAGAAAAATATTGTTTTAGTCTTGGGAATATGTGGGGTGTAGCTACTGTGTCTTTCTCCTGAGAGACAGTGTTTAATCACTGACTTTACACACAAATGATCTAAAGTTGGCAAATGACAATAAAAGTAGCTATATTAATATAGCTAATACATGTATGGACTGAGGAATAAAATAAAATGCTGTGTATGGTGAAGAAATTATGACAGTGCCTACCATTAGGGAGTTGCCCTCCAGTAGAAGCAGTAGAGAGTGAGGAACTATTATGAACTGTGCGCTTCTTTGTGTACTGGACATGCTGCTAGGCCTGGTAAATATTTTATTATTGTTGATCTTCAAAATAATCCTAGAAATACACATATTACTCTCCCCTTCTCCATCTTATATCAGGGTAATGAAAACTTAGAAATTTTAAATAGTTTTACCAGTGTTGCACAGCAAGAAGTACATGAAACTAGGATTTGAATCTGATCTAGGATATATACAAATGAGTAGAAGACAGGATGAGACATGCAATTACAAAGGCATAAAAATTGTTCACTGTGGTTTAACAGCATTGAAGTCTCTTTAGTTTAGGAATATTTAAGTGGGCACTTCATGAAGTTGGTAGCATTTGAACTGGGTTTTGCAATTTGAGGGTAGGGTTTTTAACAGGTGGATAAATGGACTGAATTGAGTCCAGTTCAGTCTGAAGACAAAGCCTGCTTTCTTTCCATTACACAAAACCAGAACAGTGAGAGAATGTGTGGGAAGCCAGTGTGACTAAAAAGGAATTGTAATACTTTGAGGAGAGTTACAGAAAAAAGATTGAAAAGGAAGTTTAAGACAAGAACATGAGGAGACCTTCAGTGCAAATACAACAATATAGAATAAATCAACAATATAGGTTCTACAATATAGAATAAAGCATTCCAAATACCATGATTACCTATGGAGATTACATTTAATTTCTCTTCTTGGCAACTCTTATCTCAGGACCAATATTACAAAGGGCCTGATGGGTAGGTTAAAATGGTAATTGGTGTGGGGCTAAAAGCAGGAGGATTGGAAAATGCTTTTGATGGGAGCCAGTGTTTTCTCTTATGTATTTTTAGATCAAACCATTTTTTGGTATGAAACCCTTATCAGAGGCTGACAGGGAAAGAGCAGGAAATCAGAAGATTCCAAAGCTAACTGAATTATTGGAACTTGCACAGAAGGAAAAAAAGTTTGTGATCTTTGATCTTTATGGCCCTGCACCAAATCATTCTCTCAGAGCTTTGTATGTCCACCATGTAGTAAGCACAATCCTTGACTCTCAGATTGAGCAACGTCTGGTATGTTTATCTCAGTATTTATGGTAGAGGTTGGTGGGTGGGTCGCGTGTCCCACGACAATAGCAGTTGAATCTGACCTACCTTGTAGCGCTTCCTTGGGATCCTTAAATAATTTTGCTCCCTATAAAAATGAAGATGACTATTTTATACAGCTATATTTGGCAATCTAAAGAATGACCCTGTTAAATTTGTATCAGTAGGGGAAAACATTGAGTCTGTTTGTTATTCAAAGCCAAATGAAATGTCACCCTTCTGTTAAAAGGGAATATGTGTTTAATGGCTGTATGATGTGACCTGCACCATCACCAACATACATTAGAAGGCCTGGGTATGGAACACTTAAGACTTTGAGGACTTGGCTTTCATTAATAATATAGAAAGGACATCTGGTTCTTATTTGAGCAGAGATTTGTTCATCATGTTTTTCAGAAGCTACTCTGCATTTGGGCAGTCATTCCAAATGTCAAATTCTCAGAATATGGAAGAATGCTATGAAAGAATCACATATGTGGGTTTTTTTTGCAAATAGAACTATTTCCACAGATGAGTCATAATAGCCTTCCCTGTTGGCAGGAAATGACCTCTCACAAAGATGATTTTTAGTATCAGTCAGAGGAGGAGTTTATGATTCTAACCTTTCTTCCATACCTACTTTAGCTAGTGTGGTGACACGGAGGACCCTTGGTTCCATGATGTTAACTGGGAAAACTCAGCTCCAGAGCAACCCTGATGAAAGCCCCTTTATAAGAATTCATTAGACAGTATTAGTGAGGTTGACTCTTTCACTAAGGTCTAGAATCTGTCTGCTCCTTATAGACTGTTACCTATGCTGGAATGGGGCTCCTTCCATTCTACGTAGGGTCTGTTTGTACCTAGACAGCTGATTATCCTCTGAAAGACTTCCTGTTTTTCCTTACAGATTTTTTGGTTGCCAGGTTTTGAAAGGGAGTATGTCAAGAAAAAAGCTCCTGGTTTTCAGCAAGTGAGCCGGTTACACTCTGTTGAACGCCTCACAAAAGAAAATATCACTAGAATAAATGTTGACTACAAGAACTTGTTCTACAATGGGATGAGGTAAGCGTTTGACCACACTTTCCTCAGCACGTATTGCCTTACTTGCAGGAAATCTGCATCCCAGCCAAGCTACGTAGGTTCCTCCTCCCATCTCAGGATTTCCGTGTGTAGTTATCTTTCTGGAATCCCCTGTCTTCATCTTCTTATCCTTCCCTCACTCTGTGCCAACAAACATTTATCAAAGTTACACTCTGTTCCTGGAACGTGCCCTTCAGCCCCTTCTCCTTTATGCTTCAGTCTCTCATTCAGCACACCCTTTTGTGTGCTTGGTGTTTTTGTTGTTATATAAAGTGATCACTGAAAAGTAAGAACTCAAAAAGTGGTTGATTTCCTTCTGCCATTACCAGATGGATTGAAGTACCTAATAAATAACTTTGTAATCCAGATAGCCAGATTTCTCATAGATATAATTTGAAACATAATTAAATCATTATTAGAAAAACCCTTAAAACAGCCAAGCATGAGAAGAAACTGAAATTCTCCATCACCACATTTATAATTACATAGTCAGAGACAGAGTTTTCAGAATTAAAAGCACCTGAGAATAAAATGGTGACTTTTTCAGATTTAATTATTGATAGTCACTGCTTACATTAGTCCCTGTGTCGTTGTTGTTCAGTCACTAAGTCATGTCTGACTCTCTGTGACCCCATAGACTGCAGCACGCCAGACTTTCCTGTCCTTCACTGTCTCCTGGTGTTTGCGCAGACTTGTGTCCATTAAGTCAGTGATGCCATCCAGCCATCTCATCCTCTGTTACCCTCTTCTACTGCCTTCAGTCTTTCCTAGCATCAGCATCTTTTCCATTGTGTTGGCTCTTTGCATCAGGTGGTCAAAGTATTGAAACTTTAACTTCAGCATCAATTCTTCCAGTGAATATTCAGGTTGATTTCCTTTAGGATAGGGGATTCCCTCATAGCTCAGTTGGTAAAGAATCCGCCTGCAATGCAGGAGACCCCAGTTCAGTTTCTGAGTAGGGAAGATGCACTAGAGAAGGGATAGGCTACCCACTCCAGTATTCTTGGGCTTCCCTTGTGGCTCAGCTGGTAAAGAATCCGCCTGCAACGTGGGAGACCTGGGTTTGATCCCTGGATTGAGAAGATCCCCTGGAGAAGGGAAAGGCTACCCACTCCAGGGATCTGGCCTGGAGAATTCCATGGACTGTGTAGTCATGGGGTCACAAAGAGTCGGACATGACTGAGTGACTTTCACTTTCCTTTAGGATTGACTGGTTTGATCTCCTTGTTGTTCAAGGGACTCTCAAGAGCCTTCTCCAGCATCACAGTTTGAAAGCATCAGGTCTTTGGCATTCAGCCTTCTTTATGGTCCAACTCTCACATTCATATGTGACTACTGGAAAAACCATAGCTTTAACTATACAGACCTTTCTTGGCAAAATGATGTCTCTGCTTTTTAATGCACTGTCTAGGTTTGTCATATCTTCTCTTCTAAGGAGCAAGTGTCTTTTAATTTCATGACCACAGTCACCATCTGCGATGCTTTTAGAGCCCAATAAAATAAAATCAGCCTGTTTCCACTTTTTCCCCATCTATTTGTCATTAAGTGATGGGATGGGATACCATAATCTTAGTATTTTGAATGTTGAGTTTTAATGTAGCTTTTTCACTTTCCTCTTTGACACTCATCAAGAGGCTGTTAGTTCCTCTTTATTTTCTGCCATTGGAATCGTGTCATCTGAATATCTGAGGTTGTTGATATTTTTCTCGACAATCTTGGTCCTGCTTGTGCTTCATCCAGTCCGGCATTTTGCATGATGTACTCTGCATATAAGTTAAATAAGCAGGGTGACAGTATACAGTCTTGACGTACTCCTTTCCCAATTTGGAACCAGTCCATTGTTCCATGTCTGGTTCTAACTGTTGCTTCTTGACCCACATACAAGTTTCTCAGGAGGCAGGTTAGATGGTCTGGTATTCCCCATGTCTTGAAGAATTTTCCACATTTTTTTTGTGATCCACACAGTCAAAGGCTTTAACATAATCAATAAAGCAGAAGTAGATGTTTTTCTGGAATTCGCTTGCTTTTTCTGTGATCCAGTGGATGTTGGAAATTTGATCTGTGGTTCCTCTGCCTTTTCTAAATCCAGCTTGTATATCTGAAAGTTCTTTTCAGATGATTCTAAATGCTTCAGAGACTGAACATATATATGTGTTTTGTCCAGATATACATATGTATCTCCATATCTCCAAAATCTCTTTGAGCTACAGAAATTCCTTTAGATTCATTTTTGTATCTCAGGTCATGAGCTAGGCTATTGGATTTACCTCTTTTCATGTTCTGGCTTTTCCAGCCTCTTTGGCTATGGGGGAGTTGATCATAAAATATATATATCTTTTTCTTTCAGCATTAGAAAATTATACATGTTTTACCTCTCTTTCCTATTTAGAAGATTTCTCTTTGCCCAACTATTTCTCTTATTTTGAGTGTATGTCTATTCCTTTCAACTTTTTATCAAAGAAAAAATGACTCCAAGGTGATTTCTTTCTCTGCTAATCATAATTTAGATGAATCTAGTAGTTGAAAAATAATTATAATAACTTTCACTTACTGAGCCTTTATTATGTGTCAAGTTCCATTGGTTAACCACAGGCTCTTTTTAAAATTCTGTAGCTTACCCATCAGCTACACTTTGACTTTGGAAAAGTTTTAATAATCAGTTTTCTCATTTGTAAATTAAGGATAACAATAACCTGATGGAATGGTTAAAAGATTAAGTGACATACTACATATATGCACAGAACAAAGTGATGGGCAAATATATGAACACAGTAAATGTTACCTGTTGTTTTATCATCAACATCGTTACATGCTGTGCCCTATAAATTAGCATCACCCGCCATGTTTCAACTGAGGAATCTTGTCTCTAAGGAGGAAAAGGTCAGGAAGGTTAGGGTTAATATTTCCCCAAAGTCCATATAGTTGGTCAGTGGGGGACCACACTGAGGTTTAAATATAGGTTTGACAGATTCCCCAGTGTTAATTCTTTTACTAGTAATTTTTATAAGTTATTCCTTGGCCATAGTTATATGGGAATAGTATCAGCTGACATCAGACTTTAAGAGGGATCAGTCATATCCTGAGTCCTATTAGAAAATCAAGTGGTCTAATCAAACTTAAAAGCTTTTGCACAGCAAAGGAAACCATAAAGAAAACAAAATGACAACCTACAGACTGGGAAAAAATAAACACAAATGATTCCAACAGGGGTGGGCTTAATTTCCAAAATATACAATTTAAATTGGTTAATAGTCTTTTTAAGTATTTTATACTGTATTTTCCTCCTGCTTTTTCTGTGGAGTTAACACAAAGCATTAGATTGCAAATCAAACTCATACACATCAGAGAACTTACTATTAAGTTTTATTATTAATTTCAAAGGTACAGAAGGCAGTCAGGAGGCTCAGACAAAGAAAGGAGAGGTCAGAGACATTGATTTCAACTTTGTAGGTTTCTTCCTTTATTGGACACATACCCTATGGCTCACAGTAATAGATACAGGCTCCAAATGTGTTTTTATGGGGTTATTTCACTTTGAAGGAGAACATTTGAGTTATAAAACATTTGCATTTAATACTCCCAGAGACTTGCATAGCTTTTGTCACCTTGTCCAGGGACCCATACCTCATAAATCCACATTCTGTATTTATTTACAAAATATATAATAAAAAGTAATCAACCAGGAACATCCATTAAAGAACATATTCTGTATATAAAGACCTCTCTTTCTAGCAAATATTATTGTTCTATTTAGAGAAGATGTAGATATCATGTTGACAAGGAGATTAGACTATGACTTCTGCCTTCTTCCTTCTGGGAGCAACCTGTTCAGTCAGAGAGAAATTAAGGGCTTCCTGTGCCTCATCTGTAAGTTATAGAAAAGGGGATGTAATATTTCCAGCTGACTGTTGGTTTCTGTATTTCTCCCTTTGGCTGTGTTTGTTGTTGTTATTGTGATTATTGTGGTTGTTTGGCTTCTCATATTTTAAACTCTTTTTTTAATGTGTATTTGCATTTAGAATTGTTAGATTTTTTTCATGGGTTTATTACCATCCTTTCATTATGAAATGTCCCTTCTCGCTGGTTATAATTCTTGCCTAAAGATTGCTTTTATTAATATTGCCACACTGGCTTTCTTATAATTAGTGTTTCTGTGGCATTTATTTTTTTTGTTCTTTGTCTTTGAACTGCTTTGTGTCTTTATATTTAAAGTACATCTCTTTCTCAAAGACTTAGAGAACAAACTTATGGTTGCCGGGGGAAAAATAGGGGGAAGGGGTAGTTAGGGAATTTAGGATGAACATGTACATACTGCTGTATTTAAAATGCATAAGCAACAAGTACTTACTGTAGAGCACACAGAACTCTGCTCAGTGTTATATGGCATCTTGAACCTTCCAGTCAGGATGGGAGTTTGGGGGAGAATGGATGCATGTGTATGTATGACTGAGTCCCTTTGCTGTTTACCTGAAACTATCACAACATTGTTAATCAGCCATACCTGAATACAAAATAAAAAGGTTTTTAAAAATAAGGTATATCTCTGATAAAGTGAAAGTGAAAGTCCCTCAGTTGTGTCCGACTCTTTGCGACCCCATGGACTATACAGTCCATGGGATTCTCCAGGCCAGAATCCTGGGGTGGGTAGCCTTCCCCTTCTCTAGGGGATCTTCCCAACCCAGGGATCAAAGCCAGGTCTCCCACATTGCAGGTGGATTCTTTACCAGCTGAGCCACAAGGGAAGCCCATATCTATTATAAATAGAATATTATTGGTTCTTGCTTTTATATTTAGTGGGACAATCTCTGCTTTTCAGTGGGAATATCTGACCCATTAATATTTAGTTTACAAATGAATATACTTAGGTTTATATTACATCTTGCCATTTTCCCTATTTGTCCTCTTTATTCTAGATTGGTTATTTGGTCATTCTTTTCCTGACTTTGAATTTTTTAAGTTCTTTGATTATTTCCTATCTTCTCTATTGACTTTTTACATTTTTGAATTATTTTTTTACTAGTTGCTCTAGAAATTATAAGAAGTATCCTTACCTTATTAAAATTCACCTTTGGATAATTTTTCTACAACATAGAGTATAGAACATTATAATCTTAATTCCATTGACTATCTGCTGTCCTTTGTGCTGTTGTTGTGATGAATAATACTTTAGTTATAAACCCCAGAGTACATTTTTATTATATTTTTAAAATTATCAGTAATATTTTTAAAATTAAACATTTAAGATTAAATTAAGTTTAGATTTAAAGTTTAAATTAAACTTTTGAGATAATTGCATGCTAACTTATAAGAAATAATACAAAATGATGCTGTATACCTTTTATCCTGTTTACTCCAATGGTAAAAATTTTAGTACAATACCAAAACCAAGGTATTGGAGTCAATGCAAGCCACCAGTATTATTCAGATTTCCCCAGCTTTGCTTATATTCTTTTGTATGTGTTTTGTATATATAGTGCTGTGCAGTTTTATTACATGTGTAGGGTTTTATTACACGTGTAGGGTTACATGCCACAACCAAGACACACTGGTTTCATCACCAGAAGTATTCCTATTGTTTCTCTCTTATAACCACACTCCTCTTACTTCCTTCTGCCTTCCCTCACCTCAAACCCTAACTCTTTACAATCACTAATTTAGTCTCCACTTTTATTATTTTGTCCTTTTGAGAATATAATATAAATAGAATCATAAAATATGTAAACAGTTGTTATTGGCTTTTTTTCATTCAATGTAGTTCCCTTTGAGAGTTATCCAGGTTATTGCATGTATCAATAGTTTATTGTTTTTCATTGCTGAGTAGTATTCCATTGTATGGATGTACTGAAATTTGTTTAATCATTCATCAACATAAGGCTGTCTGGTTGTTTATGAGTTACTATAAATAAATCTGTTTTGATATTTGTGTACAGGTTTTCATGTGAATGTAATAGATTTTAGTCATTTAAAAATGTTTTAACCATGGTAAAAATACACATAATGTAAAATGTGCTATCTTAATTAATCATTTTAATATACATTGATTACATTGTACAACCATTCCTGCCATCAATCTACCTTTTCATCTTGTATACTCAAAATTCTATACTCATTAAACAATAATATCCCTACCAACTCCTCCACCCCAGATCCTGGAAACCTGCTATCTCTCTCTCTTGTTTTGACTTATATAAGTTGAATCATACAGATATTTGTCTTTTTATAAGTGGCTTATTTTGCTTTGAATAAAGTGCTCAAGGTTCATCCATGTTAAATCCGTCCTTTGCAGAATTTCCTTCTATTTGAAGGCTAAATAATATTTCATTGCATGTATATACCACAATTTGCTTATTTATTCATCAGTTGATGAACACTTGAATTGCTTCCATATTATGTGCAGTGCTGAGTTGAGCTTAGTCACTTAGTCATGTCTGATTCATTGCAACCCCATGGACTGTAGCCTGCCAGGCATCTCTCTCCATGGGGGTTCTCCAGGCCGTAATACTGGAGTGGGTTGCCATGCACTTCTCCAGGGGATCTTCCCAACCCAGGGATCAAACCCAGGTCTCCCTCATTACAGGCAGATTCTTTACCATCTGAGCCACCAGGGAAGCCCTAGTTAGAGTGAATAATGCTGCTATGAATATGAATATTACAAATATATATGGTCATGCTTTCCTGGTGGCTCAAAGGTTAAAGCGTCTGCCTGCAATGCAGGAGACCTGGGTTTGATCCTTGGGTTGGAAAGATCCCCTGGAGAAGGAAATGGCAACTCACTCCAGTATTCTTGCCTGGAGAATCCCATGGATGGAGGAGCCTGGTGGGCTAAAGTCCACGGGGTCACAAAGAGTCGGACATGACTGAGCAACTTCACTTTCACTTTCAAGACCCTTCTTTCAGTTATTTTTGCAGTATATCTATTAAGCAGACTTGCTGGATCTTATGGTAATTCTATTTTTAACTTTTTGAGAAACAGCCATACTGTTCTCCACAACAACCAATAGTACACAGGAGTTTTAATTTCTTTACATCCTCCACATTCTTGTTGATTTCTGGTTTTGTTTTTTTCTTTTTCTTTACATAGCCATCCTAATGAGTTGGTATTAGTTCTTGAAATGTTTGGTGGAATTCAGCAGTGAAAGCAATGGGTCTAGGACTTTTCTTTGTTGGAAGATTTTTGGTTAATGATTCAGTCTCCTTATTCATTGTAGGTTTGTTTGCATTATCTAATTCTTCATGATTACAAAATAGGTTTTGTGTTTCTAGGAATTTGTCCATGTAGGTTATCCAATTTGTTGGGATACAGCTGTTCTTAGTACTCTCTTATAATCCTTTTTATTTCTATAAAATAGTAATGTCCCCATTTTTATTTCTGATTTCAGTAATTTGAGTCTCTTTTTTTATTAGTAGTACATCTAGGTAAAGGTTTATCAATTTTGTTGATCTGTTTGAGGAACTAACCTTCAGGTTCATTCATTGAATTTCTCTGTTGGTTTTCTGTTCTACGATTCATTTATTTCTGCTCTAATCTTTATCATTTTCTTCTTTTCACTATGTTGGATCAATTTATTCTTCTTTTGCTAGTTCCTTAATTTGCAAAATTTGGATGTTGAGATCTTTATTATCTTTTAAATGTAAGTGTGTAAAACTGTGAATTTACCCACCATCACCACTTTTGCTGCATGCCAAGTTTTAGTACATTGTGTTTTTATTCTCATTCATCTCCAAAAGGGGAAAAAAGTGAACGATGGAGAGGGAAGAGTATTGACCCTTTTAATCCCTGGTAGTCACTTCAGTGGGAGAGGTTTGTAACAATAGGGAGAGGTACAACAATCATGACATCCCCACTCTGTCTACACCTGTGTGAGTAGAAGCATCAGTCAGCCATAAAACCATAGATTCCTATTATCTGAAGGATAAGATACTTTTGGCCCACCTTGGTTCCTACAAACTGTCCAGTCTGCCTCAGGACTATGGGGCCAACTGGCTGCCGTGCACTAGGGACTCGTGTACTGCAACTGCTACTGTGCCAGGTGATGAAAGCGACCAAAGTTAACTATAACTTACCATCCAAAACTCCCCTGGAAGTTGAAAGCCTTCAACAGATTCCATAGTTCCAAAAGAGTTACATTAGGCAGGTTCTTTGAGTGAAGTTGTTGTCTAGGTGGGGAGAGAGAGATTCCTAATGTTTCCTTTTCAATCGTCTTCCAATAATTCTCTCTCGTAAGCATAAGTTTTTGTTTTTATGAAATAAAGACCTGAGAATATAGTTGCTGCTGCTGCTGCTGCTGCTAAGTCACTTCAGTCGTGTCCAACTCTGTGTGACCCCATAGACAGCAGCCCACCAGGCTCCCCCGTGCATGGGATTCTCCAGGCAAGAACACTGGAGTGGGTTGCCATTTCCTTCTCCAATGCATGACAGTGAAAAGTGAAAGTGAAGTCGCTCAGTTGTGTCTGACCCTCAGCGACCCCATGGACTGCAGCCTACCAGGCTCCTCCGTCCATGGGATTTTCCAGGCAAGAGTGCTGGAATGGGGTGCCATTGCCTTCTCCAAATATAGTTGCTAGGTTATGGTAATTACTTGTCTAATTTTATGAGAAACTGCCAGACTTTTGGGGGGAAACTTTTATGTTCCTGTCAGCAGTATATAATGACCCAGAGTCTCTATATCCTTAGCAATTTTTGGCATTGTCATTACTTTTTGGTAGCCATTTTAAGTGTGTAATGACATCTCATTGTGGTTTTAGTTTTCATTCTCTGATGGCTAATGATGTAGCACATATAATTATGTGCTTATTCCTCAATGGTATATCCTCTTCAGTGAAATGTTTTTTCATGTCCTTTCTAACTGGATCGCTTGTTTGTTTTTTTTTTAATTGAGTTTTGAGAGGTCTCTCTATAATATAGGTATTAGTCCTTTGTCGGATATGTTATTTATAAATGTTCTGTCCCAGTATGGCTAGACTGTAACATCCTCTTAACAGAGTCTCCTACAGAGCAGAATTTTAAAATTTAGATGGAGTCTAATTTGTCAGTTTTACCCTTTATGAATCATGCTTTTAATGTCAAGTCTAAAAGTTCTTTGTCTTGCTCTTAGATCTCAAAGATTTCTCTTATTTTTTTATATAATTTTATTTATTTATTTGTGACTGTGCTGGGTCTTGTTGTTGCACTAGCTTGTCTCTACTTGCTGTGAGTGGGGGCTGTTCTCTAGTTGCTGTGTGCAGGCTTCTCATTACTATGGCTTCTGTTGTTGTGGAGCACAGGCTCTAGGGTGTTTGAGCTTCAGTAGTTGTGGCACATGTTTTAAACATATTCTTTTTTCCCTGGTGGCTCAGATGGTAAAGAATCCACCTGCAATGTAAGAGATGTTTGTTCGATCTCTCAGTCAGGAAGATCCCCTGGAGAAGGGAATGGCTACCAACTCCAGTTTTCTTGCCTGGAGAATTCCTTGAACAGAGAAGCCTGGCTAGCTGTAGTCCGTTGGGTTGCAAAGTATTGGACACAATTGAGCGACTTGTAGATTTTACAGATTTTCAGATCCTCATTTATTTTGTTAAAGTTTATGACTAATTATTTAATTTTCTTTGGTGTGATTTAAATAGTATTGTTTTACATTTCAATTTCTGTATACTTATTAACATACAGACATGTGATTGGTTTTTGTGTGTTAATTTAAAAAAGTTTAAGAAAAACTTTTAGCTTTAAAAAACATTTACTTATTTTTAGGTTTTAAATTTATTTTTAAATGATCTGTAGAATTGTCTTAGACACAATCTAACATTTTGGGTAACTAATTGCAAGCACTCCTGTAAAGGCTGTATGGTTATTTTTATTTACGGTTTATACACTGAGCCGAAGAAATTGCCAAGCTAGTATGTGACAGAGCTGGAATTCAACCCCAGGCTTGTGCAGAGCTGTTTTCAATATGTTATAACATCTCAGGGTTAAAAAGTCTTTTGAAGGCGCTTACATGATGCATTTTCTGAGAAATTTAATCTCTGATGACAACTTGACTAGATGTCCTTCTGTTTCTACAGATAGTGCACAAATATTTACTGACATTTCATTCTGCCATTGGGAAGTACTGTGTTCCATCTCCCCTACTCATGCTTGTAAAGTTTTTTTAAATTTGAAATTTAAATATTCAAATTATTTTGTATTAATTTATTAGTATTCATTTATTCATTCCTTCATTTAAGTATTTCTGCAGGCAGGTATTATGGTACGTAAACCACCACCACCACCACCACTGGATATACAGAGGGTTCCCAGGTGGCATTAGTGGTAAAGAACTCACCTGCCAATGCAGGGGACTTAAGAGATGCGTTTTCTATCCCTGGGTCGAGAACATACCCTGGAGGAGGGCATGGCAACCCACTCCAATATTCTTGTCTGGGGAATCCCATGGACAAAGGAGCTTAATGGGCTATAGTCCAAAGGGTCACAAACAGTCAGACAGGACTGAAGTGACTTAGCATGCATGCACTGAATATTCAAAGTTGAATAAGACATGGTCTTTGCTTTTAATTTGCTTACAGTTAAGTTGAGAAGGTTGATAGGAAGGCACATAGAGTAGAGGACGGTAAGTGCTCTGATGGAAGTAAGTACGTTTGCTGCCCAATAGTGTACTGGAGCTGGTGCATATCAGCTTATGGGAGCAAATTGTGAGTATTTATACCATGGAAATTGACAAGTTCCATCAGGAATTTGTTAGGGCTTTCCATTTTTTCCCTCCCCCCCCACTTTCCTTCCTCCCTCCCTCCCCTCCTTTCTTCCCTCCTTCATTTTTCTTTCCTTGAGGAAACCAATTTACTAAAATACTACTGCTGGCATAGTAGCAAAGGTATTAAATGCAGTCCTTTATCTCATCGCAATATGAGTTAATTCTGCCTGTCATATCATAGGTTGTCCTACTCTCACCTACTTCTGGTGATGTAGGCAACTATAGTGACTGTTTCCCTCTTAGGTGATGAGAGTGAGATTAACTCTGAATCTCCTGTGGGTTCTTTTTATTTTTCCTAGAGAATATAGAGCAGCTAACATAAGTATCAACTTATACCTTGTCAATGAACCTTGGCTCTTCTCACTGGCCTGGTGCTCCAGGATTCCCTCCGTGACCACAGACAACATTCAGGTCCTGAATGAGATGACTCAACCTTCCTACTTCATGGTGAGCTGGTTGTCTAGATTGTCCTTCCAAGTCTGGTACAATAGAAGTCTCTGTCCCCCACCAACCCTGACATTGTCCATTATACACTCCCCAGGGTAGCTACTTAAGACAGAGGCTCATGTGAGATTGGAGATGTGCCATTCTCCCTTCTCTCACCTAGATCCTTCTGTGATTTTCAGGGGGAAATTACTATTGGTGTAATAATTGCTGTTTATTGAATCCTCACAATGTGCCTTTCATGCATTATGTAGTTTTTAAACCTCTGAGTTAGCCACTGGGAGTATCCGTGTGGAGAATATGAAGCGTCACATGATGCAAGATTCAGAATGAGGTCTGACTCCAGAGGTGTGTTACTGCAGCCTCACTTTCCTGAAGGCACAGCAACAATGACAGTGGCATGAGGTGTGGGGAGCAAACCCAGTGTACTTGACTCCAAAGTAAGCACTGTGTGTCCTAAGCAAAATGCTTTAGAAAAGATGAGCAAGTGTCCAGCCACCTAGTTTGATTTTCTCTTCTGTCCTGCTATTGCTTATGGCCAGAGAATTGAGGACCTGAAGTCTTGAGTTGTAATCCCAGCTAAATCCCTTCACTTATTATTTTTATGGAGAGAACCTTACCTAACCACTTAACGACTGAAGAGCCTGTTTTTCTAATTGGTATAGACTATGTAGACTGAGTGGGACAGTCAGCATCAGAAAACAGTTTCTCTCCACTGACTGTTTAAATTGCTCTGAGCTAGGTCTTTCCCTTCCCCTGAATGAGATCTCACTCAGATCCCATAGCTTTTTAAGTCACTCTTAGATAGGTTATTTTTTTTTAGTTGGAGGATAATTGCTTTGCAGTGTTGTGTTGGCTTCTTGTATACAACAGTGTGAATCAAGCCATAAATATGCATACGTCCCCTCCCTCTTGAACATCCCTCTCACCTACCACCCCACTCCACCCCACCCCTCTAGGTTGTCACAGAGCACTGGATTGAGAACACTCTGTTTTACAGCAACTTCCCATCATTAGTTATCTGTTTTACATATGGTAATATATATGTTTAAGTGCTGCTTTCTCATTCATCCCACCCTCCCCTTCCCCCACTGTGTCCACAAATGTGTTCTCTATTTCTGCACCTCTATTCCTGCCCTGCAGATAGATTCATCAGTACCATTTTTCTAGATTCCATGTGTATGCATTAATATACGATATTTGTTTTTTTCTATCTGACTTACTTCACTCTGTATAATAATAATAGGCTCTAGGTTCATCCGCCTCACTACAACTGACTCAAATGTATTCCATTTTATGGCTGAGTAATGTTCCATTGTTTTGTATGTAACACAACTTCTTCATCCATTCATTTGTTGATGGACATCTAGATTGCTTCCATGTCCCAGCTATTACGAATGGTGCTACAGTGAACATTGGGGTACGTGTGTCTTTTTGAATTATGATTTTGTCAGGTTTTGGATTTGGTCTATGCCTTGTAGTGCAATTGCTGGATCATATGGTAGTCTTATCCTAGTTTTTTAAGGAATCTCCGTATTGTTCTCCATAGTGGCTGTGTCAATTTACATTCCCACCAACAGTGCAAGAAGGTTGCCTTTTCTCCACATCCTCTCCAGAATTTGTTGTAGACTTTTTTCATTGAAATTTTTGTCTTGGTTTATTACTGAGATGTAGTTTAAACTATCCTGACTGATATATTTTATTTTTTTACTTAAATTTATTTTTAAATGGATGATAATTGCTTTACAATATTGTGTTAGTCTCCGCCATACATCAGCATGAATCAGCCATAGGTATGCATATGTCCCCTCCCTCTGGAACCTCCTTCCCACCTCTCACCCCATCCCAGCCCTCTAGATTATCACAGAGCACCGGATTTGAGCTCCCTGTGTCATATAGCAAATTCCACTGGCTGTCTATTTTACGTATGGTAATGTTTCAACTCTTTCAATTTGTCCCTTCCTCCCCTTCCCCCACTGTGTCCATAAATCTGTTCTGTATGTCTGTGTCTCCATTGCTGCTCTGCAAATAGGTTTATCAGTACCATCTTTCTAGATTCCATATATATATATGCATTAATATATGGTATTTGTTTTTCTCCTTCTGACTTACTTCACTCTGTATAATAGACCCTTGGTTCATTCACCTCATTAGAATTGACTCAGATCCATTCCTTTTTATGGCTGAGTAATATTCCATTGTATGTATGTACCACAACTTCTTTATCCATTCATCTATTGATGGACATCTAGGTTGGTTCCCTGTCCTATCATTGTAAATAGTGCTGTGATGAACATTGGGGTACCTGTATCTTTTTCAATTGTGGTTTTTCTCAGGCTGTATGCCCAGTAGTGAGATTATTGGGTCATGTGGTAGTTTTATTCCTAGTTTTTTAAGGAATCTACATGCTATTCTCCATAGTGCCTGTACCAATTTGCATTCCTACCAACAGTGCAAGAGGGTTTTCTTTGCTTCACACCCTCTCCAACATTTATAGTTCGATGATAGCCTTTCTGACTGGTTTGAGGTGATACCCCATTGTAGTATTGATTTGCATTTCTCTAATAATGAGCATTGTTGAACATCTTTTTATGTGTTTAATAACCATCTGTATGTCTTCTTTGGAGAAATGTCTGTTTATGTCTTCTGCTTATTTTTTAGTTGGGTTGTTTGTTTCTCTGGTATTGATCTGTATAAGCTGCTTGTATATTTTGGAGATTTATGTCAGTTGATTCGTTTTCTATTATTTTCTCCCATTCTGAGGGTTGTCTTTTTATTTAGTTTCCTTTGCTTTAAAAAAATCTTTTAAGTTTAATTAGACCCCATTTGTTTATTTTTGTTTTTATTTCCATTATTCTAGGAGGTGGTTCACAGAGGATCTTGCTGTGATTTATGTCCAGGAGTGTGCTGTGTATGTTATTCTCTAGGAGCTTTACAGTTTCTGGCCTTATATTTAAATCTTTAATCCATTTGGAGTTTATTTTTTGTGTATAGGGTTAGGTAGGTGGTGTTCCAGTTTCTTTCTTTTACATGTAGCTGTCCAGCTTTCCCAGTACCACTTACTGAAGAGATTGTGTTTTCTTCATTGTATATTCTTGCCTTTTATGTCAAAGATAAGGTGACCACAGATGCATGAGTTTATCTCTGGCCTTTTAATCTTGTTCCATTCATCTGTATTTCTGTTTTTGTGCCAGTACCATCTTTGTCTGGATGACTGTAGGTTTGTAGTATAGTCTGAAGTCAGAAAGATAGATTCTTCCAGCTCCATTTTTCTTTCTGAAGATTATTTTCACTGTTTGGGATCTTTTGTGTTTCCATACAAATTATGAATTTTTTTGCTCTAGTTCTGTGAGGAATACATTGGTAGTTTGAAAGGGATTGTTTGACTCTGTAGATTGCTTTTGTCATTTACACAATATTAATTCTTCTAATCCAGGAGCATGGTATATCTTTTCATCTGTGCCATCTTCAAGTTCTTTCATCAGTGTCTCATAGTTTTCTGCATACAAATCTCTTGTGTCTTTAGTTAGGTTTATTCCTAGGTATTTGATTATTTTTGTTACAATGGTGAATGGGCTTATTTCCTTAATTTCTTTTTTTGATTTTTCTTTTTTAGTGTATATTAATGCAAGGAATTTCTATGTATAATTTTTATATCCTGCCATTTTACTGTGTCCATTGATTAGCTCTAGTACTTTTCTGGGGGCATCTTTAGGATTTTCTATGTATAGTATCATATCATCTGCAAAGAAAGAGAGTTTTACTTCTTCTTTTCCAATCTGGATGCCTTTTATTTGTTTTTCTTCAAAAAACCCCCAAATAACAACAATAGGAAAAAAAAAGGCAGAAAAATCCTGGGCTTAGGTTGGGAAGGGTTTAAGCAGTGGCACAACAGCTGGAGTGAGATTTAGGTAGATTGAAGAAAGTGGGGAAAACCACTAGACCATTCAGGTATGACCTAAATCAAATCCCTTATGATTATACAGTGGAAGTGAGAAGTATATTTAAGGGCCTAGATCTGATAGACAGAGTGCCTGATGAACTATGGAATGAGGTTCGTGACATTGTACAGGAGACAGGGATCCAGACTATCCCCGTGGAAAATAAATGCAAAAAAGCAAAATGGCTGTTGGAGGAGGCCTTACAAATAGCTGTGAAAAGAAGAGAAGTACAAAGCAAAGGAGGAAAGGAAAGATATAAGCATCTGAATGCAGAGTTACAAAGAATAGCAAGGAGAGATACGAAAGCCTTCTTCAGTGATCAATGCAAAGAAATAGAGGAAAACAACAGAATGGGAAAGACTAGAGATCTCTTCAAGAAAATTAGAGATACCAAGGGAACATTTCATACAAAGATGGGCACAATAAAGGACCTACCAGAAATGGTATGGACCTACCAGAAGCAGAAGATATTAAGAAGAGGTGGCAGGAATACACAGGAAAACTGTACAAAAAAGAGCTGCATGACCCAGATAATCACGATGGTGTGATCACTGACCTAGAACCAGACATCCTGGAATGTGAAATCAAGTGGACCTTAGAAAATATCACTATGAACAAAGCTAGTGGAGGTGATGGAATTCCAGTTGAGCTCTTTCAAATCCTGAAAGATGATGCTGTTAAAGTGGTGCACTCAATATGCCAGTAAATTGGGAAAACTCAGCAATGGCCAGAGGACTGGAAAAGGTCAGTTTTCATTCCAATCCCAAAGAAAGGCAATGCCAAAGAATGCTCAAACTACTGCACAATTGCACTCATCTCACACGCTAGTAAAGTAATGCTCAAAATTCTCCAAGCCAGGCTTCAGCAATACATGAACCATTAGTTTCCAGATGATCAAGCTGGTTTTAGAAAAGGCAGAGGAACCTGAGATCGAATTGCCAACATCTGCTGGATCATGGAAAAAGCAAGAGAGTTCCAGAAAAACATCTATTTCTGCTTTATTGACTATGCCAAAAGCCTTTGACTGTGTGGATCACAATAAGCTGTGGAAGATTGTGAAAGAGATGGGAATACCAGACCTCCTGACCTGCCTCTTGAGAAACCTATAAGCAGGTCAGGAAGCAACAGTTAGAACTGGACATGGAACAACAGACTGGTCCCAAATAGGAAAAGGAGTATGTCAAGGCTGTATATTGTCACCCTGCTTATTTAACTTATATGCAGAGTACATCATGAGAAACACTGGGCTGAAGCACAAGCTGGAATCAAGATTTCCAGGAGAAATATTAATTATGTCAGATATGCAGACGACACCACCCTTATGGCAGAAAGTGAAGAAGAACTAAAAAGCCTCTTGATGAAAGTGAAAGAGGAGAGTGAAAAAGTTGGCTTAAATAAGCTCAACATTCAGAAAACGAAGATCATGGCATCCAGTCCCATCACTTCATGGCAAATAGATGGGGAAACATTGGAAACAGTGTCAGACTTTATTTTTTTGGGCTCCCAAGTCACTGCAGATGGAAATTGCAGCCATGAAATTAAAAGACACTTACTCCTTGGAAGGAAAGTTATGACCAACATAGATAGCATATTCAAAAGCAGAGACATTACTTTGCCAGCAAAAGTCCATCTAGTCAAGGCTATGGTTTTTTCTGTGGTCATGTGTGGATGTGAGAGTTGGACTGTGAAGAAAGCTGAGCGCTGAAGAATTGATGCTTTTGAACTGTGGTGTTGGAGAAGACTCTTGAGAGTCCCTTGGACTGCAAGAAGATCCAGCCAGTTCATCCTAAAGGTGATCAGTCCTGGATGTTCATTGGAAGGACTGATGCTAAAGCTGAAACTCTAATACTTTTGCCACCTCATGAGAAGAGTTGAGTCATTGGAAAAGACCCTGACGCTGGGAGGGATTGGGGGCAGGAGGAGAAGGGAACGACAGAGGATGAGATGGCTGGATGGCATCACCGACTCAATGGACATGAGTTTGAGTGAACTCCAGGAGTTGGTGATGGACAGGGAGGCCTGGCGTGCTGCAATTCATGGGGTTGCAAAGAGTTGGACACGACTGAGTGACTGAACTGAACTGAACTGAACTGAGTGAACATCCTTATTCAGGACCCTTGCCTCCAAAAAAGGTGCTGGGTAGGGATGGGGAGTGTCCCCCGCTCCACCCAGCTAAGGGAGCCTATTCTGTGCCTCCAGTTTGGGGGTGTGGAGGATCAGGCCTGGGTCCCCAGGAGACTCCCTGGGCTGAGGAGGTAGGGGAACACTAGACAGGTTCTTGCTCCTCCACATCCTGAGGGACACTCCCCCTTCAGGAATTGCTCCCTCTCCTCTTCCCTCCTTCTTGTGCCTGGCAGACCTATGTGGGCTGAGGATACCCAGAGGGCTCCAGAGGGCGGACGGCTTAACCTGGAGGAAGGAAAGGGCCCAGAGGGAAGAGAGGGCCCTGGAGGGCAGGGGTAGGGGTCTTAGGGGGTGGAAAGCCTGGTCCAGAGGGTTGATTGGGCCCCTGGAGGGATGAGGGGGACCTCACAGGACTGCCCAGAGGGACTAGGAAACCAGGCCCTGGAGGGCAGAAGGCTGGGCATGGTGCCTCAGGAGGTTCCTGGGGCTGAGTGGGTAGGGGAACACCAGGCAGTTTCCTGGTCCTCAAACCCCATGGGAGCTGCTTCCAGCCTGCCTGCCCTTTTCTTCTCCCCACTCTGTCTCATGCTTAAAGGACCTCCCTGGGTGGAGGGGGCCTTGAAGGGTGGAGGATTCCCTGGAGGTGGATGATGCCCCACAGTGGAGAGGGTTTGTCTGAGAAGGTGGAGAGGGCTCCAGAGGTTGGAGGAAGCCCCTGAGGGCAAGGGACCAGGCCTGGGGTCCCAGGGATCTCCCTGGGGACAAGTATAAGGGGAACCTCAGGTACTTCTGCTAATGGTGTCTGAACCCCTAAGGATCCCTCCTCCTCCCCACCAAGCAAGCCTTCCTCTTCCAGTGCCTGAACTGCGCCCCCACCACCCAGGTCTCGTTGTCCCCCAGCAGCCCATCAGCCTTGACAGTCCCCTGGCCTAGACCTCCCCCACTCTTCCCTACCTAGTACCTGATCACCCCTGGGTCTTCTCCTGTCTGCTTCACTGTGGGGAGTCTCCACCAGTGTCTGGTGAGTATCTTAGGCATGGAGAGACACAGACTCTGTGTCTTCCCTGCAAAAGTTTTTTAAAGTACCAGTTTGTGACCAAAAAGTCTCAATTCAGGATCAAAGTGTCTAGTCAAAAATAACCCAAACTCTTAACTACACTGAATGTTAAAACTTTAGGCACAGAAACCTAAATATTTTAGGTTGCTTTCTCCATCCCTCCAGCCTCCCTAGCCCTTGTTTCTGACTTGGTCAGGGTCAGGAGCAGGTGCGAGGTGATCAGGGCCAAGGGCACAGTCTCATAGGGCCAGAACTGTATTGAGGCCGTATTGTGTCAGTGTAAAACTGCTTACCCTTTCTTCCTTGGTGTCTTGGGCAGCTTTTGGTAGGGTCTCCTACCGAAAAGGCAGGTCCCTTGGTATAGGTGAAGCCTCTCCATTTGTCTGTCCCCTGACTATCCTGCCCCGGAGAAGGCAGTGGCACCCCACTCCAGTACTCTTGCCTGGAAAATCCCATGGACAGAGGAGCCTGGTGGGCTGCAGTCCATGGGGTCGCTAAGAGTCAGACACGACTGAGCGACTTCACTTCACTTTTATACTATCCTGCTTCATGTATGTACTATAAACTTCTCTAACATTTTTGTTTTTAAAAATTGATTGCAAAGTAAACTTGTTTGTTATATAAAATTTAATCATTATAAAAATACATAAATTAGAAAGCAGTACACCCCTCCATAATCTTGTCTCCCTAAATCAGTTGTTTTTCGAAGTTGTCTTTTTGGATATATTAAATAAAACTTTACAAAGTAAAACTTTTCATTTTAATACTTGAATTGATAATAAATTCATATGATTCAAAATTCAAAGAGTGTAAAAGTTGTAAGTAAAAAACTTCTTTCTACACCTGGCTTGCGATTTTTTAAAGAACCCAAGGTCAATTTGTTTAGGGAGATGGGGCCAGTATCCCAGGGACCTTCCTAAGCAGCCCGTACTCTGGATTAGAATATGTAGGTTCAAATCTTGGCTCTACCTACCAAGATTGTTGTGTGAACTTGGAAATGTTAGTTAACCTGTCTGGGCTTTAGTTTGTTTATTTGTAAATTGGGGATAAAAATACCACAAAGAAGCAATTTTATCCAACATAATCCTCTTTGCTTATCAGTCTGTTAATTCAAATATTTTAACTGGGAAATTGTGAGATAAATGATATACAGTCTATTAGTATTTTACTATGTTTAAAAAACCTATCTAATACTTAATGACTTAAAACTGACAAATATTTGTCATATTCTGTATGACGATTGAGTGATTTCTCTGGTCTCAGCCAGTTTGTTTGGACTGGGTGATCAAGGATGGCCTCATCCGTATTTCTTGAATCTTACCTGGGATGACTGCAGTCTTTCTTCATTTGGTTACTCATCATCAAGGAAGCCAGCATTTTTTAAAAAATTTTATTTATTTTTTATTGAAGCATAGTTGCTTTACAGAATTTTGCTGTTTTCTGTCAAACCTCAACATGCGTCAGGCATAGGTATACATATATCCCAGCTTTTTTGCGCATGTTCACCTGGTTGCATTGGGTTCTCAGCAGCGAGAAAGGCAAGCCCCAGTGCATGTTTTTTTGAAGGATCTCCCATTGTGATGTTTGCTAATGTTCCATTGGCCAAAGATAATCACATGGTCAAGTCCAGATTCATGGCGGGGCAGGACAGAAACAAACTTTACCTCTTATTAGAGAGGAACAGCAGAGTCACACTGCATAAGACCTGCATTTGGGGAGGAATATTGTGATCATTTTTATAAATAATCTACCACACACATACCTCACACATTTTAATTTAAAATATTCATTCAACTTTTGACATAGATTCAGGTATTTGCTTTGAGTATGTTTCAGTTGATTGAATTCTGTATTCTCTTGCTTGTGTATACTACCTAATGAACCAGCTATGATTTCTAAGTTTTGTTTCCTTAGAACACAAGAACTTGAAGTCATTTGGAGAAATGACTGGAATGAGGAAGCCATACAGATTTTTAGAATCCTCCTCCACCCCATTTCATAGTGTTTCTCTCACACTTAAGTCAATTGGAGCTCATTATTTTAATGACCTTTTCTGTCTTCAACAAGATTTTCAAAACACTGATTTATGTGTTTCCTTGAAAATGATTTTAGTAACACTGAATTATACTGCACAGTTGTTAACAACTGGTACAACTGTTCTAAGCCATTTGGGTAGTAAGGATAACTGATTCTTGGTGACTCTACAGTTCACCTTATGGGCATCCTGGAGCAGGCCAAAACATGTATCAGTCAGGTTCCCAGAGGGGATGAAGAACCTCAGTTTAGCGGAAGTGGTTTAAGAGCTTCTAGTGTATTTGTCTGGGCTTCCCTTGTGGCTCAGCTGGTAAAGAATCCGCCTGCAGTGCTGGAGACCTGGGTTCGATCCCTTGGTTGGAAAGATCCCCTGGAGAAGGGAAAGGCTACCCTCTCCACTATTCTGGCCTGGAGAATTCCAAGGGGTTGCAAAGAGTCAGACATGACTGAGTGACTTTCACTTTCACTTTCATGTACCTGTCTAGTAGAGCTGTTGTGAGGATAAGCTTTGAAAATACCCTTAAAGTGCTTGAGACACTTCCTTAGCTCCTTTAAGTTCTCATTAATGTTAGTTGTTCTCATCATTATCATGATTGCTCATGTTGCTGTTATTATTATCACTGTTGTTAAGTCCAAGGAAAGACCTTGGGATAAGGTGGAAATGGCATACGAAAGAATAAAAATGGTTGTCCCAGTACCATCAGGTAATACTAGAGGAGAGGCGATGAAGGTGGAAAGGGATAATCAAACTAGGGAGTTAAGGGCTTCCCTGATGGTGCAGTGGGTAAGAATCTGCCTGCCAATGCAGAGGACACAGGTTTGATTTGTGGAATGGGAAGATTCCACAGGCTGCACAGAACCACTAAGCCTGTGTGTATGCCACAACTACTGAGCCCATGTGCTGCAGCTACTGAAGCCCCTACACCTAGAGCCTGTGCTCTACAACAAGAGAAGCTCCACATAGAAGCCCGAGTACCACACTCACTGCAACTAGAGAAAGTCTGAGCGCAGCAACGAAGATCCAGTGCAGCCAAAACCAAAAAACAGAAAGCTGTAGAGATAGAAAACTCATGCAAGATAACCTAGACAATGGAGCTCTGTGAAATCAGTGATTCAGGCAAGGAGCCCAGAGAAATGGACGTATTAATTAAGAATTGTAATTTCAGTATGTTTATCTGAAGCAATATGACAAAAATGATGGAATGATTTCTGTTCATTTCCAAGGCAAACCATTCAATATCACGGTAATTCAAGCGTATGCCCCTACCAGTAATGCTGAAGAAGCTGAAGTTGAATGGTTCTATGAAGACTTACAAGACCTTTAGAACTAACACCCAAAAAAGATGTCCTTTTCATTATAGGGGACTGGAATGCAAAAGTAGGTAGTCAGGAAACACCTGGAGTAACAGGCAAATTTGGCCTTGGAATACGGAATGAAGCAGGGCAAAGGCTAATAGAGTTTTGTCAAAAGAACGCACTGGTCATAGCAAACACCCTCTTCCAACAACACAAGAGAAGACTCTACACATGGACATCACCAGATGGTCAACACTGAAATCAGATTGATTATATTCTTTGCAGCCAAAGATGGAGACGCTCTATACAGTCAACAAAAACAAGACCAGGAGCTGACTGTGACTCAGATCATGAACTCCTTATTGCCAAATTCAGACTTAAATTGAAGAAAGTAGGGAAAACCACGAGACCAGGTATGACCTAAATCAAATCCCTTGTGGTTATACAGTGGAAGTGAGAAATAGATTTAAGGGACTAGATGTGATAGATAGAGTGCCTGATGAACTATGGAATGAGGTTCGTGACATTGTACAGGAGACAGGGATCCAGACCGTTCCCATGGAAAAGAAATGCAAAAAAGCAAAATGGCTGTCTGGGAGGCCTTACAAATAGCTGTGAAAAGAAAAGAAGAGAAAAGCAAAGGAGAAAAGGAAAGATATAAGCATCTGAATGCAGAGTTACAAAGAATAGCAAGGAGAGATAAGAAAGCCTTCCTCAGTGATCAATGCAAAGAAATAGAGGAAAACAACAGAATGGGAAAGACTAGAGATCTCCTCAAGAAAATTAGAGATACCAAGGGAGCATTTCATGCAAAGATGGGCTCGATAAAGGACAGAAATGGTATGGACCTGACAGAAGCAGAAGATATTAAGGAGAGGTGGCAAGAATACACAGAAGAACTGTACAAAAAAGAGCTTCACGACCCAGATAATCATGATGGTGTTATCACTCATCTAGAGCCAGACAACCTGGAATGTGAAGTCAAGTGGGCCTTAGAAAGCATCACTAAGAACAAAGCTAGTGGAGGTGATGGAATTCCAGTTGAGCTATTTCAAATCCTGAAAGATGATGCTGTGAAAGTGCTGCACTCAATATGTCAGCACATTTGGAAACGTCAGCAGTGGCCAGAGGACTGGAAAAGGTCAGTTTTCATTCCAATCCCAAAGAAAGGCAATGCCAAAGAATGCTCAAACTACCACACAATTGTACTCATCTCACTCGCTAGTAAAGTAATGCTCAAAATTCTCCAAGCCAGGCTTCAGCAATATGTGATCTGTGAACTTCCAGATGTTCAAGCTGTATTTAGAAAAGGCAGAGGAACCAGAATGGCCAACATCCCCTGGATCATGGAAAAAGCAAGAGAGTTCCAGAAAAACATCTATTTCTGCTTTACTGACTATGTCAAAGCCTTTGACTGTGTGGATTACAATAAACTGTGGAAAATTCTGGAAGAGATGGGAATCCCAGACCATCTGACCTACCTCTTGAGAAATTTGTATGCAGGTCAGGAAGCAACAGTTAGAACTGGACTTGGGACAGCAGACTGGTTCCAAATAGGAAAAGGAGTATGTCAAGGCTGTAGATTGTCACCCTGCTTATTTAACCTATATACAGAGTATATCAGAGAAACTCTGGGCCAGAAGAAGCAGAAGATGGAATCAAGATTTCCAGGAGAAATATCAATGACCTCAGATATGCAGACGACACCACCCTTATGGCAGAAAGTGAAGAGGAACTAAAAAGCCTCTTGATGAAAGTGAAGGAGGAGAGTGAAAAAGTTGGCTTAAAGCTCAACATTCAGAAAAGTAAGATTATGGCATCTGGTCCCATCACTTCATGGGAAATAGATGGGGAAACAGTGGAAACAGTGAGAGTCCGTATTTTTCTGGGCTCCAAAATCACCGCAGATGGTGATTGCAGCCATGAAATTAAAAGACACTTATTCCTTGGAAGGAAAGTTATGACCAACATAGATAGCATATTCAAAAGCAGAGACACTACTTTGCCAGCAAAGGTCCATCTAGTCAAGGCTATGGTTTTTCCAGTAGTCACATATGGATGTGAGAGTTGGACTGTGAAGAAAGCTGAGCACTGAAGAATTGATGCTTTTGAACTGTGGTGTTGGAGAAGACTCTTGAGAGTCCCTTGGACTGCAAGAAGATCCAGCCAGTTCATCCTAAAGGTGATCAGTCCTGGATGTTCATTGAAAGGACTGATGTTAAGGCTGAAATCCAATACTTTTGCCACCTCATGAGAAGAGTTGAGTCATTGGAAAAGACCCTGATGCTTGGTGGGATTGGGGGCAGGAGGAGGAGGGGACGACAGATGAGATGGCTGGATGGCATCACTCAATGGACATGGGTTTGGGTAGACTCCAGGTGTTGGTGATGGACAGGGAGGCCTGGCGTGGTGTGATTCATGGGGTCGCAATGAGTTGGACATGACTGAACGACTGAATTGAACTGATTTGAAGCATGACAATTTAGAAGAAGGATTCTTAAATGCTGGTTCACAGACTGTTTGCTTGTTCCTGCGAAGCTTGTAAAAAATGCCAACGTTCTAACTTCTGAGTCTGTAGTGAGGCCCAGGAAGCTGTATTATGAAAGGCTGCTGCTCAGGTAGATTTGAATGCACGGCCAGGTTTGGGAGGGTGTGCCATGAACACATAGAGCACTGGAAGCCAAGGAACTTGGGGTGTAGTCCTGGGTCTAGAGAAGACTTGTTCTGTGACATCTCTGTGACTCCCTCAGACTTGTGTTGAGGGTCCGGGGAAATGAAGCATGTGAAGTATTTTAGTCCTTGTAGAGCCCTTGGCACATGTAAGGGGAGATTACATGTTAGGTGAGCAGCAGGTATTCTCTGTGTTCGACCCAACCTCAGGATTAAGGTTCCTCTCCCTGCTCTGCCCCTGCTCCATCCCTGACAGCCAAGCAAGGGACTTGACCCACATGATCTACATTCCCTTCCAGCTGTCAGTCCTTAACTGTGTTCTCTGCTTTGCAGACACCAAAGTACTATTTGTTTGTGTGGATTCTCATGGATATTCTTTCTGCAATTTTCATTGTTGCCATATTTTATTTTCATTGGTAAGCATATGTTTTTAATTTTATATGATTTTTCCCCAAAATAAAAATATAAATAAATCATTTTATGGAAATTTGAAGGAAAACAGTTACATTTGTCCCATAATCCCATGTGGCAAGTCCTCAGGAAGACAGGGTTTTCTCATCGGAACCTCTGATTTCTTCTCATGCTGCCTTCACACCCCTTCTCCTGTGTCTACCTGAGACCATATTCTAAGAATAAGGGCTCTCACAGGCTTCCCTGGTGGCTCAGATAGTAAACAATCTGTCTATAATACAGTAGACCTGATTTGACCCCTGTGTCAGGAAGATCCTCTGAAGGGAATGACAATCCCCTCCATTATTCTTGCTTGGAGAATTCCATGAACAGAGAAGCCTGGGAGGCTACAGTTCATGGTGTCACAAAGAGTCAGACACCACTGAGTGACTGACATAGCTAAAGCTTAATCAAAGCCTGTTACTGCAGATCCCCTGTGGATCAGTTGGGAGAGGACTGGAGTTGAAGGCTGTTCAGAACAAGTGCCTCCCCCTTCCCACCTTCCACACGATGGGGTTGCTGTGTAAAGAGCAAGCTCACCCTCCAGGAAACCTGGGTTTTAGTTCTGTTTTTTCCTGTAGTTGCTGGGTGATCCCGGGGAAATCACTGCCCCTTTCCAGGCCATAGTTTTTGTATTTGTCTGAGAAAATGACATTCGAGAATTCTTGAAGGGAAAATGCTACAAGATTCCAAAGTTCAGGGTGGGAGATGGAACATCTGGTAGAAGAATTTTTAGCTAGAAGAGACCATGGTCCTTAGATCTCATCATGCCCATTTTTTCCTCATTTGAGTTATCCTTTAAAAAGGAGGAAATTACAAACCCTCTGTTTAACATAGAATTTAACTGGATAATGTTCTTTTCTGGCCACTGCCTTGAATTGTTGCCTATTTTGGAGTATATCCGTGAGGCTCATGGATACTCTGCTTCCTTCCAGGTGGAAAGAGAGCAAAAAAGAAAAATTACTCAAGAGCACCAGCATTCACACAGGTAAAGTTAGAGGCCTAGCCCACTCTCATCATCCTTACCTATTGCCTCCAGGATTCTGGGCCTGCCTTAATGTTTCTGACAAGAGTTGAGGATGTCTGAAATTGGGGAGCGGGGACCACCGAGAAGTTGGGATAAATAGGTTGGGCACAGATTCTGGGGGCCCCTGGCATCAGGATTATTGTGGACTTTTATCTTCTAAGTGTTGACATTCCTTGGAAGGTTTTGAAATGGATATTTTTTGTTCACTGGTTCATATATTTATTTATCACATAGTTACTGAGTATCTACTTTGTGCCAAACACTGTGAGAGAGACTGAAGAAACTGAAAGTTGTCTATGGAGGGTGGATCAAGAGACGAGAGGACTGACCCACAGAGAGTGGTGAAGAAGTTGGCAAAGGCATAGCAATTCATACCTTTGGGCCAAATGCCTAGGTATAAGACAGTGAGTCTGCCACGCTCATCAGGGCTGTGTGCTGTAGGCGACTTTAGTTGTGATATGTATGTTGAATGGTGGAGGGAGAAAATTGTGGAGGGGGCATGCTGAAAAGAACATAGGCTCTGCATATAAGCAATCAGGAGATGGCAAATGAGTTCCAAACAACGCAGCAATATGCTTAGACTTCACTGTAAAAGGATAGAATAGCAGAATAACTTATTATTCAGCAGAACAACTCATTAAATGAAAGGAAATTAAATGAAATAAATGAAAAGAAATGGATTTCATTCTATGAAACTGAAGGTTTAAGCCAAATTCACTCAAATCCCTTAAGGGACTGAGAGATCTCAAGTAACTCTGAGTTCTGTGGATCTTTAGATCACTCTCCTAGCTGGTAAGAAGTCTGAAGGCCATGTTCCAGTTCCTTTATGATTTTTAGTAGTTATATTAGTACACTAGGGCTATGGAAACAAAATAGCACAGACTAGGGGGCTTAAATAACAGAAGTTGATTCTTCTCATAGTTCTGGAGGCTAGAGGTAAAAGATCAATGTGTCAGCAGGTTTGGTTTCTTCTGAAGCCTCTTTCTTTGGTTGCAGATAGCCACTTTCTTGCTGTGTCCTCACACAGCCTTTCTTCTGTGCACACACTTCTACCCACCACTGCCCAGTGTCTCTGTGTGTGTTCAAATTTTTTCTACTCTAGTCAGATTGAATCAGGGCCAACCCCATTGGCCTTGTTTTAGCTACCTCTTCAAAGACCCAGTTTCCATATATAGTTAGATTTTCAGGTACTGGAGATTATGGCTTCAACATATCAATGTGGGGCACAAAATTCAGCCTGTAACAATAATCCAGTGAAGAAATGAACAGAATATGGAATAGCTGAGTAATGCATGAATGAGAGAAGTTTTGAAGCAAAACTCTAAGATCTGTTTAAATTGTGATGAAATACATGTCTAAAATGCCTTAGAAAAGTACAGTTAACTTGACCTCAGCTTCACACCATGTTAAAATGATGATATGGAAATAAGGTGAATAAGAAATAAATTGAAAATTTTCCTGTTTTTTATAGTGTTTCCAGTTGCCCATTTAGAGAAACCAATTTTTTTTTTTTTTTTGATCTAAGTAAATGTGTTGAAAGCTGTTTGAGTACCTCTAAGAGACACTGCTAGGGGCTCAGCCCAACTCCTAGAAGGGGTGGGGCCAAGTTCAGAATCAGAAAAGGTACAAAGATGACCGAAAAGAAGCCAAAACCACAGCCCAGATTCATTTAGGTTGAGGAGAACAGAGCTTTGAACACTAAGCATAATTCACATCTTGTACCATGACCACCTCCGAGATGGGCATATACTGCTGCACCTAATGCTGCCTCCAGTCGGCTTTCATCACCTCCCTAGCTTTAGGATACACTTGTCAGCCCTTTAAAGAAGTTCATCCTTTGTCTTCTGTCTCATAGTTTCTTATGAAAAGTCTTATAAAAACATCTTCCATTTAAAAAATCATTGTTCATCTACTGGTAATATGTCCTTTTTCACTGGCTGCTTTTTAAGGTTGCTTCTTTTATTATTGGTTTTCAGTAATTTTATTATAGTTTATTTTGTTGTGTTTAAGTGTGTATATGAGTGAGTGTGTGTGTGTGTGTGTGTGTTCATCCTGCTTAGAGTTTTCTGAGATCCTTAGATCAGAATATAATTTTTTTCAGTCTTTGATTTTCAGAATTTTTTTGCCTCTACCTTCTTTCTTAGTTTCCTATAAATTAGAAACTCTGTTCATTTTTATTTTTAGCCTGTTTAATGTCGTGCTTCATTTGGATAGATTATATTTCTGTATATATTAGGTTTTTATTGATACAGAACAAATTACCACAAATTTGGTAGCTCAGTACAACACAAATTTATCATCTCAGAGTTTGTGTGGGTCAGGAGTCTAAGCATGTGTTTGTCTGATCTTCTTCATAGAGTCTCACGAGGCTAACATTGAGGTGTTCACCTCGGCAGCAGTCTTATTTGAGATTTAGATTCTGCTTCCAAGATCACTGGTTATTGACTGATATTAGTTCCTTAAAGTTGTGGGACTAAAGTGCTCCTGTTTTCATAATTACTGTTGACTGGGTTTTGATTTGAGTTTAGAAAATGTATCCAGTCCTCATCATTTTGTCCTCTCAAAATGTGGCAGATTTTTCTTCAATGCAGGCAGGAGAATATCTCTTTAGAGTAGGTGAATTCAGAGAAAAAAGGACAAAGGAAGGAAAAATAACATATGAAACAAATAGACAAGTTGAAACATCAGTTAGTTCAGTCGCTCAGTCATGTCCGACTCTTTGCGACCCCATGAATTGCAGCACGCCAGGCCTCCCTGTCCATCACCAAATCC
>NW_011494896.1:11686137-11692395 GCF_000754665.1 Bison bison bison
GTTGATTATAACTTTCCTTCCAAGGAGTAAGTGTCTTTTAATTTCATGGCTGCAGTCACCATCTGCAGTGATTTTGGAGCCCAAAAAATAAAGTCTGACACTGTTTCCACTGTTTCCCCATCTATTTCTCATAAAGTGATGGGACCGGATGCTATGATCTTCATTTTCTGAATGTTGAGCTTTAAGCCAACCTTTCACTCTCCTCTTTCACTTTGATCAAGAGGCTTTTTAGTTACTCTTTACTTTCTGCCATAAGGGTGGAGTCATCTGCATATCTGAGGTGATTGATATTCTCCTGGCAATCTTAATTCCAGCTTGTGCTTCTTCCAGTCCAGCGTTTCTCATGATGTACTCTGCATAGAAGTTAAATAAGCAGGGTGACAATATACAGCCTTGACATACTCCTTTTCCTATTTGGAACCAGTCTGTTGTTCCATGTCCAGTTCTAACTGCTGCTTCCTGACCTGCATACAGATTTCTCAAGAGGCAGGTCAGGTGGTCTGGTATTTCCATCTCTTTCAGAATTTCCCATAGTTTATTGTGATCTACACAGTCAAAGGCTTTGGCATAGTCAATAAAGCAGAAATAGATGTTTTTCTGGAACTCTCTTGCTTTTTTGATGATCCAGCGGATGTTGGCAATTTTATCTCCGGTTCCTCTGCCTTTTCTAAAACCAGCTTGAACATCAGGAAGTTCACGGTTCACATATTTCTGAAGCCTGGCTTGGAGAATTTTGAGCATTACCTACTAGCATGTGAGATGAGTGCAATGTGCGGTAGTTTGACCATTCTTTGGCATTGCCTTTCTTTGGGATTGAAATGAAAACTGACCTTTTCCAGTTGCTGGCATATTGAGAGCAGCACTTTCACAGCATCATCTTTCAGGATTTGAAATAGCTCAACTGGAATTCCATCACCTCCACTAGCTTTGTTCGTAGTGATGCTTTCTAAGGCCCACTTGACTTCACATTCCAGGATGTCTGGCTCTAGGTCAGTGATCACACCATCGTGATTATCTGGGTTGTGAAGCTCTTTTTTGTACAGTTCTTCTGTGTATTCTTGCCACCTCTTCTTAATCTCTTCTGCTTCTGTCAGGTCCATACCATTTCTGTCCTTTATAAAGCCCATCTTTGCATGAAATGTTCCCTTGGTATCTCTAATCTTCTTGAAGAGATCTCTAGTCTTTCCCATTCTTTTGTTTTCCTCTATTTCTTTTCACTGATCACTGAGGAGGCCTTTCTTATCTCTTCTTGCTATTCTTTGGAACTCTGCATTCAGATGCTTATATCTTTCCTTTTCTCTTTTGCTTTTCTCTTTCCTTCTTTTCAGAGCTGTTTGTAAGGCCTCCTCAGACAGCCATTTTGCTTGTTTGCATTTCTTTTTCTTGGTGATGGTCTTGATCCCTGTCTCCTGTACAATGTCACGAACCTCATTCCATAGTTCATCAGGCACTCTGTCTATCAGATCTAGTCCCTTAAATCTATTTCTCACTTCCACTGTATAATCATAAGGGACTTGATTTAGGTCATACCTGAATGGTCTAGTAGTTTTCCCTACTTTCTTCAATAAGTCTGAATTTGGCAATAAGGAGTTCATGATCTGAGCCACAGTCAGCTCCCAGTCTTGTTTTTGCTGACTGTATAGAGCTTCTCCATCTTTGGCTGCAAAGAATATCATCAATCTGATTTCGGTGTTGACCATCTGATGATGTCCATGTAGAGAGTTTTCTCTTGTGTTGTTGGAAGAGGTGTTTGCTATGACCAGTGCATTTTATTGGCAAAACTCTATTAGCCTTTGCCCTGCTTCATTCTGTATTCCAAGGCCAAATTTGCCTGTTACTCCAGGAGTTTCTTGACTTCCTACTTTTGCATTCCAGTCCCCTATAATGAAAAGGACATCTTTTTTGGGTGTTAGTTTTAAAAGGTCTTGTAGGTCTTCATAGAGCCATTCAGCTTCAGCTTCTTTAGCATTACTGGTTGGGGCATAGACTAGGATTACTGTGATATGAATGGTTTGCCTTGGGAATGAACAGAGATCATTCTGTCGTTTTTGAGATTGCATCCAAGTACTGCATTTCAGACTCTCTTGTTGACCATGATGGCTACTCCATTTCTTCTGAGGGATTCCTGCCCACAGTAGTAGATATAATGGTCATCTGAGTTAAATTCACCCATTCCAGTGCATTTTAGCTCGCTGATTCCTAGAATGTTGACATTCACTCTTGCCATCTCTTGTTTGACCACTTCCAATTTGCCTTGATTCATGGACCTGACATTCCAGGTTCCTATGCAATACTGCTCTTTACAGCATCAGACCTTGCTTCTATCACCAGTCACATCCACAGCTGGGTATTGTTTTTGCTTTGGCTCCATCCCTTCATTCTTTCTGGAGTTATTTCTCCACTGATCTCCAGTAGCATATTCGGCACCTACTGACCTGGGGAATTCCTCTTTCAGTATCGTATCATTTTGCCTTTTCATACTGTTCATGGGGTTCCCAAGGCAAGAATACTGAAGTGGCTTGCCATTCCCTTCTCCAGTGGACCACATTCTGTCAGATCTCTCCACCATGACCCACCCGTCTTGGGTTCCCCCAGGGTCATGGCTTAGTTTCATTGAGTTAGACAAGGCTGTGGTCCTAGTGTGATTAGATTGACTAGTTTTCTGTGAGTATGATTTCAGTGTGTCTGCCCTCTGATGCTCTCTTGCAACACCTACTGTCTTACTTGGGTTTCTCTTACCTTGGGCGTGGGGTATCTTTTCATGGCTGCTCCAGCAAAGCGCAGCCGTTGCTCCTTACCTTGGCCGAGGGGTATCTCCTCACCACCGCCCTTCCTGACCTTCAACGTGGGATAGCTCCTCTAGGCCCTCCCACACCCGCACAGCCACTGCTCCTTGGATGTGAGATTGGTCGTCCTGGCCGCCGCCCCTAGTTTCAGGTGTGGGGTAGCTCCTTTTGGCCGCTGCCCCTGGCCTCGGGCGTGGGAGCATGGGGTAGTTCCTCCCATCCACCGCCCCTGGCCTATGGCGTGGGGGCTTGGGGTAGCTCCTCCCGGCTGCCGCCCCCGACCTCGGATGCGGGGTAGCTCCTCTCGGCTGCTGCCCCTGACTTAGGATGCAGGGTAAAGCGCGGGCGGCTGCGACTAGTGCACTAAAGTGCGGCCGAGAGGAGCTATCCCATGTCTGAGGTCAGGGGCGGCGGCCAGGAGGAGCTACCCTGCGTCCGAGTTCAGGGTCGACAACCGAGAGGAGCTAACCTACGTCCAAGTTCAGGAGCTGCGGCCGAGAGGAGTTGAAACGTGATCATCATTAATTCAACTTCTTTGTTAATCATTAAATATCAATAAAACAAATACTCAAAAGTAGAGACTTCATGCAAGATAGGAAAAAAGCAAGACCCAGCCATATGCTGTCTACAAAACAAATGTTTGAAATACAAAGGTTCAAATAGATTACAGAGTGAAAGGATGGGTCAGTGATACGCCATGCAAACAATAAATATAAAAAATATTTTCTGAAAAAATAAACTGTGAAACATGGGAAATTACTGGAAACAAAGATTTCATGATGAAAATGTCAGTATATCAGGGAAGACATTGTAGTTATAACTGTTCTAATTAGTAAAAGAGTTTCAGAACATGTTAGTCAACAACTGAAAGAGAGATCATAGTTGGAGATTTTAATGTTTGTCACTTAGTACTTAAAATACCAATTAAACACAAAAAATAAAACAAGAATGAATATAGAAGTCTGAACACTTTCAGCCACTTTGACCTAACTGGCATATAACATTTTACCCAAGAACTACAGAATATACAGTATTTTCAAGTGTATCTGGCAAGTTTCTTCAAATAGAGTACACAACAATCCTTTCAACAGCCTGGGAGAGAGAGCTGATTTACCTAAATCATAGAAAGAAACAGAAAATTAAGAAAAATGAGGAGACAGAGGAATATAGTCCAATCAAATGAACAAGACAGAAAACTCAGAAAAACAACTAAATCAAACTGAGATAAGCAGTCCACCTGATGGACTTCAGTATAATGATCATAAATATGCTCATCAAACTCAGGAAAGGATAAACATAGTGAGAACTTTAACAGTGAGATAGAAAATATAGTACCAAAGAGAAGTTATGACTAAACTAAAAAATACACTAGAGGTGCTCAACAGCAGAGTGATGAGGTGGAAAAATGAATGAGCAAGCTAAAAGATAAAATGGTGGGACTCCCTCAGACAGGGCAGCAAAATGAAGAATTTTAAAAAGTGAAGATATCATATGTTGCCTTTAGGACAACATTGTGTGGAATAACATTTGCATTATATGGGTCACAGAAGGGGAAGAAAGAAAGGACCAGAAAAATTATTTTAAGAAATAGTGACTAAAAAATTTCCTAATCTGGGGAAGCAAACAGATCTTTGGGTCCAGAAAGCAGAAAGAGCTCCAAATAAGATGAACCCAAAGAGACACACAGATAAGACACATTGCAACTAAAATGGTAGAAGTTAAGAATAAAGAGAATCCTTAAAGCAGCAAGAGAAAAGTAACTCGGGGTAATAAAGGAGTGTCATGATATATTCAAAGTGCTGAAAGGAAAAAACTTGACATCGCAGACTGTGCACAGCTAGTTTAACATTCAGAATTAAGGAGAGATTAAGAATTTTTAGGATAAACAAAAGCTAAAGAAATTTATTACAAGTATACTTGTTCTGCATGAAATATTAAAGGGACTTCTCTAAACTGAAAAGAAATGACACTAAATGTTAAAGAGAAAACATGCAGTAATTAAAATCTCACTGGAAAATATACATATATAATAAAGGCAGGGGTTCAATCACTTATAAAGCAAGCATTAAGATTAAAAGACAAAAGTAGTAAAAATGACGTAAAATTTCAGTAATTAAAAATGCGTAAAATAAAAAGATGTAGAAAGTGTCATCAATAGATGAATTTCAGAAGACTAAAATCTTACAAAATATATTCCATGACCACAGAAAAATTAAATTAGAGACAAACATTAATATGACATCCATAAATACCTCTAGATTCCAGAAATTAGTGTATTTCTTAACACTGAGTGTTAAAAAAATAAATCATAAAGGAGGTTGATTGGAAAAGAAGAAGTAAAACTCTGTTTGCAGATGACATGATCCTCTACATAGAAAACCCTAAAGACTCCACCAGAAAATTACTAGAGCCAATCAGTGAATATAGTAAAGTTGCAGGATATAAACTTAACACACACAAACCCCTTGCATTCCTATACACTGCTGCTGCTGAGCCGCTTCAGTCGTGTCCGACTCTGTGTGACCCCATAGACGGAAGCCCACTAGGCTCCCCCGTCCCTGGGATTCTCCAGGCAATAACACTGAAGTGGGTTGCCATTTCCTTCACCAATGCATGAAAGCGAAAAGTGAAAGTGAAGTTGCTCAGTCCTGCCCGACTTTTAGCGACCCCATGGACTGCAGCCTACCAGGCTCCTCCGTCCATGGGATTTTCCAGGCAAGAGTACTGGAGTGGGGTGCCATTGCCTTCTCCATCCTATACACTAACAATGAGAAAACAGGAAGAGAAATTAAGGAAACAGTTCCATTCACCATTGCAACGAAAAGAATAAAATATTTAGGAATATATCTACCTAAAGAAACAAAAGACCTATATATAGAAAACTATAAAACACTGATGAAGGAAATCAAAGAGGACACAAATGGATGGAGAAATATACCATGTTCATGCACTGGAAGAATCAACATAGTGAAAATGAGTATATTACCCAAGCAATCTATAGATTCAATGCAATCCCTATAAAGCTACCAACGGTATTTTTCAGAGAAATAGAACAAATAATTTCACAATTTGTATGGAAATACAAAAAACCTCGAATAGCCAAAGCAATCTGGAGAAGAAGAATGGAGCTGGAAGAGTCAACCTGCCTGACTTCAGGCTATACTACAAAGCTACAGTCATACAGTCATGGTACTGGCACAAAGACAGAAATATAGATCAATGGAACAAAATAGAAAGCCCAGAGAGGCAATGGCACCCCATCCAGTACTCTTGCCTGGAAAATCCCATGGATGGAGGAGCCTGGTGGGCTTCAGTCCATGGGTTCGCTAGGAGTCGGACACGACTGAGCAATTTCACTTTCACTTTTCACTTTCATGCATTGAAGAGGGAAATGGCAACCCACTCCTGTGTTCTTGCCTGGAGAATCCCAGGGATGGGGGAGCCTGGTGGGCTGCCGTCTATGGGGTCGCAC
>NW_011494896.1:11692495-11701531 GCF_000754665.1 Bison bison bison
AGAAGGCAAGAATATACAGTGGGAAAAGACAATGTCTTTAACAAGTGGTGCTGGGAAAACTGGTCAACCACTTGTAAAAGAATGAAACTAGAACACTTTCTAACACCATACATAAAAATAAACTCAAAATGGATTAAAGATCTAAATGTAAGACCAGAAAGTATAAAATTCCTAGAGGAAAACAGGCAAAACATTCTCCGACATAAGCCACAGCAGGATCCTCTATGACCCATCTCCCAGATTAATGGAAATAAAAGCAAAAATAAACAAATGGGACCTAATTAAACTTAAAAGGTTTTGCACAACAAAGGAAACTATAGCAAGGTGAAAAGATAGCCTTCAGAATGGGAGAAAATAATAGCAAATGAAGCAACAGACAAAGAATTAATCTCAAAAATATACAAGCAATTCCTGCAGCTCAATTCCAGAAAATAAATGACCCAATCAAAAAATGGGCCAAAGAACTAAACAGACATTTCTCCAAGGAAGACATACAGATGGCTAACAAACATATGAAAAGGTGCTCAACATCACTCATTATCAGAGAAATCCAAATCAAAACCACAATGAGGTACCATTTCACGCCAGTCAGAATGGCTGCTATCCAAAAGTCTACAAACAATAAATGCCGGAAAGGGTGTGGAGAAAAGGGAATGGTTGGTGGGAATGCAAACTAGTACAGCCACTATGGAGAACAGTGTGAAGATTCCTTAAAAAACTGGAAATAGAACTGCCTTAGGACCCAGCAATCCCACTGCTGGGCATACACACCGAGGAAACCAGATTTGAAAGAGACACATGTACCCCAATGTTCATCGCAGCACTGTTTATAATAGCCAGGACATGGAACCTAGATGTCCATCAGCAGACGAATGGATAAGAAAGCTGTTGTACGTATACACAATGGAATATTACTCAGCCATTAAAAAGAATACATTTGAATCAGTTCTAATGAGGTAGATGAAACTGGAGCCTATTATACAGAGTGAAGTAAGCCAGAAAGAAAAACACCAATATGGTATACTAATACATATATATGGAATTTAGAAAGATGGTAACAATAACCCTATATGGGAGACAGCAAAAGAAACACAGATGTATAGACCAGTCTTTTGGACTCTGAGGGAGAAGATGAGGGTGGGATGATTTGAGAGAATAACATTGAAACATGTATATTATCATATGTGAAACAGACCACCAGTCCAGGTTCATTGCATGGGGCAGGGTGCTCGAGGCTGGTGTACTTGGATGACCCAGAGGGATGGAATGGGGAGGGAAGTGGGAGGGGGGTTCAGGATGGGGAACACACATACACCCGTGGCGGATTCATGTCAATGTATGGCAAAACCACCTCAATATTGTAAAGTAAGTAGCCTCCAATTAAAATAAATTAAAAAAAAAAGGAGGTTGGAAAATATTTTAAAGGATAATGCATGTACAGTAGCTAAAGTTTTGTGGTATAGCTAAAGCAGGACTTACAGGGAGAGTTCTAAGTTTAAATCTTAGAAGAAAGATTGGTTTAGTATTCATTGTTTCTACCTTAAAAATCTAGGAAAAAATTAAGTAAATATTTTCTAAGTAAAAGAAGGAGATAATAAAGACAGCAGGAATCAAAGACATAGAAAAGACACAAACAGAGAAAATAAAAAGTTGGTTCTTGAGAAGATTAATAAAATTTATGAACTTGTAGCAAGATGAGAGAGAGATTGCCAATATGACATATGATGGAGAAAAAACATCTGACAAAATTCAACATCCACTCATGATAAAAACTCTTACCAAAGTAGGTATAGAGGAAATATATCTCAAGATAATAAAAGCCATTTATGACAAACCTGTAGCCAACACAATACTCAGTGATGAAAGCTTAAAGCCTTCCTTCTAAAATCTAAAACAAGACAAGGATGTCCACTGTCACTTCTATTCAATATACTGTTGAAAGTCCTAGCCACAGCAATTAGATAAGAAAGAGAAAAATAAGTTTCTAAATTGGAAGAGGTAAAATAGTCATTTTACTATGATATGATACTATATATAGAAAATCCTAAAGACTCCATACAAAAACTACTAGAACTGATAAATGAATCCAACAAGGTGGCAGAATATAGGATTAACATACAGTAATCTGTTGCATTTATTTAAACTTACCAATGAAATATGACAAAAGGAAAGTAAAAAAATAATTTCTTTTAAAATTGTATAAAAAATACTTAGGAATAAACCTGACTGAGGAGGTGAAAGGCTTATATGCTGACAACTATAAGAAGTTGATAAAGGAAATTGAAAGTGATTGAAAAAATGGCAAGATATCCTATGCTCTTGGATTGGAAAAGTTAATATTGTTCAAATGGCAATACTCCCCAAAGCAGTTTACAATTTTAATGTGATTTTTATCAAATTACCCATGAAGTTTTTTACAGAACTAAAATAATTCTAAAATTTGAATGGATCTATAAAAGACTCAAAATCACCAAAGCAATCCTGAGGAAAAAGAACAGTCCCTGGGAAGACATAACCCTCCCAGATGTTGTACAGCACTACACATCTGTAGTAATCAGATCATGGTAATGGTATAAAAACAAACATATGGATCAATGGCACAGAATAGAGAGCTCAGAAATAAACCCATACACCTATAGGCAGTTAATCATTGACAAAGGAGGCAACAATATACAATGGAGAAAGACAGTCTCTTCAGTAAGTAGTTTGTATCTGCTAATCTAAAATTTCTAATTTATCTTTCCAGTAAGTGGTGTTGGAAAAGCTGGACAGCCACATGTAAATCAATAAGGTTAGAACACACCCTTTCACCATACACAAAAATAAACCCAAAATGGCTTAAAGATTTAAACATTTTAAGACAGAACACCATAAAATCTTAGAAGAGAATATAGGCAAAACATTCTCTGACATAAATCATACCAATATTTTCTTACGTTCATCTTTCAAGGGAAAGACATAAAAGTAAAAATAAACAAATGGGACCTAATCAAACTCATAAGCTTTTCTATAGCAAAGGAAACCATAAACAAAGTGAAGAGACAACCTACAGACTGCAAAATATGCAACCAAAAAGGGCTTAATTTTCAAAATATACAAATAGCACATACAACTCAATAACAAAAAAACAACTCAAGTGAAAAAGAGACAGAAGACCTAAATAGACATTTTTTACAAAGAAGACATACAGATGGCCAACAGACTCATGAAAAGATGCTCAGTATCACTTAATTATTGGAGAAATGGAAATCAAAGATACAATGAGGTATCACTTCAAACCCATCAGAATGGCCATTATTAAAAAGTAAAAATAACAGATGCTGGAGAGGGTGTCAAGAAAAGGAAACCCTTCTACATGGGTGGTAGGAAAGTAAATTGATGCACCCAGTATGGAAAACAGTATGGAGGTTCCTCAGAAAAATATGAGTTGCCATGTGATTTAGTAATCCCACCCCTGGGAATATGGACAACATTCTAAATTGAAAAGATACATGCACCCCAGTATTTATGGCAGCACTATTTACAATAGCCAAGATGTAGAAGCAACTTAAATGTCCATTGATAGGTGAATGGATAAAAATGTGGTTTATAATGGACTACTACTCAGCCATGAAAAAGAATGAAATAATGATATTTGCAACAAAATGGATGGACCTAGAGATGATCATACTAAGTCAGAAAGAAAAAGACAAAGGAAAAGACCATAAGATACCACTTATATATGGAATCTAAAATGTGAAACAAATGAACTTCTATATGAAACAGAAACAGACTCAGAGACATAGAAAACAAAATTATGGTTACCGAAAGGGAAAGGAAGGGGTTGGGGAAAGATAAATTAGAAATTTTAGATTAGCAGATACAAACTACTACAACAAGATCCTACTGTATAGCACAGGGAACTGTTATTTCCTTTGATAAACTGTCATGGAAAATAATTTGAAAAGAATAAATATATATGTATATATGCATAACTGAATCACTTTGCTGTATATCAGAGACTAATACAACATTGTGAATCACTTTACCTCAATTTTAAGAAATAATAAATCAATAATACCAGCTCTTACCGCTTTCTTCTATTTGACGTTGTACTGGATATCCTAGCCAGTTCAGTAAAATAATAATAGGCATAAAGGAAGAAATAAAACTCCTTAATTTGCATTTATTATTATATGAAAAATTTTAAGGAGTCAACTGAAAAACCTACTAGAACTAAAAAGTGAATTAAGCAATGTCTCAAACTCCAGCACCTTGATGAATTGAAGACCATAGGAAAGTCTGGGTAGGGAGAGAAGTAGTGGAAAAAAATCTGAGATGGTAATTGAGGGGCTGACATTTTAAAGATGGCTAGAATCTTACCACGTGACTGGCAAATATTGGAGAAGTGACATTTGCAGAATCTGTGTTTTTGTCTTTTCTATCCCATAGAATCTCTGAGTACAAGCCTCCGAACAAGAGAAAGTAAGAATCAAGGACCTTCATGTATATCCATAGATCCTGTCTCCCGAGTTACGGAAATTCCCTGGACTCATGCAGCCCTCTCCCCAGCTTTAACCAAGAATGTAAGGAAATACCCAGACTCTAACCGTGTTTCAGTAGTCCCCATGAAGAAAGCCAGCAAATCAGAGCCAGTCAGCAAAACCATCAAGACACCAGTGCCTGGCAAGGATGACATTAGACACCTGGTCCCCACTTTGAAGGCCTCTGAATCCATCCAAGCACCCGTCCGGGAGTCTGCCAGAGAGGCCACCTTCCAATCTTCATCAGCCATGAAGGCGAATGGAACATTTTCCTCCATAGATGTCTCTCATCCTCAGAAACAAACTGAAAGGCCCCCCAATACTAAATCTTCCGAGGAATCCCTTCCTGTTTTCACCACATCCAGCCCATCCTCCTCCTCCTAAGCCTGTCTGCAAAGAATTAACCACAACTTGCTCCCTTCTTCCTCTTCTTCTCTGTGCCTGAGGATGGTGACAGTGAAGAGGGGTCAGGTAGTGAGTGCAGAAGAGCTGCTGAGGCTCTCAGGAAAACCATTCTGGTCTAACCTTTCTCTAAAGAGTGCATATCAAGGGGACAAACAAGGGGAAAATAGTTGTAATCTTGGAGCTGGAGCTGGTTGTTCTCTGGGTATTAGGTTTTAATCTCATCTGTAATGAACATCAGCATGTAAATAAAGGCAACTCTCAGGAACTCAGAAGGTAAATGGTGTATTCTTTGGACCCCACTGTGATCATTCAGGCTGACAAAGACTAGAGGATAAGTGCCAAAGTGATGCCATCCTGAGAATGAGAGGTGGCATACGTGTGAGTCAGGGGCAAAGATCTCATCCCACACATGCCTTCTGTCATCTGGCGTGAAGTGGGGTGCTTTATAATACCTTGTTCACTGATTCCCCAGTGGGGTGATGGGCATAATCCCATACCAACACAGTAACTCTAGTTCTTGAGTCATCAGAGCCACAGCAATTGTCTAAAGCTTTATCAACCTGAAGAATCTGAAAACAGAAATGCCTGGGGTATACCAAGTGAAAGAAGTAGTGCAGTGAGAAAAAATGGAGTATTTTAAAATACATTACTAATCAAACACAGGCATAAGCTCAAGAACCTTGTCTTCTTGACTGACTCTAAGAGTAGGATATTGCCACTCTCTCAGATAAGATTTAATCTAGTATACATAATCTAGTCAAGATTATTACATCAAGATTATCATGTTATTATCAAGTCAAGATAAATCTAGTTATTTATATGAAAGTGAAAGTGAAGTTGCTCAGTCGTGTTGGACTCTTTGTGACCCCATGGACTGTAGCCCACTAGGCTCCTCCGTCCATGGGATTCTCCAGGCAAGAATACTGGAGTGGGTTGCCATTTCCTTCTCCAGGGGATCTTCCTGACCCAGGGATCGAACCCAGGTCTCGTGTGTTGCAGGCAGATGCCTTAACCTCTGAGCCACCAGGGAAGCCCAGTTATTTATATATATATAAATAATTGAATAATTATTTAAGATAAAGTGGAAGATCTATCACCAGACAGGAATAATTAATTGTCAAATGAACTCATTCCAACAATAATAGTTCTTGGAATCCAGAAAAAAAAAAAAGTGACATGTTTTGGGATTGGAAAAAGCCTGGGAAGAATTAGAACTGGAATTTGAAGATTGGTATGATTTGGAAAAGGAGAGGAACAGAGAGTGCACATTAAGTAGACTAGACATTAGTCAAATAAAATTTTAATAACAATATTTTTGTTGGCTTTTAAGAAACGTGATAAAATATATTTACATAACAAAATTGATTACCATTTTTAAGTATATGACTCAGTGGCATTAAGTATGTTCACATTGTTGTGTTGGAATGGAAACCATGGAACTTTTTATTTTAGCTTTCTTTTGGTTTCCATTTGCACAGAATATCTTTTTCCATCTCTTCACTTTCAGGCTGTGAATGTCCTTAAAGTTGAAGTGAATATCTCTTATAGGCAGCATATAGTTAGGTCTTGTTTTTTAAATTCATTCAGCCACTCTGTGTCTTTTTAGAAAATTTAGTTCAGTTACATTTAAAGCAATTTTTGATAGGTATGTGCTTTTATAATTTATGCTAGTTGTTTTCTGCCTGTTTTGTAATTCTTTCTTTTCTTCCTTTCTTCTCTGTCTTTGTGGTTTGACGATTTTCTGTAGTGGCATGTTTAGATCCCTATCTCTTTATCTTTTGTGTCTAGTACAGGTTTTTGCCTTACGATTACCATGAGGTTAAATAAAACGTATTTTTAACAGTCTATTTTAAGTTGATAGTAATTTAAAATTGAACACTTTAAAGCTAAAGCTCTGTTTTTACTGTACCCACAGTGATCTATGTTTTTGATGTCACAATTTACCTATTGTGTATCCATTAACAAATACTGTAGTTATTTTTTACTACTTTTGTCTTTTATCTTTCATACTAGAGATATAAGTGATTAACATATCACCATTACAACATTAGATTATTTTCAGATTTAACCATGTACTTACCTTTACTAGTGAGATTTACATTTTATATTTTCTATATTTTCAACATTTAAAATAATGTAAAATATTTTACATTAAATATTTTACATATTTTCCTGTTACTAGTTCGTGCCCCCTTTGCTTCAGTCTAAGGAAGTCCCCTTAACAGCTCTTGTAAGGCCAGTCAGGTGGTGGTGAATTCTTTCGTCTTTCAGCTCTTGCTTGTCTGAAAACCCTATAACTCTCCTTCAATAACGAAGGATTCCTCTGATGGGCAGAGTCTTCTTTGTCAGTAGTTTTTTCCCCCAGCACTTTGAATATATTGTGCCACTCCCTTTTAGCCTACAAAGTTTCTGGTGAGAAATCTGCAGATTGCCTTTTGGGGATTCCCTTTTACATAACAAGTTATTTTCTCTCGCTGATTGTAAGATTCTCTTCTTGTCTTTAATGCTTGATAATTAATTATAGTACATCTTGCTTGGTGTCTCTTTACATTATCTTATTTGGACCTCTCTGGACTTCCTAGATCTAAATGTCTGTTTCCTTCTCCAGGTTAGGGATGTTTTCAGCTATCCTTTTTTCAAAGAAGTTTTGTTTCTTTCACTCTCTCTTTTACTTCTGGAATCTCTGCTGCTGCTGCTGCTAAGTCGCTTCAGTCGTGTCCGACTCTGTGCCACCCCATAGACAGAAGCCCACCAGGCTCCCCCGTCCCTGGGATTCTCCAGGCAAGAACACTGGAGTAGGTTGCCATTTCCTCCTCCAATGCATGAAAGTGAAAAGTGAAAGTGAAGTCGCCCAGTCGTGTCCGACTCTTAGCGACCCCATGGACTGCAACCTACCAGGCTCCTCCATCCATGGGATTTTCCAGGCAAGAGGACTGGAGTGGGTTGCCATTGCCTTCTCCACTGGAATCTCTACAATGTGCATATTGTTCCTCTTGATATGGGCAAATAAATCCATTAAACTATTTTCACTATTTTTGATTCTTTTTGTTTCTCTGGTTGGGTAAATTCCACTGTTCCATCTTCAAGTTCATTGATCATTTCTTCTGGCTCATCAAGTCTGTTGTTGAACCTCTCTATTGAATTTTTTAGTTTAGTTATTGTATTTCTCTACTCTGTGATTTGTTTGGTGCTTTCTTATATTTTGTATTTCTTTGTTAAAATTCTCATTTTATTTATGCCTTGTTCTCCTGGTGATCATCTTTAGGCCCATTATTTTGAACTCTTTATCAGATAAATCACTTATCTCCTTTTCATTAAGGTCATGTTCTTTCATTTGGAAGATATTCCTCCGTTTATTCTTTTCCCTTGGCTCTGTGTTGGTTTCTACGCATTAGATAAAACAGCTACCTCTCCCAGTCTTGAAGGAGTGGTATGGTGTAGGAACTGAACCTTATCTATCAACCCGGCCCTAGCTTACACATTTGTAGTTGGCAGAGATGTCTGCTTGGTTCATAGTGGCCCCAGAAGATGAGAGAGTTCCAAGTACTCTCAGTGTTCCAAAGGGGAGGATCTTAGTCAGCACTTTGATACAGGCTGATTAGAAACCAGACCCTCAGGTAACAACTTTTAAAACTATGCAAATATACCACTTTCAGGGGCAGACTGGGAGATGCATGTTTCTGTCTTTTCCCTTTGCACTGAGCCCTAGAGGGACTGATTGTTGTGAACTATTTCTTTCTTAGCTACCATCCCAATGAACCTATGAACACAAGCCCTACTGGCCACCAGAGCAAGGCTGTGGGATATATCCTCTGGACGGCAGCCATGAAAGGCTGGGCACTTTATGTATGCACAAGCTCTTTTCTTGGAGAAACCTGTGATGTGGGGCAGTGTAGAGGGAAAGAGTAATGATGGCAATCACTGATCTCCCTGTTATCTGGAGAGGATTACAGGCCCCTCTAGGGGTGATCTAGGTGTGATCACTGACCTAGAGCCAGACATCCTGGAATGTGAAGTCAAGTGGGCCTTAAAAAGCATCACTACGAACAAAGCTAGTGGAGGTGATGGAATTCCAGTTGAGCTGTTTCAAGATGATGCTGTGAAAGTG
>NW_011494896.1:11701631-11703162 GCF_000754665.1 Bison bison bison
GCTGTGAAAGTGCTGCACTCAATTTGCCAGCAAATTTGGAAAACTCAGCAGTGGCCACAGGACTGGAAAAGGTCAGTTTTCATTCCAATCCCAAAGAAAGGCAATGCCAAAGAATGCTCAAACTACCGCATAATTGCACTCATCTCACACGCTAGTAAAGTAATGCTCAAAAAAGGAGTACGTTAAGGCTGTATATTGTCACCCTGCTTATTTAACTTATATGCAGAGTACATCATGAGAAACGCTGGACTGGAAGAAGCACAAGCTGGAATCCAGATTGCCGGGAGAAATATCAATAACCTCAGATATGCAGATGACACCATCCTTATGGCAGAAAGTGAAGAGGAATTCAAAAGCCTCATGATGAAAGTGAAAGAGGAGAGTGAAAAAGTTGGCTTAAAGCTCAACATTCAGAAAGAAGAGATTAAGAAGTGGCAGGAGTACACAGAAATCGACAAGAAAAGTCCTAATGACTCCGGATATCCATGATAGTGTGGTCACTCATCTAGAGCAACACATCCTACAGTGTGAAATCAAGTAGGCCTTCGGAAGCATTACTGCAAACAAAGCTAGTGTAGGTGCCAGAATTCTAGTTGATCTATTTAAAATCCTCAAAGATGATGTTATTAAAGTGCAACTGTCAATATGTCAGCAAATTGGGAAAACTCAGCAGTGGCTGTAGGACTCAGTTCAGTTCAGTCATTCAGTTGTGTCCGACTCTTTGCAACCCCATGGTCTGCAGCATGCCTGGCCTCCCTGTCCATCACCAACTCCCGGAGTTTACTCAAACTCATGTCCACAGAGTTGGTGATGTCATACAACCATCTCATCCTCTATTGTCCCCTTCTCCCAGCTTCAATCTTTCCCAGTATCAGGGTCTTTTCCAGTGAGTCAGCTCTTCACATCAGGTGGCCAAAGTTTTGGAGTTTCAGCTTCAGCATCAGCCCTTCCAATGAATAATCAGGACTGATATCCTTTAGGTTGGACTGGTTGGATCTTCTGGCAGTCCAACGGACTCTGAAGAGTCTTCTCCAACACCACAGTTCAAAAGAATCAATTCTCCAGCACTCAGATTTCTTTATAGTCCAGCTCTCACATCCATACATGACTACAGGAAAAACCATAGCTTTGACTAGGTGGACCTTTGTTGGCAAAGTGATGTCTCTGCTTTTTAATATGCTGTCTAAGTTGGTCATAACTTTTCTTCCAAGGAGCAAGTGTCTTTTCATTTCTTGGCTACAGTCACCATCTGCAGTGATTTTCAGTTCTGTTCAGTGTCTCAGTCGTGTCCAACTCTTTGCAACCCCATGAATCACAGCTCACCAGGCCTCTCTGTCAATCACCATCTCCCGGAGTTCACTCAAACTCACGTCCATCGAGTCAGTGATGCCATCCAGCCATCTCATCCTCTGTCATCCCCTTTTCCTACTGTCCCCAATCCCTCCCAGCATCAGAGTCTTCCAATGAGTCAACTCTTTGCATGAGGTGGCCAAAGTACTGGAGTTTCCGCTTTAGCATCATTCCTTCCAAA
>NW_011494896.1:11703262-11703808 GCF_000754665.1 Bison bison bison
TCTTCTCCAACACCACAGTTCAAAAGCATCAATTCTTCGGCACTCAGCTTTCTTCACAGTCCAACCCTCGCATCCATACATGACCACTGGAAAAACTATAGCCTTGACTAGACGGAACTTGTTGGCAAAGTAATGTCTCTGCTTTTCAATATGCTATCTAGATTGGTCATAACTTTCCTTCCAAGGAGTAAGCGTCTTTTAATTTCATGGCTGCAATCACCATCGGCAGTGATTTTGGAGCCCCAAAAAATAAAGTCTGACACTGTTTCCACTGTTTCCCCAACTATTTGCCATGAAGTGATGGGACCAGATGCCATGATCTTCCCATGAAGTGATGCAACCGGATGCCATGATCTTCATTTTCTGAATGTTGAGCTTTAAGCCAACTTTTTCACTCTCCTTTTTCACTTTCATCAAGAGGCTTTTTAGTTCCTCTTCACGTTCTGCCATAAGGGTGGTGTCATCTGCATATATGAGGTTATTGATATTTTTCCTGGCAATCTTGATTCCAGCTGGTGCTTCTTCCAGCCCAGCGTTTCTCATGAT
>NW_011494896.1:11703908-11704542 GCF_000754665.1 Bison bison bison
TATAACTGTTGCTTCCTGACCTGCATATAGTTTTCTCAAGAGGCAGGTCAGGTGGTCTGGTATTCCCATCTCTTTTAGAATTTCCCACAGTTTATTGTGATCCACACAGTCAAAGGCTTTGGCATAGCATAGTCAATAAAGCAGAAATAGATGTTTTTCTGGAACTCTCTTGCTTTTTCCATGACTCAGCAAATGTTGGCAATTTGATCTTTGGTTCCTCTGCCTTTTCTAAAACCAGCTTGAACATCAGGAAGTTCATGGTTCACATATTGCTGAAGCCTGGCTTGGAGAATTTTGAGCATTACTTTACTAGTATGTGAGATGAGTGCAATTGTGCAGTAGTTTGAACATCCTTTGGCATTGCCTTTTTTTGGGATAGGAATGAAAACTGACGTTTTCCAGTCCTGTGGCCACTGCTGAGTTTTCCCAATTTGCTGGCAAATTGAGTGCAGCACTTTCACAGCATCATCTTTCAGGATTTGAAATAGCTCAACTGGAATTCCATCACCTCCACTAGCTGTGTTCGTAGTGATGCTTTCTAAGGCCCACTTGACTTCACATTCCAGGATGTCTGGCTCTAGGTCAGTGATCACACCATTGTGATTATCTGGGTTGTGAAGATCTTTTTGTACAG
>NW_011494896.1:11704684-11711642 GCF_000754665.1 Bison bison bison
TCTGTTAGGTCCATACCATTTCTGTCCTTTATCGAGCTCATCTTTGCATGGAATGTTCCCTTGGTATCTCTAATTTTCTTGAAGAGATCTCTAGTCTTTCCCATCCTGTTGTTTTCCTCTATTTCTTTGCATTGATCGCTGAAGAAGGCTTTCTTATCTCTTCTTGCTATTCTTTGGAACTCTGCATTCAGATGCTTATATCTTTCCTTTTCTCCTTTGCTTTTCACTTCTCTTCTTTTCACAGCTATTTGTAAGGCCTCCCCAGACAGCCATTTTGATTTTTTGCATTTCTTTTCCATGGGGATGGTCTTGATCCCTGTCTCTTGTACAATGTCACGAACCTCATTCCATAGTTCTACAGGCACTCTATCAGATCTAGTCCCTTAAATCTATTTCTCACTTCCACTGTATAATCATAAGGGATTTGATTTAGGTCATACCTGAATGGTCTAGTGGTTTTCCCTACTTTCTTCAATTTAAGTCTGAATTTGGCAATAAGGAGTTCATGATCTGAGCCATAGTCAGCTCCTGGTCTTGTTTTTGCTGACTGTATAGCACTTCTCCATCTTTGGCTGCATCTTTTTGGCTGTAGTTCATCCTTTAATAGTCTCTTCAAGAAGAGCTCATGCATTTATGGTCAATTAATCTACAACAGAGGAGGCAAGAATGTACATAATGGTGAGAAAATAGTCCATTCAATATGTGGTGCTGGGAAAACTGGGCAGTCACATGTAAATAGTGAAATTAGAACATTCCCTCACACCATGTACAAAAATAAACTCAACATATTTTAAAGACCTAAGTGTAGGATGTGACACCATAAAGCTCCTAGAAGAGAACCTGACATAAATCATAGCGATATTTCCTTTGATCAGTCTCCCCAGACAAAAGAAATAAAAACAAAGAAATGGGACCTAGTCAAACTTAAAAGCTCTTGCACAGCAAAGGAAAACATCAGTAACAAAAATACAACCTAAAGAATGGGAGAAAATACATGCAAATGATGCGACTGACAAGGGATTAATATCCAAAGAATACAGACAGCTCATACAACTCAGTATAAAAAATCCAGTTAAAAAATGGGCAGAAGATCTAAGTAGACATTTTTCCAAAAAGGACATACAGAAGGCCAACAGGCACATGAAAAGATGCTCAACATCACTAATTGTTAAGAAAATGCAAATCAAAACCACAATGAGAAATCACCTCACACTGGTCAGAGTGGCTGTCATCAAAAAGTCTACAAATAACAAATGTTGGAGAGATAGAGATACCATATGATCAGCAGGTCCACTCCTGGGTGTATATCTGGAAAAAAAAATTAGTTAAAAAAGATATATGCAACCCCAGTGTTCATAATAGCACTATTTATAATAGCCAAAGCATGGAAGCAACCCAGTGCCCATCAACAAATGGTTAAGAAGATGTGGGATGTATGTGTATGTATGTGTATATTACTAAGCCATAAATGAGAATGAATTATTGCCATTTCTGGCAATGTGGATACACCTAGAGGATATTATGCTTAGTGAAATGTCAGACAGAGAAGATAAATATTGAATAACTTATACATGGAATCTAAAAAAAGTCCAAATGAATCTGTATACAAAACAGAAACAGACTCACAGACATAGAAAACAAGCTTATGATTACAGAAGGGACAGGAAGCGGGGAGGGGCAAATTAGAGGTGTGGGATTAACAGGTACAAACAAGTCCTACAAAGTATGTTCTCTGACCATATGGAATTAAAGTAGAAACTAATAAAGATATATGGAAAATCCTCAATATTTGGAAACTAACATACTTCTAAATAACCCACAGGACAAAGAAGGACAAACATTACCTGTTTGCCAGCAACAAGGATTTACTGTTTAGCACAGATGAATTATACCCCAAATCTTATAATAACACTTAATGAAATATAATCTGCAAAAACACTGAATCAGTACGCTGTACGCCTGAGACTAACGCAACATTGTAAATCAGCTGTACTTCAGTAGAAAGCTATCATTTCTCCACTGAATTACCTTTGTATGTTTATGAAAAATGATTTCTTTATTTATTTGTGGGTCTGCTTCTAGACTCTCGATTTCTGTTTTATTCATCTGTTTATATTTATGCCAATATCATATTACTTAGATTACTGTAGCTTTATAGCAAGTCTTAAAATCAGGTAATGTTTGTCCTTCTTTGTCCTGGGGATTATTTAGAAGTATGTTAGTTTCCAAATATTGAGGATTTTTCCAGGTGTCTGTATTACCTTCTACTTTAATTCTGTATGGTCAGAGAACATACTTTGTATGACTTAATCCTTTTAAATTCATTATCACAATTTGAGGCCCAGGGTATGTTCTATCTTGGTAAGTTTTCCATGTGCATATGAAAAGAATATGTATTCTCTTCTTATTGGGTAGACTGTTCTATAAATGTCAATTAGATAAAGTTGGTTAATGGTGTTTTTCAAGTCTTCTATATCGTACTGATTTTGGTTCAGTTATTGAGAATGAAGTATTTAAATCTTTAAGTGTAATTGTAGTTTTGTTTATTTCTCTTTGCTGTCCTATTTTTGTCTGCTTTAAGTGTTTTGAAACTCATAGTTGCATAAATATTTAGAATTGTATATCTTCTTGATAAGATAATCTCTCTATTTGATTATGAAATTACTTCCTTTATTCCTGGTAGTATTCTTTGCTCTGAATTACTTGGTGTAGTATTAACAGCAACTTCATCTTTCTTTTCAGTAGAGTTAATATGGTATATCTTTTTCTATCTTTTTACTTTTAATCTATATGTATTTTTATATCTAAAGTCAGTATCCTATAGACAGTATTGTGGGCTTACCTCTTTAGGTTATCATGTTTACCTGTGGCGGATTCATTTCGATATTTGGCTAATACAATATTAGCCAAAACTAATAAAACTAATACAATATTGTAAAGTTTAAAAATAAAATAAAATTTAAAGAAAAAAAAACTATTATTATGAACTCTTAATTTAAATATGTTTTTTTGTGTTTATCCATTTAAAAAATTGTCTTGAGTATGAAGTAGGTCTGAATTCTCTAGCTCTCTATTACCAGTTTTTTTTTTTTTTTTTTATCAGTAAATTAGTTTAAAAAAAATTAACAAGCACCTAGTGTGTGACAAATATTTTTCTGGTAATGGAAGTATAGTGGCAAGGAAATCAAAGTCCTTTCCCTCAAGAATCTAACAGTCTAGTGGCAAAATGTGTTCATTTTTTCTATATGAGCTGATTTGGAAGCAATTATAATAAAACACACACACCACACACACACACACATATATATATAATCTTTAAGCTAATGTTAGTCCCTTCTTTCTGAGAGCTTCCTTGGTAAGCCTCACACTCATATAATGGACTTTTTTGTGCCAGGCAGAATTGAAGGGCTTGATATAAGCTTGCCCAAAATCTTAGGGGAGGAAGCTCAGAAGAATGAGCCTGGGGAGATGGGAATGATTGTAATATTTAATAGGTAACTATGAGTTCACCACATAAAAAACATAGATTGTGGTATTGTGACATTGAGGAATATGTGCTTATGTCTTTTCTGTCTTCTACAGACATTCAGGAAACAGCCTCTAACATGGAAAAAGGGTCATTGGAAACCCTTGGACTCTTGCCATCTTCCAGCCAGCCTAGATCAAAAGAACCCTCAGCTACCCAAGCTCCTTCTGTATCACAGCAGCCCCCGGGGAGGAAGCTGTCACACCATCAGGATCCTCCTAAGAGAAACATGCTACCAGGGGTTGCCAAGAACATCAGATCACAAGTGTCCCCCAAGGGGAATGTCAAACCACCTGTGTCTCCCAAGGAGAAAATCAAGCCACCAGTGTCCACCAAGGGGGACATCAAACCACCAGCACCACTCAAGGGGGAGGTCAAACCACCAGTGCACCCCAAGGGGGTGATTAAACCACCAGCACCCCCCAAGATGGAAGCCAGACCCCTAGCATCCCCTAAGAGAGAGGTCAGAGCACCAGTGCCCCTCAAGGCAGTGCCCTCTCCAGAGGGCAGGTTTAATCGCCAGAGGCCCACAAGGGGGAGGTCATAGCACCAGCATCCCCCAAGAAGACCATCAAACCAAGTTCGTAGCTAAGTGATCATCAGACAGACACCTCCCCCACAAGTGAAACATAATGACCCCCCTACCACAAAGAGTCTAGATCCACAGAACCCACCAAAGACACCCCAGCCCTGAAATTCAACCCTGAGACCCCTGTTGTTGAATCCTCCTCTGAGGAATCCTTTTATATAGTACATTCCTCCTCTACTAGTGTGTCATCATTCTCGTACAGGATGTTCTTGGAGGAAATTTAGCCACAGTCACTTTCTCCTTCCTCTCTGTACCTCAGGGTGACCTGATAGTAGAGAAAGGTCAAGAAAGGAGTTCAGGAGAGCTAGGGAGATTCTCAAAAAACCATTCTGGTCTAGCCTTTCTATAAAGAATGCATTTCAAGGGGATGAGCAAATGGAAAATACTTGTTATCCTGGAGCTGGAGCTGGTTTCTCTCTGGGTGTCACAGGATTTGTGTCATTCTAACCCTTCATAGTATTCCCCACTAAGGAGTGGCTGTGGTGAACATCAGCATGTAAATAAAGGCAGCCTCTCAGGAACTCAGAAGGTAATTGATACAATCTTTGGGGCTCTCTGTGGTCACTCAGGCTGACAAAGACAAGGGAGGAGTGCCAGAGTGATGCCGTCCAGAGTCAGAGAAGGAGAGGTGGCATGGGCATGAGCAGGGCAAAGATCTCACCCCACTCACACATCCTGTTGTACAGTGCGCATGGGCTGCTTCCTTATAGTTTGTCGCTGGCTGATTCCCCAAGGGGATGATGCGCTCAATCCCATGTCCACCCAGTGACCTTTGACCATCAAGGGAAACTAGAACTGAGAACCCAGTGTTAGAAGCAGTGAGTTGCATCCCACTGTGTGACCATCACCTACTCCCCCTCCTTCTCTGGACCTCATATTCCCATGTATATGCTGATGTGCAGGGTGTTGCCTCTGTTCTAGTTGGAGATCTTGGTGAAGGGGTGAGTGGTCAGGATGTCCTGTGGGAGCAGTAGGAGTCTGAAGCCGAACATCTGGACTGTCTGGCCTCACTGTCCTCAGCTCCAGCCCAGAGACACTACCCGCATGAAAGACTTGGGCCCTCAGATGGGGAAAGGAGCCAGAGGGTAGAGTCCAGGTGTGCCACGGAACTGCTGTGCGAGGCAGGCTGTGGTTGGGACCAGCTAGTGGGATAGCCAAGGAAGCCCAGGAGGCCATCAGGTGTATGGGGCTGGAATTGGAATTTTAAGAGCCTCAGGAAATGGAAACTGTTGTCCCAAATAAGATGATTCAGTGGAATTGGAAGAGGGATACAAGAAGACACAGTCTTGGGGAACAGAGTCTGGGCTGGGTAGAGAAGCAGCCCAGGGAAGTGCCTGAGAGGAAGACCAAGGAAGATGTGAGGAAAACCAGGTAAGTGGGCCCATGGAGCGAAGGGGAAGTTGGAGGTCATGCCCTCTTTACCAGCAGCCCCAGTTGTGCCCTCCTGTGTCAGTGGTAGGACTCTGCCTCCTGGGCCCTTTGGTAGGAACTGCTCAGGCCCGCACATCTGAGCATCAGTTACCCCAGCACAGACTTCCACCCTGACTAAAGTGAACAAAGAGCATTTTGGAGGGAGGAAGGGGGTGGTAGCATCTGATGATGCTGAAAGACCAAGCACTAAAGAGTTGAATGGATTTAGGACTTGGTAACTAAAGTAAGGACTTTGTAACTCAGAGAGCAGTTTTGATGAAGAGATGAGAGGTAAGGAAGTAGACACAGCAAACATTGACAACCTCTCAAGACGTGTGGCCAGCAGGGTGGATGAAATGAGGATGGTGGTGGCTAACAGGGTCTCGTGGAGCCTGGGTTTGGGGGCCTGTTAGAAGTATAGACAGAAAAGCCTACCCTGGCCTGTTCTTCCCTGTCACTGCTCACCATGGTTCTGGGATCGATGAGGCTGATGGCCTACTTGTTGATGGCAATAAGAGGATCTTCCCAGGTGGTGCTAGTGATAAAGAACCTGCCTGCCAATGCAGGAGACAGATGCGGGTTCGACCCCTGGGTTGGAAAGATCCCCTGGAGGAGATCATGGCAACCCATTCTAGTATTCTTGTCTGGAGAATCCCATGGATGGCAGAGCCTGGTGGGCTATGGTCCATAGGATTGCAAAGAGTTGGACACGACTGAGCAACTTAGCATCCATGCACAGAAGTTTGGGTCTGTAGTTTGCTAGTAAAAAAAGAAAAAAAAAAAAAAATCCAGAACCGTTAGATGGGGAACCCAGGGCAGCAAATGTTCTGTACGTTTGGGGCAGGAATGAAGCTGCCCCCAGCTGGGCTTGTTTGCTTTTCCTGCCACAACCTCATGGTTTCTGCCTCTGCTGGGTCCTCAGAACTACGCCAGACCCCTTCATGGGTCCCCAACAAACCTGAAATCAATTTCATTCCTTCTGTCCTTGTCTTTAGAAGTCTCTCACCTTTAAAAGGCCTCCTTGAGCCCTATACCTGCCTCCAGGTGTACTTGCCTACCTCTCTCTCACGCGCAGCCAGGCTTCTCAAAGGGCCCCTGTCCTAGGTGTGTAACAAGGCCACCCATCCTCTCCATCCTGACCTCCAGCCCCTACGCCAGTCTCTTCTCCATTCTCCTGCCCCTCAGATCCTGTCAGAGTGGGCTCAGGCCCCATCATCCCTGTTCAGAATCCTCCAATGCTGGGCTTTGCCTGCAGGAAGAAACCTACCAGTCTCACCTGCTCACCAACCTGCCTCTCACCAGTCTGCTCGCTTCACACCTCATGCCCGTCCACACTCAACCACTTGTACATCCTGCCCAGGCCTGAGCTCACATTTCTGGGTCTTTGCTCAGGCCAAGCTGTCTGCCAGGAACACCGCCCCCCCCCCCCCCCC
>NW_011494896.1:11711816-11726769 GCF_000754665.1 Bison bison bison
TTGACATTTCCTAATCATTAACTCTTGAGCCAGCCTTTTGAGACTCAGGGGAAGCCTGTGGGAGACTAAAAAAAAAAAGGACAAGGACACAGTGACTTGTCCATGGTTTTAAGAGGAGAGTCTGGGAGAATTTAGATGAGGGATGAGTGGAGTTTGGAAGGTGAGGAGGGTGTTCCATGTAACCTTCCACAGGAAGGATTTTAGGATGTTTTTCTGTCCTTGTGATTGTAATCTTACAGTGGTATTTCTGAATCTCTCAGTTCAGTTCAGTTGCTCAGTCGTGTCCATGTGACCTCATGGACTGAAGCATGCCAGGTTTCCCTGTCCATCACCAACTCCCAGAGCCTACTCAAACTCATGTCCAGTGTGTCAGTGATGCCATTCAAATATCTAATCCTCTGTCGTCCCCTTCTCCTCCTGCCTTCAATCTTTCCCTGCATCAGGGTCTTTTCCAATGATTCAGTTCTTTGCATCAGGTAGCCAAAGTATCAGAGTTTCAGCTTCAGCATCAGTCCTTCCAATGAATATTCAGGACTGATTTCCTTTAGGATGAACTGGTTGGATCTCCTTGCAGTCCAAGGGACTCTCAAGAGTCTTCTCCAACACCACAGTTCAAAAGCATCAATTCTTCAGTGCTCAGCTTTCTTTATGGTCCAACTCTCACACCCATGCATGACTACTGGGAAAACCATAGCTTTGAGTAAACTGACCTTTATTGGTAAAGTAATGCCTCTGCTTTTTAATGTGCTGTCTAGGTTGGTCATAGCTTTTCTTCCAAGGAGCAAGCGTCTTTTAAATTCATGGCTGCAGTCACCATCTGTAGTGATTTTGGAGCCCCCCAAAATAAAGTCTCTCACTGTTTCCACTGATTCCTCAATATTTGCCATGAAGTGAATGGGACCGGATGCCAATATCTTAGTTTTCTGAATGTTGAGTTGTAAACCAACTTTTTTACTCTCCTCTTTCCCTTTCATTAAGAGGCTCTTTAGTTCTTTGCCTTCTGCCATAAGGGTGGTGTCATCTGCGTATCTGAGGTTATTGATATTTCTCCTGGCAGTCGTGATTCCAACTTGTGCCTCATCAAGTCCAGCATTGCTCATGATGTACTCTGCATATAAGTTAAAAAGCAGAGTGACAATACACAGCCTTTGACATGCTCTTTTCCTGATTTGGAACCAGTCTGTTGTTCCATGTCCAATTCTATCTGTTGCTTCCTGACTTGCATACAGATTTCTCAGAAGCCAGTTTAGGTGGTCTGGTATTCCAATCTTTTCAGAATTTTCCACAGTTTGTGGTGATCCACACAGTCAAAGCCTTTGGCAAAGTCAGTAAAGCAAAAGTAGATGTTTTTCTGGAACTCTCTTGCTTTTTCAATGATCCAGTGGATGTTGACAATTTGATCTCTGGTTCCTCTGCCTTTTCTAAATCCAGCTTGAACATCTGAAAGTTCACCGTTCACCCGCTGTTGAAGCCTGGCTTAGAGAATTTTGAGCATTACTTTACTATCATGTGAGATGAGTGCAATTGTGCGGTAGTTTGAGCATTCTTGGCATTGCCTTTCTTAGAGATTGGAATGAAAACTGACCTTTTCCAGTCCTGTGGCCACTGCTGAGTTTTCCAGGTTTGCTGGCATATTGAGTGCAGCACTTTCACAGCATCATCTTTCAGGATTTGAAGTAGCTCAACTGGAATTCCATTACCTCCACTAGCTTTGTTCATAGTGATGATTCCTAAGGCCCACTTGACTTTTCATTCCAGGATGTCTGGCTCTAGGTGAGTGATCACACTCTTGTGGTTATCTCGGTCATGAAGATATTTTTTGTATAGTTCTTCTGTGTATTCTTGCCACCTCTTCTTAATATCTTCTGCTTCTGCTAGGTCCATACAATTTTTATCCTTTATTGTGCTCATCTTTGCATGAAATATTCCCTTGGTATCTCTGATTTTCTTGAAGAGATCTCTAGTCTTTCCCATTCTATTGTTTTCCTCTGTTTCTTTGCATTGATCACTGAGGAAGGCTTTCTATCTCTCCTTGCTATTGTTTGGAACTCTGCATTCAAATGGGTATATTTCCTTTTCTCCTTTGCCTTTAGCTTCTCTTCTTTTATCAGCTATTTTTAAGGTCTCACCAGATAACCATTTGCCTTTTTGCATTTCTTTTTCTTGGTGATGGTCTTGATCACTGCCTCCTGTTCAATGCCACAAACCTTCTCCATAGTTCTTCAGGCACTCTATCACATCTAATCCCTTGATTCTATTTGTCACTTCCACTGTGTAATCGTGAGGGATTTGATTTAGGTCCTACCTGCATAGTCTTGTCGTTTTCCCTACTTTCTTCAATTTAGGTCTGAATTTGGCAATAAGGAGTTCATGATCTGAGCCACAGTCAGCTCCCGGTCTTGTTTTTGTGAACTGTATAGAGCTTCTTCATTTTTGGCTGCAAAGAATATAATCAGTCTGATTTCAGTGTTGGCCATCTGGTGATGTCCATGTGTAGAATCTTCTCTTGTGTTGTTGGAAGAGGGTGTTTACTATGACCAGCATGTTCTCTTGGCAAAACTCTGTTAGCCTTTGACTTGCTTTGTTTTGTAGTCCAAGGCCAAATTTACCTGTTACTCCAGGTAGCTCTTGACGTCCTACTTTTGCATGCCAGTCCACTATAATGAAAAGGACATCTTTTTGGGGTGTTAGTTCCAGAAAGCCTTGTAGGTCTTCATAGAAACATTCAGCTTCTTCAGCATTACTGGTCAGGGCATAGACTTGGATTACTGTGATATTGAATGGTTTACCTTGGAAATGAACAGAGATCATTCGGTTGTTGATGAGATTGCATCCAAGTACTGCATTTTGGACTCTTGTTGACTATGATGGCTATTCCATTTCTTCTAAGGAATTCTTGCCCACAGTGTAGATATAATGGTCATCTGAGTTAAATTCACCCATTCCAGTCCATTTTAGTTCACCGATTCCTAAAATGTCGATGTTCACTCTTGCCATCTCCTGTTTGACCACTTCCAATTTGCCTTGATTCATGTACCTAACATTCCAGGTTCTTATGCAGTATTACTCATTACAGCATCAGACTTTACTTCCATCACCCATCACATCCACAACTGGGTGTTGTTTTTGCTTTGGCTCCATCTTTTCATTCTTTCTGGAGTTATTTCTCCACTCTTCTCCAGTAGCATATGGGGCACCTACTGACCTGGGGAGTTCATTTTTCAGTGTCATGCCATTTTGCCTTTTCATACTGTTCATAGGGGTCTCAAGGCAAGAATAATGAAATGGTTTGCCATTCCTTCTCCAGTGGACCACATTTTGTCAGAACTCTCTGCCATGACCCGCCTGTCTTGGGTGGCCCTACATGGCATGGCTCATAGTTTCATTGAGCTAGACAAGGCTGTGGTCCATGTGATCTGATTGGTTAGTTATCTGTGACTGTGGTTTTCATTCTGTCTGCCCTCTGAATGATAAGGATAGACCAGTTTTAAAGCTGTCTCTTTTTTTTTTTTTTTTTTCAAGCTGAAACACAGTTGACATAGAATATTATGTTAGTTTTAGGCATACTGCATAGTTATTTGACATTTTCATACATTATGAAATTATACCATGATAAGTCTAGTAACCATCTGTCCTCATACAGTATTATTGACCATATTCTTTATCCCCCTGGCTTGTACACTTTATAAATGGACCTCTTATTCCCCTTTACCTATTTCCTTCACCGTCCCACCCACCTCCACTCTGGCAACGGCCAGTTTATTCTCTGTGTCTGTGAGTCCTTTTTGTTTTATTTTTTTGTTAGCTTTGTTTTTCAGTTTCTACAAATAAATGAGATCACATGGTATTTGTCTTTGTCTGACATTTCATTTAGCAGTTGTTGCAAATGGCAGGATTTCATTCTTAAATATCCCATTGTGTATTTATACCACATCTTTGTTATCCATTCATCTGTTGGTGAACACTCAGCTTGCTTCCAAAAATTGGTTATTGTAAATAAGGCTGCAGTGAGCATCGGGGTGCATGTATCTCTTCCAATTAGTGTTTCAATTTTCTTCAGGTAAATAATCAGGAGTGAATTTGCTGGGTCGTGTGGTAGTTTGATTTTTAGAGGAAACTTGGAAATGGCAACCCACTCCAGTACTCTTGCCTGGAAAATCCCATGGACCCAGGAGCCTGGTAGGCTACAGTCCATGGGGTCGCAAAAAGCCAGACGCTACTGAGCAACTTCATTTCACTTCACTTCATACCATTTGTAGTAATGGCTGTATGAATTTATATTGTTGTCAGCAGGGCATGAGAGTTGCATTTTCTCTACATCTTTGCCAGCACTTGTTATTTGTTTTTTTTTTTTTGTAATAGCCATTCTGGTAAATGTGAGGTAATATACACATACATACATACATATTAATATAATCATTTTAACTTGATAAGCCCTTAAGTTTGAACACATTTCAATCACCCTGTGTATGTACTCCCACTCCCCTACTTTAATGTTTTTGATATATTTTACAGTTTTTCTTTTGTTGGTATACCCCTTAATTACTTGTGAATGTAGATGATTTTACTGCTTTTGTCTTTTTACTTTCCTACTAGGTATATAAGTTGTTGATCTACTCATTTTACTGGGTGCTTGCCTTTTCCAGTAAGATTTTTCCTTTCATATTTTCATGTATCTAGTTGTAGTCTTTTTTTTTTCCCTCTTGAGAAGTCCCTTTAATGTTTCTTATAAAGTTGGTTTAGTGCTACTGAACTCTTTTTGCTACTCCTTGTCTGTAAAACTGTTTATCTCTCATTCGTATATGAATGATAAATTTGCTAGGTAGAGTATTCTTGGTTGTGGGTTTTTTCATTTCACCACTTTGAATATATTGTGCCACTGCCCCTGGCCTGCAGAGTTTCTGCTGAAAAGTCATGACTGTCTTATGGGAGTTCCCTTATATATAGCTCATTGCTTTTCTCTTGCTGCTCTTAAGGTTCTCTTTTTATCTTCAATTCTGGCCATTTTAAGTATAATGTATCTTTGTGTGGATCTCTTTAGGTTCATCTTGTTTGGGACTTTTTATCCTTCTTGAGCTGGGGTGTCAGTTTCCTTCCCCAGGTTAAGGAAGGTTTTAGCTACTATTTCTTCAAATAAATTCTCTGCCACTTTCCCTCTCTCTTCTTCTTCTGGGACCCCTATAATGTGAATGTTAGTATACTTGATGTTGTCCCAGAAACCTCTTAAAACTGCTCTCATTTTTTAAAATTCTTTTTTTTTTTTTTTTCCTTTTTAGGTTAGGTGATTTTCTTTGTTTTGCCTTCCAGTTCAGTGATCCGTGCCTCTGTATCATCTCATCTACTGTTGTTTCCTCTAGTGTATGTTTTTCTTCAGTTATCATATTCTTCTGATCTGTTTCTTTATATTTTCCAAGTCTTTGTTCAACTTCTCACTCTGTTCATTCATTCTCCTGAGTTCATTTAACATCTTTATGATGATTATTTTTAACTCTTTATGGGGTGGATTCTTATCTACACTTTATTAGTTCTTTTTCTGAGGTGTTGTCTTATTCCTTTGTTTGGACCATATTCCCTGATCCTCATTTTGCTCACTTCTCTGTGTTTTCTTCCTGCATGTTCATTGTGTTGCTTACACTTCTGATCTTGGAGAAGTAACCTTATGTAGCCAACACTCTGGCATCCAGCTGCATGCTCCCCTGTCTTTACCATAGTTAGATGCTCTAGTCTGCCCCCTATGTGGGCCACTGTTGTGGCACAGATGACTGTTGAGGGTGTGTTGATAGATAGGACTGGCCTTCAGCCTGGTTGGCTACCCTGCCTTCCAGCAGGCCTGGTAGCTACCTGCCCACTGGAGAGTGGAGGATGCTTCCTGTATGGTTGGCTACATGGCCTGGCTGGGGGATATGAGCTGTTGCTGGCCCATTGTTGTATTAGAAAGCCTCTGGTGCTAATTGGTGACATACAAGGAGGACTTGAAAATGGATCTTGCCAGTGCCATTGTTATTTCAGTAGAAAAGCTCCCCAAATGGCTTCCACCTGCAGTGCTTTCCCTTAGGAGAGTCCCAATTGCCTCCTGCATCTCTGGGAGGCTCTTCAACATCAGCAAATGTGTCTGACTCAGCCTCTTTTCAAACTGCTGCCTCTGCACTGGAACTTGGAGTGTGTGAGCTTTTGAGTGTGTCCCTCTAATTAGAGTGAAGTCACTGTTTCCTCCAGCTCTCCTGTAGAAGATCCAATGGTTTTCAAAGCCAGACTTTCTGGAGGCTCATCTTTATGGTTCAGGACCCTCAGGATGGGTAGCCCAATGTGAAGCTTTAACCCCTCGCTCCTTAGGGAGAACTTACACATTTATGATATTTCTCCTGTTTGTGGGTTACTAGCCCAGGGGAGTGGGTCCTGACTTTACTGCATCTCTGCCCTTTCTACCCATCTTGTTGTGGTTCCTTCTCTGTATCTTTAGGTGTGGTTAGTCTTTCCTGCCAGTCTTCAGGTCATTTTCATAGATAATAGCTCTCTAAATTGTTTTGATTTTGCTGTGTTTGTGGAAGAAGGTGAGTTCAGTGTCTTCCGACTCCACTATCTTGGCCACCTCTAACCCTGAACTATTTTATTTCTAAAAGAAACCTTGTATCTTTGTTTTCTTTGATATCCACAGCAACTCATATTTCACTTGAGGAGGCTGAGGCTTAGAGAAAAGTAAACTGATTAAGGTCTCATAGCTGGAAAGTGGCAGGGATGAGTATGAAACTGTCTTCCTTAAATATGTACCACATCATAATATACTCTGTTGTTTCCAAACCAGCTTACACATCTGACTTATTCACGATGCTTTTCTAAAACACAGATGCCTGGCTCCCAACCAAACTTTTGGAGTCAGAATTTCCAGAGGGGTAGTTTTGGGTCTGTAAGGGGATTTGGAAGATGAGAAAGAAGAGTACTCTGTGGGCTGTGTTAGTGGTTGAGATTTGAGCTGGCAATGGTTAGAATGTCTGTGGCCATTATCTAATGCTGACCTCTTATGTGGCTTCGGTGTGTGCCTGGGGGGGATGCGTAAATGATTGCAAGAAGCTGTAATTGAGGGCCTCTCATCGTTGGTGCTGAGTTGCAGAATTCCATGTGGGAAGGCCTGGGTCTTATGGTTAGGATCTGGAGCCTTTGGTTTATTCTATGAAGTTCTGTAGTATGTAGTTTAGAATTATTTTCTGGCTCCATTTTCACAACCAAGGTGGAATTCTCGAAGCTTGGGAAGAGTTTAACAAAGTTGATTTAAAACCTGGACTTAGTTAGTGTTTATCCCTCTTGTTTGGAGCTTTTTTACTGCCTTGGGCTCAGGTTAGCTAAGAGGAACCTATGGGAGGGGCTTCTTGAAAATAAATCTTAAAAAAAAAGATGAACAAGGTCAACGATCTGGGGGGATTTTGTAGTGTCAGCCTCGTTTCCCATACTACCAGAAGCTAATAGACTTGACCAAAGAAAGGATGGGTAGGGTTTCAGGCTTCTGTTTCCATTTTTATTTCCTCCAGCCTGTTAGCTCTGGTTTCATGAAGTCATATGATTTGTTTCTTTTTCCTCAGTCGTGGTTTCTTTGTCGTAATGAGTGGGTTGGGAAATCTTACTCTGACACTTTCCTTCATTAATGATAACTCATGTTTGTAAAGCTCTTTAACTTCTACAAAGCACATACTTTTTAAAAAATCTTAGTTGATTCTTAAAATAATAAGAACAATAGCAATAAAAATAATGCAAATAGTACTAACAATAGTAATAATCATAAAATAGTAATAACTATAAAATAGCAATAACTGTGCTATGATTTATTTAGTGCCTGTTAGTTACCACATATTACATTAGGATCTTTGAGGTTTGTGAAATATATCAGTTTTTCAAGGAGATGAATATTTCACTTTGTAGACAACAAACTGAGCTAACTCAGTTTGAGTAACTTGCCCAGGGTCTTATAGTTAATATGACTGATCTGGGATTATAGCTCTTCTCTATTATTCCAGAGACCTCTCCACTGTACAACCCTGATACTCTTGTGGTCAGAGAGTCAAGGAGTTGCCCAATGTCACGTTTTACATAGTTGCAGTGAATGGAATCTGCACTTGGACTTTTGTGTTTTGACCTCTGGACTAGCTCTTTAATTCTTCTGAGTCCTCAGACACCATATACTGTTTGAAGGCTCCCATCCTAGAGATGTTCAGACTAATGCCTTCAGTAGAACTGATTTGGTTAGTTCTTTTAACTTATTTTGAAACAAATTTGAATTTAATGACATCCATTCATATTCACTTAGTCTGCAATATGAAGAAGACCCGGTGCATGTAGAAGAAGCTACGTTGGAGTTCAAACACTTAAGGTTATTACCATTGACCACCCCTGACTTTGTGACCTTCGGTAAGTTTCTCTACCTTTCTTTATCTCAGTTATCTTACCTGTAGTATGGATAGGTAATAATATTTATCTCCTTGATTAATATTAGGCATATCAACCAACTATATGTTCAAGATTCTCTAAGTAACAACACTTTAAAATATCCTGTTTGGGGTTTGTTCCTTTTGCAATGTTTCCACTTGTTGTTTGACAACCTTATGACCTTCTCTTGGCTTCAATTTCTTTCTCATCTGTAAAATAAATAAGTTGGATTAAATGATTTGTAAGGTCATATGTAGCTCATGAACCATGATTGTTGGGGTTTCTTTCACTATACTGTTAAATCTTTATACAGAAAAATGCACCCTTCAGCGGTGTACAGCTCAGTGAACTGTCACATTGACCGTGCCCTGTGTGGCCACTATCTTGACCAACAAATATGATATAACCAGCCCCTCCTAAGCTCCCTGTGTTTTCCTTTTCAGACACTAGCATCTCTCTCCTTTGGAAGATAAACAACATGAATGAGTTTTTGAACTGTTTATACATAGGATCATACGGTGTATATTCTTTTCTTTGCCTTCATTAAATTTAGCATAGATTGTAAGATACTTCTGTTTTTTTTTTTCTCTTTTTCTATATATTGGTCAATTTTTTCATTGCTGTATAATATTCTCTTATAGGATTATTATCCATTGTATAATTGATGGATATAAAGTTGATTTAAGTGATAAACTCTTTTAAAAATAAAAATTAATTAAATTTTTATTGATGTATAGTTGATTTACAGTGTTATATTAGTTTCAGGTATACTTTCATATATGTATATATATATTCTTTTTCAGATTCTTTTCCTTTATAGCTTACTATAAGGCATTGAATATAATTCCCTGTACTGTAAGTCCTTGTTGTTTATCTTTTTTGTATACCGTAGTATATATCTGTTAACCCTAAACTCCTGATTTATCCCTCCCCCTTCCTTTCCCAATTGGTAACCATAAATTTGTTTTCTGTGTTTGTGAGTCTATCTTTGTGCTCTAAATAAGTTCATTTGTGTCATTTTTATATATTCCACATATAAGTGATATCATATGATATTTATCTTTCTCTGTCTGACTTACTTCACGTTGTATGATAGTCTCTGGGTCCAGCCATGTTGCTGCAAATGTTTTACAGTGTTTCATTCTTCTATATGGCTTAAAATATTCCACTGTGTGTACGTGCCACATCTCTGTCCGTTCATCTGTCAGTGGACATTTAGGTTGCCTCCATGTCTTTGCTACTGTTAATAGTGCTACTGTGAGCATTGGGGTGGATGTATCGTTTAAAATTAGAGTTTTAATCTTTTCTGGATTTATGCTCAGGATACTCTTTTATGCTCTTAATGGTATACTTGATAGATGCATGATATGGTGTCTTTGATAGAATTATAATATAGTCAAATTTGTTAACTATTTCCTTTCTATTAAAAATGCTTTGTATTCTCTTTTTGAAATCTTCACCTACTCTAAGGTATGAAAATTTTTCTTCTGTTAGAATTTTCTGTGGTTGTATACTTGATCGTATTATCCATAAGCTGTCATAGTTCTGTTTCTTCCTTTCTAATCCTTCTTCTTTTACTTTCCTAATTGTACTGGCTAATACCTTCAGTATTATGATGAATACAAGTGGTGGTAGCACATCCTTATCTTATTTCTATTCTCAGAGGGAAAACTATGAACATATCACCATTTAGTATGGTGTATGGCCTAGGGTTTGTAGTAATTAGCTTTTATTAGATGAAGTAAATTCCCCTGTAATCTCAGTTTACTAAGAAGTTTTAATCACAGTTGGATGTCAAATTTTAGTAAATCCTTTGTGGCATTAATTGATTTACATACATTTTCTTCTTTATTTTGTAAATATGGTCAATTATATTTTTTATTTTTTTAATTTTTATTTTATTTTTAAACTTTACAATATTGTATTGGTTTTGCCAAATACCGAAATGAATCCGCCACAGGTATACATGTGTTCCCCATCCTGAACCCTACTCCCTCCTCCCTCCCGATACCATCCCTCTGGGTCATCCCAGCGCACCAGCCCCAAGCATCCAGTATTGTGCATCGAACCTGGACTGGCGACTCATTCCATATATGATATTATATGTATTTCAATGCCATTCTCCCAAATCATCCCACCCTCTCCCTCTCCCACAGAATCCAAAATACTGTTCTATATATCAGTGTCTCATTTGCTGTCTCGTACACAGGGTTATTGTTACCATCTTTTTAAATTCCATATATATGTGTTAGTATACTGTATTGGTGTTTTTCTTTCTGGCTTGCTTCATTCTGTATAATCGGCTCCAGTTTCATCCACCTCATTAGAACTGATTCAAATGTATTCTTTTTAATGGCTGAGTAATACTCCGTTGTGTATATGTACCACAGCTTTCTTATCCATTTATCTGTTGATGGGCATCAAGGTTGCTTCCATGTCCTGGCTATTAGAAACAGTGCTGCGATGAACATTGGGGTACACGTGTCTCTTTCAACTCTGGTTTCCTCAGTATGTATGCCCAGCAGTGGGATTGCTGGATCATAAGGCAGCTCTATTTCCAGTTTTTTAAGGAATCTCCACACTGTTCTCCATAGTGGCTGTACGAGTTTGCATTCGCACCAACAGTGTAAGAGGGTTCCCTTTTCTCCACACCCTCTCCAGCATTTATTGCTTGTAGACTTTTGGATTGCAGCCATTCTGACTGGCATGAAATGGTACCTCATTGTGGTTTGGATTTGCATTTCTCTGATAATGAGTGGTGTTGAGCATCTTTTCATGTATTTGTTAGCCATCTGTATGTCTTCTTTGGAGAAATGTCTATTTAGTTCTTTGGCCCATTTTTTGATTGGGTCATTTATTTTTCTGGAATTGAGCTATAGATGTTGCTTATATATTTTTGAGACTAGTTGTTTGTCAGTTGCTTCATTTGCTATTATTTTCTCCCATTCTGAAGGCTGTCTTTTCACCTTGCTTATAGTTTCTTCTGTTGTGCAGAAGCTTTTAAGTTTAATTAGGTCCAATTTGTTTATTTTTGCTTTTATTTCCAATATTCTGGGAGGATCATAGAGGATCCTGCTGTGATATATGTCGGAGAGTGTTTTGCCTATGTTCTCCTCTAGGAGTTTTATAGTTTCTGGTCTTATGTTTAGATCTTTAATCCATTTTGAGTTTATTTTTGTGTATGGTGTTAGAAAGTGTTCTAGTTTCATTCTTTTACAAGTGGTTGACCAGTTTTCCCAGCACCACTTGTTCAAGAGATTGTCTTTAATCCGTTGTATATTCTTGTCTCCTTTGTCAAAGATAAGGTGTCCATATGTGCGTGGATTTATCTCTGGGCTTTCTATTTTGTTCCATTGATCTATATTTCTGTCTTTGTGCCAGTACCATACTGTCTTGATGACTGTGGCTTTGTAGTAGAGCTTGAAGTCAGGTAGGTTGATTCCTCCAGTTCCATTCTTCTTTCTCAAGATAGCTTTGGCTATTCGAGGTTTTATGTATTTCCATACAAATTGTGAAATTGTTTGTTCTAGCTCTGTGAAGAATACTGTTGGTAGCTTGATAGGGATTGCACTGTATCTATAGATTGCTTTGGGTAGTATACTCATTTTCACTATATTCATTCTTCCAATCCATGAACATGGTATATTTCTCCATCTATTAGTGTCTTCTTTGATTTCTTTCACCAGTGTTTTATAGTTTTCTATATATAGGTCTTTAGTTTCTTTAGGTAGATATATTCCTAAGTATTTTATTCTTTCCGTTGCAATGGTGAATGGAATTGTTTCCTTAATTTCTCTTTCTGTTTTCTCATTATTAGTGTATAGGAATGCAAGGGATTTCTGTGTGTTGATTTTATATCCTGCAACTATATCATTGATTAGTTCTAGTAATTTTCTGGTGGAGTCTTCAGGGTTTTCTATGTAGAGGATTATGTCATTTGCAAACAGTGAGAGTTTTACTTCTTCTTTTCCAATTTGGATTCCTTTTATTTCTTTTTCTGCTCTGATTGCTGTGGCCAGAACTTCCAAAACTGTGTTGAATAGTAATGGTGAAAGTGGGCACCCTTGTCTTGTTCCTGACTTTAGAGGAAATGCTTTCAATTTTTCACCATTGAGGATAATGTTTGCTGTGGGTTTGTCATATATAGCTTTTATTATGTTGAGGTATGTTCCTTCTATTCCTGCTTTCTGGAGAGTTTTTTTATCATAAATGGATGTTGAATTTTGTCAAAGGCTTTCTCTGCATCTATTGAGATAATCATATGGTTTTTATCTTTCAATTTGTTAATGTGATGTATAACATTGATTGATTTGCGGATATTGAAGAATCCTTGCATCCCCTGGGATAAAGCCCACTTGGTCATGGTGTATGATCTTTTTAATGTGTTGTTGGATTCTGATTGCTAGAATTTTGTTAAGGATTTTTGCATCTATGTTCATCAGTGATATTGGCCTCTAGTTTTCTTTTTTTGTGGGATCTTTGTCAGGTTTTGGTATTAGGGTGATGGTGGCCTCATAGAATGAGTTTGGAAGTTTACCTTCCTCTGCAATTTTCTGGAAGATTTGAGTAGGATAGGTGTTAGCTCTTCTCTAAATTTTTGGTAGAATTCAGCTGTGAAGCCGTCTGGACCTGGGCTTTTGTTTGCTGGAAGATTTTTGATACAGTTTCAATTTCCATGCTTGTGATGGGTCTGTTAAGATTTTCTATTTCTTCCTGGTCGAGTTTTGGAAAGTTGTATTTTTCTAAGAATTTGTCCATTTTTTCAACGTTGTCCATTTTATTGGCATATAATTGTTGATAGTAGTCTCTTATGATCCTTTGTATTTCTGTGTTGTCTGTTGTGATCTCTCCATTTTCATTTCTAATTTTATTGGTTTGATTTTTCTCTCTCTGTTTCTTGATGAGTCTGGCTAATGGTTTGTCAATTTTATTTATCCTTTCAAAGGACCAGCTTTTGGCTTTGTTGATTTTTGCTATGGTCTCTTTTGTTTCTTTTGCATTTATTTCTGCCCTAATTTTTAAGATTTCTTTCCTTGTACTAACCCTGGGCTTCTTCATTTCTTCCTTTTCTATTTGCTTCAGGAGTAGAGTTAGGTTATTTATTTGACTTTTTTCTTGTTTCTTGAGGTATGCCTGTATTGCTATGAACTTTCCCCTTAGGACTGCTTTTACACTGTCCCATAGGTTTTGGGTTGTTGTGTTTTCATTTTCATTAGTTTCTATGCAAATTTTGATTTCTTTTTATATTTCTTCTGTTGGTTATTCAGCAGGGTGTTGTTCAGCCTCCATATGTTGGAATTTTTAATAGTTTTTCTCCTGTAATTGAGATCTAATCTTACTGCATTGTGGTCAGAAAAGATGCTTGGAATGATTTCTATTTTTTTGAATTTACCAAGGCTAGATTTATGGCCCAGGATGTGATCTATCCTGGAGAAGGTTCCATGTGCGCTTGAGAAAAAGGCGAAATTCATTGTTTTGGGGAGAAATGTCCTATAGATATCAGTTAGGTCTAACTGGTCTATTGTATCATTTAAAGTTTGTGTTTCCTTGTTAATTTTCTATTTAGTTGATCTATCCATAGGTGTGAGTGGGGTATTAAAGTCTCCCACTATTATTGTGTTATCGTTAATTTCTCCTTTCATACTTCTTAGCATTTGTCTTACATATTGTGGTGCTCCCATGTTGGGCGCATATATATTTATAATTGTTATATCTTCTTCTTGGATTGATCCTTTGATCCTTATGTAGTGACCATCTTTGTCTCTTTTCACAGCCTTTGTTTTAAAGTCTATTTTATCTGATATGAGTATTGCTACTCCTGCTTTCTTTTGGTCCCTATTTGCATGGAAAATCTTTTTCCAGCCCTTCACTTTCAGTCTGTATGTGTCCCCTGTTTTGAGGTGGGTCTCTTGCAGACAGCATATGTAGGGGTCTTGTTTTTGTATCCATTCAGCCAGTCTTTGTCTTTTGGTTGGGGCATTCAACCCATTTACATTTAAGGTAGTTATTGATACGTATGATCCCGTTGCCATTTACTTTATTGTTTTGGGTTCGAATTTATACACCATTTTTGTGTTTCCTGTCTAGAGAATATCCTTTAGTATTTGTTGGAGAGCTGGTTTGGTGGTGCTGAATTCTCTCAGCTTTTGCTTGTCTGAGAAGCTTTTGATTTCTCCTTCATATTTGCATGAGATCCTTGCTGGGTACAATAATCTGGGCTGTAGGTTATTTTCTTTCATCACTTTAAGTATGTCTTGCCATTCCCTCCTGGCCTGAAGAGTTTCTATTGAAAGATCAGCTGTTATCCTTATGGGAATTTCCTTGTGTGTTATTTGTTGTTTTTCCCTTGCTGCTTTTAATATTTGTTCTTTGTGTTTGATCTTTGTTAATTTGATTAATATGTGTCTTGGGGTGTTTCGCCTTGGGTTTATCCTGTTTGGGACTCTCCGAGTTTCTTGGACTTGAGTGGTTATTTCCTTCCCCATTTTAGGGGAGTTTTCAACTATTATCTCCTCAAGTATTTTCTCATGGTCTTTCT
>NW_011494896.1:11726869-11729660 GCF_000754665.1 Bison bison bison
ATTCGTTTTTCTTTTATCCTCTCTGATTCATTTATTTCTACTATTCTATCTTCTAATTCACTAATCCTATCTTCTGCCTCTGTTATTGTACTATTTGTTGCCTCCAGAGTGTTTTTGATTTCATTTATTGCATTATTCATTATATATTGACTCTTTTTTATTTCTTCTAGATCCTTGTTAAACCTTTCTTGCATCTTCTTAATCCTTGTCTCCAGGCTATTAATCTGTGATTCCATTTTGATTTCAAGATTTTGGATCAATTTCACTATCATTATTCGGAATTCTTTATCAGGTAGATTCCCTATCTCTTCCTCTTTTGTTTCGTTCGGTGGGCATTTACCCTGTTCCTTTATCTGCTGGGTATTCCTCTGTCTCTTCATCTTGTTTAAATTGCTGAGTTTGGGGTGTCCTTTCTGTATTCTGGCAGTTTGTAGAGTTCTCTTTATTGTGGCATTTCCTCGCTGTGTGTGGGTTTGTAGAGGTGGCTTGTCAAGGATTCTTGGTTAGGGAAGCTTGTGTCGGTGTTCTGGTGGGTGGAGCTGGATTTCTTCTCTCTGGAGTGCAATGAAGTGTCCAGTAATGAGTTATGAGATGTCTATGGTTTTGGGGTGACTTTGGGCAGCCTGTATCTTGGAGCTCAGGGCTGTGTTCCTGTGTTGCTGGAGAATTTGCTTGGTATGTCTTGCTCTGGAACTTGTTCCCTCTTGTGTGGCGCTTGGTTTCAGTGTATGTATGGAGGCGTTTGATGAGCTCCTGTCAATTAATGATCCCTGGAGTCAGGAGTTCCCTGGAGTCAGGATTTGGACTTAAGCCTCCTGCTTCCAGTTTTCGGTCTTATTTTTACAGTAGTTTCACAACTTCTTCTTCTATACAGCACCACTGATAAAACATCTACGTTAAAGATGAAAAGTTTCTCTACCGTGAGGGTCACCCAGAGAGGTTCATAGCATTACATGGAAAAGAGAAGAGGGAGGAGGGAGTTAGAGGTGACCCGAATGAGATGAGGTGGAATCAATAGAGGAGAGAGTGAGGTAGCCAGTAGTCACTTCCTTATGTGCACTCCACAACTGGACCGCTCAGAGATGTTCATGGAGTTATACAGAGAAGAGATAGATGAAGGAGGAAGGAGACAGAGGTGGCCAGGAGGATAAAAGGGGGAATGAAAAGGAGGGAGACAGATCCAGCCAGTAATCAGTTCCCTAAGTGTTCTCCACCGTCTGGAACACACAGAAATTCACAGAGTTGGGTAGAGTAGAGAGGGGTTAGGGAGGAGACACAGGCGACCCGGTGGAGAAAAAGGAGAGTCCAAAGGGAGAGAGAGCAGTCAAGCCAGTAATCTCACTCCCTAGTGAAAAATGGGTCCTGAAGATTGGGTTCTTAAAGGTACAAAATTGGTAACAAATACAAAAAAGCAAAAACTAAAAATCTAGAGTAGAGTTTGGAATTTCAAAAATACAATGTTAAAGAAAAGAAGAAGGAGAAGAAAGAGAGAAAAAACAAACAAACAAAAACAAACAAAGTCGCAAAAATTATAAAGAAAATATGGGTACAAAATTGATAACAAATACCAAAAAGTAAAAATTAAACATCTAGAGTAGAGTTTGGAATTTCAGATATACAAAGTTATATAAAAGAAGAAGAGAAAGAAAGAGAGAAAAAAAAAGTCACAAAAATTATAAAAAAAAAATAGGTACAAAATTGATAACAAATACCAAAAAGCTAAAATTGAAAATCTAGAGTAGAGATTGGAATTTCAAAAATACAATGTTAAAGAAAAGAAAAAGAAGGAAAAAAAACCCAAAAAAACAAAAAACAAGGTCACAAAAATTATTAAAAAAAATATGTATATGTAGTTTGCTTTAAAAAAAATAGGGTCTTTTTTTTTGCAAAGTAATAGTAGGTTATAAAAGTGAAAATTAAAGGAATAACAGAGGACTTAAACATTTTTTAAAAATTAAAAAAGAATGAAAGAATGATTGTAAAAATAGTAAAAATATATCTAGGACTTTCTCTGATTTTGTTGTGAGTACTGTGGGGTCAGTTCATTTTCGGCTAGTTCTTTGTTCCGACTTATATTTCTCAAGATCTATAGGTCCCTTCCTATGTAGTTGGTACTAACCACAGGGTTTTATGTATTGCCTGTGGCTTCCAAGGCGGTTCCCTCTGTTATTGCTTCTTCTGTTTGCTGGTCTCTTCAGTGTCTGGCTTCCGCCCTGACACAAAGGAGACGGTGGGGGGAACTTTTTTTTTTTTTTTTAGGCTCACTTGTTCAGTCGCACTGTGGGGAGGGAGGGACGCTGCAAACAAATAACACTGGCATGTGCTCCCAGTGCCTCAGCCACACTGGGTCTGCCCCTGCTCACAGCGCGTGTAGCCTCCCTGCCCACACTGCTCAGGCTCTAGGTTGCTCCACTGGGAACCATCCGAGGCCGGCCCTGGGCTGCTTGCACCTCCCAGGTCCAAGCCGCTCAGGTTCAGGCACTCGGGTATTCCTCAGAGGTGCAGACTCGGTTGGGCCTGAGTTTTGTGCCCTTCCCAGGTCCGAGCAGCTCAGGTGATGAGGTGTTTGGCGAGCGTGATTGCTGCGACTTATCGCCTCCCCGCCGCTCGGTTATCTAGGTGTACAACTGGCATACCTTCTCAGGCGGATGTTGACCGTCCAGACCCCCAAGAAGTTTTAGTTAGCAAAAAAGCCTGCTTACAGTTTTATAGATAATGTCTCTCTGGGGCTGCGATTGCCCCCTTCTGGCTCTGGCTGCCTGTCACCGGAGGGGGATGGTCTGCAGCCGGC
>NW_011494896.1:11729760-11746279 GCF_000754665.1 Bison bison bison
CTGTTCAGTCCTTTGTTCCGTGCACGGGCCTGGCGGTATCTTAGGTTAAGGCTGGCTTTTCGCGTGGTAGATATCCCACAGTCTGGTTTGCTAGCCCAAATTAGTTCGTTCAGATAGCGCTCGGGTTATTCAGGTCAGATCCTTACTCTAAGCGATGCAACCCGCGCTGCGCCTCCCTGCCCAGCCCCCGCTTGCTAGTGGTGTGCGCAGGCATCTGCGCTGCTTCTCCGCTGGGGGAGTTACTGTAGGGCTCGCGATCTGCAGGTTTTAATTGTTTATTTATTTTTCCTCCCTGTTATGTTGCCCTCTGTGCTTCCAAGGCTCGGCACAGATTTGGCAGTGAGGTTTCCTGGTGTTTGGAAACTTCTCTCTTTTTAAGACTCCCTTCCCGGGATGGAACTCCGTCCCTCCCTCTTTTGTCTCTTTTTTTGTCTTTTATATTTTTTCCTACCTCCTTTCGAAGACTTGGGTTGCTTTTCTGGGTGCCTGATGTCCTCTGCTGGCATTCAGAAGTTGTTTTGTGGAATTTACTCGGCGTTTAAATGTTCTTTTGATGAATTTGTGGGGGAGAAAGTGTTCTTCCCATCCTACTCCTCCTCCATCTCAGCTCCTCCCCCTCCCAATTATATTTTTTAAAGGAAATATTGAGATGCAATTCACATACCACATAGTTCACCATCTCACAGTATAAAATTCAGTGGTTTTTGGTGTATTACAAGATTGTATGAACATCACAACTATCTAATTATAATACATTATCTAATTATAGTACATTTTCATCACCCTAAAAAGAAACCCTATAACCATTAGTATCCACATGTCATTTCTCCCTTACTCCAGCCCTTGCCAACCACTAATCTACTTTCCGTCTATGGATTTTCCTTTTCTGGGTGTTTTATATAAATTAAATAGAATATATGGCCTTTTGTGACTGGCTTCTTTCACTTAACACAATGTTTTTAAGGTTCTTTCATGATGGGCTTCCCTGCTAGCTCAGACAATAAAAAGTCTACCTTCAGTGTGGGAGACCCAGGTTCAATCCCTGGGTCATGAAAATCCCCTGGAGAAGGAAATGGCAACCCACTTCAGTATTCTTGCTTGGAAAATCCCTTGGACAGAGGAACCTGTCAGGCTACAGTCCATGGAGTCACAAAGAGTTGGACACGACTGAGTGACTTCACATGATATATTAATAACAAGGATCTGGATTTCTTTCTTCCTTTCTTTCTTTTTCTGGACTGAATAACATTCCAGTATATGTCTGTATCACTTTTGATTTATCCATTCATCAGTTGAGGTACATTTGGGTTTCTGCTTTTTGACTCTTGAATAATGTTGCTCTGAATATTTATTTACATGTTTTTGTGTAGGCACAAGCTTTCATCAGATGCTTCTAGACATATACTTTTAGTTACCATAAAACAAATCAAACTAAATGAAAACATTACCTTGAAGTAGCAATAGTCCCAGGGATCCTGATACTTGTGGTTGGGGATATGGGACTAACAGGATCCCGAGTTTGCCTTATTTTCTTTCTTTCTTCTTCTTCTTCTTTTTTTTTTTTTAATTTTCCCTCCATCTCAAGTTCAGAGTATATCCTTTGTAACAGTTTATAAAATTTTGTTGGCTTGCTGGGCAGGCAGGAAGCTGCAACAAAGATTACCATCTACTTCTCTGGGTTTTTGTTTATTCTGTGTCTTTCTGGAATGCCCTTCCCCATTTCTGCCTGACCAACTCTTATTTATCCTTTATGGGTTCTTTGAGGTAGTATCTTCTCCAGAAAGATGGTTTATTACTGGCCTTTATCTCTAGCCTGAGCATGGATTGTTGACTGGTTTTATAGACTGAGAATTTGAACTAAGGGAAATAAAGATACTTTCCTAGATTTATAAATTGAATTAACAGCAAGGATATACTGGCTCTATCTTCCTTTGATTCCTTTTCAAGGATATATTTCTTTCTTTCTTTATGGACAAGAAGCATTTGTATTATCATCAGTTTCCTTTGATTTTCAGGATTATAAACAAACAATGAGTGATAGCAATGTTACAGATGAGAGATCTGGGCAAGGTATATGTCTTTTAATATATAAAAGAATATATACTGACCTCAGTAAGCTTAGCTGTAAAATGGGGGAAGTCCACATACTGTTTGGTTTCTGGAATATTTGTGAGGAACCAGTTAGACAGTGATTGTTACTGGACTTTGGGAAGGGCTGTACGCATGAAAGGGTGGTGATTGTTACTTCCTAGAAGATATTTACCGAGTGCCAGATAGCTCTGCAATTGTATGGCTTCTCCAGTTCTCTTCTGCTTTCCTTCCTCAGGTACTCTTTTTTGCTGTGACCCCTAGCCAGTAACTACTTAGCCTAAATTGCAGCACTCATGATAAGTCCTGTCAGCTAGGTTTCGTTTCCCTCCCACATTCTCCTCCTTTCCCACTTTAGAGGAAGAAGCTAAGCTCTTCCTCTTATTATTTCTAAGGCCTGGTCTATATTAAACTATTTCAGCCAGCAGTTGCTTTCAGTCAGGTCAGTCAGTGGGGGTCAGCAGACATGACAAAGGATGAAGGACTTGATCAGGTAAACTGAGTATTACTGCCATGATGCAGCCCTCTTTCCTCAAGGAGTAAAGTAACATAATCTCTAAGATCATTTCCTAATATTTTCTGGGGTGTTCATAATCTAAGTAATCTTGGTGTTGGGTCCTACTTTGGATGTGGAAATATAATGATCGTGATTAGAAGCCACAAGGGACTTCCCTGACAGTCCAGGGTTAGCACTTCACCCACCAATGCAGGGGTTTGGGTTTGATCCCTGGTTGGGAGAGCTAAGATCCTACATACCTCCTGGCCAAAAAAAACCAAAACACAGAACAGAAGCAATATTGTAACAAATCCAATAAAGACTTTAAAAAGAAAAAAAAAAGCCATGATTTTAGTCCTCAAGAAGCTTACATTTTAGGTAAGGAGGTTAAGTCTTAAAAACATCAGTCATACAAATTGGGAAATGACTAAATGCATGGTGGCTTGGCAGACTTAGTGTCTTGGGACTTCTCAGAGAGAGGAGAGGTCAGGAAATCCTTCCAGGGAGAAGTGGGGCTAGGACTAGTCTTTAAATGATGGTTGAGGGTTTGATGGGGAGAATGAGAAGAAGAACATTCTAAGCCAGGAGAAGAAAAAGTAAGCAAAAACTTGAAGGTGGGAATCTGGGAGGTATACACAAAGGTTGTGGGGGTGAAAAGTGACCTGTGGAAGCAGAGCCAACTTCAACATTGCCCTATATATTTCCTCGTGAGTTAAATGGTTTCATTTCCCTGGGGTTCTTTTCTGTACACTTACTTCATCCTCTGAGCCACTCTTTTTCATATCTTATTACCAAAGTTCTTTGTCCTTTTTTTGTATTTGACATTTCATGCCTATGATGATATATTACACAGTATATAAATAACATAAATAAAATATTAAAATAGAAGGCATATAAATACAAAACAAAAATCTATTAAGACACAAGCATAATGTAACTGTTTTTTGCGTAAAATCTTTTAAGTAACTAGATGAGAGGAAATTTAGGAAGAGAAGGCAATTCCAAAGCCGTGCAGCATGTCTCATGCATTCTGACTGTGAGTAAGATAGATGCATTTATGTCATAAATGACTGCTTAATTTGGCCCTGATACACTCTTAGCTTTCCCTTTCTCATCTCAACTCAGCTGTTTCTGGAGGGAAAATGGCTATATATGTAAATAACTTAAACCCTAGCAGCTGGCATCTAAGCAAATAGTTCTCATCAAGATATTGGGAGATATTACACTGGCTATATCTATAACTGCTTCAAATGTGGTAACAACCTATTCTTCTACTCCCTACTAGCACTAATGGTCCCTCTTCTTTACAAGATTAGTCCTAGGATAGTTCAACCTGACCCTTTTAAAAAATGCGTTGCCAGTATAAAAATGTTCAGGCACTCTCCTTGGAACCATCCCAGGGACTTGCATATTTAGCAGGAAAATGGATACAGTGAGCAGTAAGGCTCAGATGAAATCTACTGAAAGAAGATGGCGTTTCTGGGGTTGTTAGCAAAGTCTCTGGCCAGACATCCAAGGAATATTTTTTCCAGTCAAACTAAGCTGTGATATCAGAATTTTGCCCCAAAAGATAAAATTGGGAGACATGGCTATGAAAATCCCAACAGAATTAAATTCTTGGTTAGTGAAAAAAGGAGCAAAATCCATATATCTGTTCCCAGCCCTACATCTTCCTAGTCACCCATTCAATATGTTAGCAAAGTGTTGTCTGAGCAGTGTGTGTAAGGAGTAATAATGAAAGCAAAAATATGTCAAAAAGTTACTTCCAAATGGTTTGAGGCATGTGATTTTTAGTACTGTGTGTTACAGAAATGTCAAGAATGGTATATTTTAACTGTGTGTGAGATGATGTCTGTGCATGGAAGGTCTTTTTTCCTTTTTTGATTAGTGCTGTTAGTGTTCAAAGAATAAAAATGGTTGTTTTATGGTTTAGATTACAAGGTAGGAAAATCTGACTTTTCAACCATGACCTGCATGAGAGAAGCATCCTTCAAAGTCTTAAATCATACGTCTGAGTTCTTAACTAATTTATATAGTGTTTTTTTATGTTCTGATATTTTTTGTGAACTGGCATAAATCTAATGATGCATGTAAGTTTGTGTATTTTTGTAAATAGTTTGCTATTTATTTCTTGACCTGCATGTAAGTGTTTAGAGTCACATTTCTTCAAAACTTATTTGAAGCTGTGTTGTGGGTTTGGGGTTTTGTTTGTTTGTTTGTTTTGGTTGGGAATTGGGGGAGAGAAGGGATTTTGTACCCTGATAACCCAGATGGAGATACCTTATGGTTTAAAGCAAATGTCCTACTGAAAGCAATTTAAATATCAGAAAAATTATTTCAGGTTAAGACAGAATAAAAAAAAGATACTGAAGAAAAATCCATAGAAATGAGACCTGAGTTCAAATCCCAGCTCTTACTAGCTGTATGAGCTTGAGCAAATTATTTACTGTTTTTTTGTTTTCTCATCTCTAAAATGACAGTAGTAATAATATATCCCATAGGATTGTAAGAATTAAGGAAAATAATTGTGTTATAGTATCTTATACATGGTAAATTCTTATTTAATGTTGTTTCTCCTCATTATACCAAAAAGTATGTTTTCTTGACTCAACATGAAAATTTTTTAAGAGAGCTAAGGTAATGGGCCTTGGCTCTGATACCAGATACTTTGAATTTCAATTACTCATAGGCTGTTCTATACTTCAGTTTCCTAATCTCCTAGTCAAAATTGACCATCAGGATTGTAGTGATTATATGAGATTATGTGCGTGAAGTACCTCTTAAAAACGGTCGGATGCCGTGTCAGGAAGAAACATAGTAACAGAGCTTTGAGAGTGCTTATCTTTCTGTTTTCAGAGACATTTGGAATATAGGAGCTGGAAGAACACTTAAGATCATCCATCTAGGTGAGCCAAGCAGATGGAGAAAGACCCTGAGCTCACCTTCTTTCATGCGCACACCAAAATTACAACTATTTATAGAGCAGCCATAGATGAGAACAGTCTAAGACTCACAGAAAAGATTTCCCAGAACTGAAAAGATAAAGAAGGATACAGTGAGACAGGTAAGAGAGACAGAGATGAGTGTAGCCAGATACATACCGCTGGGTAGGCCACCCATAAACAGGAGCGTAATCATAGTTGCAGAGGTGTTCCCCAAGGAGTGAGGGGTCTTAGTCCCATAGCAGGCTCCCCTAGCCCAGGAATCCTGCACCAGGAAGGTGAGCCCCCAAAATACCTGGATGTGAAAGCCAATGGAAAGCTTCTCCAGTGGTCCAGTGGTAAAGACTCGCCCTGCCAATGCAGGGGACATGGTTTCGATCCCTGGTCTGGGAAGATTCCACTTGCTGTGGGGCAACTAAGCCCCTGTGCCACAACTGCCAAAGCCAACATGCTGCAACTACTGAAGCCCATGCACCTGGAGCCCGTGCTCTGCAGCAGGAGGAGCCACTGCAATGAGAAGCCCATGCGCTGTATCTAGAGTAGTCCCCACTAGCCACAACTAGAGAGAGACCACGTGACAATAAAGACCCAGCTCAGCCAAAAAATAAAACAAATAAATAAAATGCATCCCAGCTTTTGAAAGTCGACAGAGCGTTTCTATGGGAGGACTGGAGCGTTGTAGGTAACAGACTGTGCTGTTAAAGGGCACACACACAATCTCACAAGGTTCATGTCCAGTGCAGAGGCAGTAATTTTAAAGGAGCCTGGTTCAGACCCACTTGCTAATACTTGGAGAGCCTCCTGGAGAAGCAGAAAGCAACAGAGACACCTCTTGAGAACATAGACTCTGGTGACAGCCATTTGGGAGAGCTCATCATACCACAAGGACACTGGTACTGGCAAGCATCATTTGAGAAACCTCTCTCTAGCCCGTTAGTGCCAGGAGTTTGCCTACAACAAGTATACCAGCACCAGTCCCGTGGCCCCCCAAGACCAAAGAGAAAGCTGAGTAGTAACCTGACCTTACTCATTTGTGTGCTGGCGCCAGCCTGAGGGCCCTCCTGGGCTGGCAGCTAGCTGTACCAAAACCTAGCCTGGCCTACCACTGGCTGACAACTGCAGGACCTCCAGAGTCCCATAGCCATCCACCCCAGGACCCAGCTTCACCAACCAGCAGGCAGACATGGTCCCTGGGACCACATGGCCATGCAGTCAGCCACAATTGGACCTGGCCTTGCCCAGCTTTAGGCTGGAACAAGCCCCAGAAACTCCTGGTCTGCAAGCCAGCCAGGCTAGGACAAGGCCCTGCCTCCTGTGGACTGATTGCCACTGAAGAAAGCATGTCCTTACAGCAAACCAGGCCAGAGACCAGCCCCAGGTACAAGGGCGCCCACAGTAGTTAGTGTTGTCATGAAAGTAGGACCTGAAAAACCAACAGTGGAGCACTCGCAGAGCATTTAGCTCTGATGACCAGAGGGGAGCTCCAGAGGATGTCTCCATAAGATCAGTTCTCCAAAATTAGGAAGTATGATGGAGGAGATCCAACCAGTCCATTCTGAAGGAGATCAGCCCTGGGATTTCTTTGGAAGGAATGATGGTAAAGCTGAAACTCCAGTACTTCGGCCACCTCATGCGAAGAGTTGACTCATTGGAAGAGACTCTGATGCTGGGAGGGATTGGAGGCAGGAGGAGAAGGGGACGACAGAGGATGAGATGGCTGGACGGCATCACTGACTCAATGGACGTGAGTCTCAGTGAACTCCGGGAGTTGGTGATGGACAGGGAGGCCTGGCGTGCTGCGATTCATGGAGTTGCAAAGAGTCAGACATGACTGAGCGACTGATCTGAACTGATGGACCTATGTAATACATAGAAAATAACAGAGAAGTAAGCCAAATGAGTAGACAGAGGAATATATTCTAAATGAAGAAACAAGATAAATCCTAGAAAAAAACCAAGTGAAGTGGAGATAAACAGTCTGTTGCATAAAGGGTTCAAGGAAAAGATCATAAAGATGCATAACAAATTTGGGGAAAAGAATGTATGAACATAGTGAAAATTTAACAAAAGCTTAGAAAATTTGAAGAAGAACCAAAAGAGATGAAGAGCGCAATCACTGAAATAAAAAAATATACCAGAAGGAAGCAACAGTAGAATAGATGATACAGAGGAACGGATCAGTGAACTGGAAGACAGGAGAGTGGAAATCAAGCTAAATAGAAAATATAAAAAAGAGTTTTAAGAAATAATATAAATAGCTTGAGGCCTCTGGGAAAAAAATCAAGCCTGCTAACAGTTAATTATAAGGGTCTCAGGAAAAGAAAAGAGATAAAAGGGGCAAAGAACTTTTATGAATAAACAATGGCTGAAAACTTCCCTAACCTGGGGAAGGGGACAGACATCCAGGCCCAGGAAGACACAGAGTCCCAGATGAGATGAATCCAGAGAGAGTCACACCAAGACATATTGTAATTAAAATGGCCAAAATAAATACAGATATTTTTAAAAAGAGCAGGAGAATATCTACCAGCTATGTACAAGGGAACTCCTAAAGACTACAAGCTGAATTTCAGTAGAAACTGTAGGCCAGAAGGGAGTGGCACTATATATTCAAAATGATGAAAAAACCTACAACCAAGAATACTCTGCCTGGCAAGGCTTTCATTCCAACTTGAAGGAGAGGCAAAGAGTTTTACTCTTTAGAAAAGCTAAAAGAGTTAAGCACCACTAAACCAGCTTTGTAACAAATATTAAAAGGAATTATCTAAGTGGAAAAAAGACCACAACTAAAAATACGAAAATTAAAAAGGAAAAAAAATCTCATTTGCAAAGACAGACATACAGGAAAGGTGATAGATCAACCCCTCATAAAGCCAGTAAGAAGATTAAAAGACAAAAGTTGTGAACTCAACTATATCTATAATGAGAGGTTAAAGAACCCATAAAACCAAAGAAGTAAAAGTAAAATATGATGTAAGAAAAGTTAAAGTGGGCAGGGTAAATTTGCAGGCTTGTTAGAATGCATTCGAACTTGAAGAGATCATCATCTTAAGATCGTCACCACACACACACACACACACACACACACACACACACACACAAAATATGTTGTTATATAAGAACCTCAAAGTAACCCCAATCCTAAAGTCTATAATGGATACACAGAAAAAAAGAGAAAGGAATCCACACGTAACACTAAACACCATCATCAAGTCACAGGGAAAGTGAGCAAAAGAAGAGAGGAATAAAAAAGTAGTGAACCACCCCCCCCCACCGAAATGTCAGTAAAGACATACTTATCGATAATTACTTCAAATGTAAATGGACCAAATGCTCCAGTGAAAAGACAGAATGGCTGAATGGATTAAAAAAACAAATGCAGGCTAAAGTGAAGTAATGGAAAAAAGTTTTTATGTGCAAATATAAACAAAAAATGCAGGGATAACAATACATATAATACAAAATTGACTTTAAAACAAAGATTGTAAGTAGAGACAAAGATGGACATTACATAATGATAAAATAATCAATCGAATAAGATATAACAATTCTGAATATATATGGCCCTGACATAGGAGCATCTAAATACATAAAGCAGATGTTGTTGGTGTTACTGTTGTTGTTTAGTTGCTAAGTTGTGTCTGACTTTTTGCAACCCCATGGATTGCAGCAGGCCAGGCTTCACTGTCCTTCACTTTCTCTCGGAGTTAGCTCAACCTCATGTTCACTGAGTCAGTGATGCCATCCAACCATCTCATCCTCTGTTGCTCTCTTCTCCTGACCTCAGTCTTTCCCAGCATCAGGGTCTTTTCCATTGAGTTGGCTCTTCACATCAGGTGGCCATAGTACTGGATCTTCAGCTTTAGCATTAGTCCTTCTAATGAATTTCAGGGTTGATTTTCTTTAGGATTGACTGGTGTGATCTCCTTGCTGTCCAAGGGACTCTCAAGAGTCTTCTCCAACACCACAGTTCGAAAGCATCAATTCTTCGGTGCTCAGCCTTCTTTGTTGCAAATATTAACAAATATAAACAGACAAATTGACAGTAACACAGTAATAGTAAAGGACTTTAACATCCCACTTACCTCAGTGGTTAGATCATTTAGTCATAAAAGTCAATAAACACTGGCATTAAATGACACAATAGACCAGATGGATTTCCAGATATAAAATAAGTAAATCCTGGAGATGTAATGTACAGACTAGAAAATATAGTCAATAATATTGTAATGGTGACAGATGGTAACCAGACTCATTATTGTGTTCATTTTGTAATGTGTAAAAATATGGAATCAATTTGCTGTAGGCCTGGAACTAATATAGTTTGTAAGTCAGTTTACTTCAATAATAATAATAATAAAAACCATCTAGTCCGTTCTTTCCACGGTTCAGGTGAGAGAATTAAGAACCTGGACTACATGGTGTGTTAGAGGCAAAACCGGCTTGAATTCTAGATCTTGTTTCTCTCCTCATTTTGTTGCTTTTTGTTAGGGCTGTGCTAGGTCTGTGGAGACATGAGGACTTAAGAATATCTTTTGGCCAGTGTTCTGAGCTCCCACAGAACAGGTTTTAAAACAGGATTGTGTAGGTCAGGTCAGAGATGGTAAAAATGAAAACATTTATTCCTTGCCCTGGAGAGAATTTGCATATCTTAGGCAGATTCCTTAGATTCCTTGTCAGGTTGAGTTTGGGGCTTGGTCATTTAGTCTAGTCTTCACTCATTATCTGAACAAATGTTTTATGCCCAGCATTTGCTCAGCACATGGATTCATGGTAAATTAGACACGGCCCTGGCACTTTGAACTCAGTCTGGTTGGGAAGATTGACCCAGAAAATAGACAGTTATTGTAATAGTGCTCTGGGGATAGAGGTGAGGGTGAAAAACTGCCAAAACTAGAGATCAGGGAGAGCTTCACAGAAGGGATGACCATTAAGTTGAGATCTAACAAGGATAAATAAAAGGGTTTGTGTGGTTAGGTGGGATGGAAAGGGAAAGGCAGGATTCACAGGCAAAAGGAGCAGTTTGAGACGAAGAGGTGTGGAAGAGCCCATTATTGTTTGGTGAACCATCGCCGGTTCAGTGTATTGAGTGTAGAGTGCATGAAGCGTAAGTTGGGGGAGATGAAGGAGGGGATACAAGTCTGCAGAGCAGAACTTCCCCAATTTATTTATTTTTAAATGGAGTATTCTTTTAGAGCAGTTTTAGGCTCACAGTAAAATTAAGTGGAATGCCTCCTGTCCCTACATGTGCACAATCTTTCCCACAACCAACATCCTGTATTCGGGTAGAACATTTGTTATAATCGAACCTACACCAACACATCATTTTCATTTAGGTCCATATTTTACATTGGGGTTAATGCTTGATGTCGTTCATTCTATGGGTTTGGACAAATGTATTTTGAAAACCCTCCACCATTATAGTATCATACAGAATAGTTTTAACTGCCCTAAAATTTCTCTGTGCTCCCCCAGTTTATCCCTCTTTCCCCACTAACACATGAAAACCACTGATCTTTATGCGGTCTCCACAGTTTTCGGCTTTCCCAGAATGTCATCTAGTTGGAATCCTAGAGTATGTAGATTTTTCAAATTGGTTTCTTTCACCTAATAATTTTTAATTAAGGGTTCTCATATTTTTAATAGCCTGATAGTTCCTGTCTTTTTAGTGCTGAGTAATATTTCATTTTCTGGATGTACCACAGTGTACTTATTCATGAATCTACTGAAGGACATCCTGATTCCAAGTTTTGACAGTTTAGTTGCTATAAACATCCATCTGCAAGCTTTCTATGAACATAGTTTTCAGCTCACTTGGGTAAATACCAAGAAGCATGATTGCTGGATTGTATAGTAAATGTATGTTTAATTTTCTTAGAAACTGCCAACTTGTCTTTCATTTTGCATTCCCATCAGCAATGAATGAAATTTCTTATTGCACCACATCCTCATGAGCATTTGGTGTTGTCAGTTTTGGATGTTGGCGATTCTAATAGGTGTGAAGTGATATTTCACCATTGTTACAATTTGTAGTTCCTTAACGACATGAAATTAAAAGACACTTACTCCTTGGAAGGAAAGTTATGACCAACCTAGATAGTATATTCAAAAGCAGAGACATTACTTTGCCAACAAAGGTTCGTCTAGTCAAGGCTATGGTTTTTCCTGTGGTCATGTATGGATGTGAGAGTTGGACTGTGAAGAAGGCTGAACGCCAAAGAATTGATGCTTTTGAACTGTGGTGTTGGAGAAGACTCTTGAGAGTCCCTTGGACTGCAAGGAGATCCAACCAGTCCATTCTGAAGGAGATCAGCCCTGGGATTTCTTTGGAAGGATTGATGCTAAAGCTGAAACCCCAATACTTTGGCCACCTCATGTGAAGAGTTGACTCATTGGAAAAGCTCTGATGCTGGGAGGGATTGGGGGCAAGAGGAGAAGGGGACGACAGAGGATGAGATGGCTGGATGGCATCACTGACTCGATGGACGTGAGTCTGAGTGAACTCCTGGAGTTGGTGATGGACAGGGAGGCCTGGCGTGCTGCAATTCATGGGGTCGCAAAGAGTCGGACACAACTGAGCGACTGATCTGATCTGATCTGAACGACATGATATTGAGCATCTTTTCTGACTGTGTATCTTCTTGGTGAAGTGTCTGTTCAGATCTTTTGCCCATTTTATTAATCAAGTTTTTTGTTTTCTTCTTGCTTTAAGAGTTCTTGGTACAGTTTATATAATAATCCTTTATCAGATGTAGTCCTTCCTTAGTATTCATGCGGAATTTGTTTCAGGACCCCTGCAGGTACCACAGTCCATAGACATTAGGTCATTATATAAAATGGCATAGTTGTGTATAACCTATACGCATTTTTGCATATATTTTAAATGATTTCTAGATTACTTGTAACACCGGATACATTACAAATATTATGTAAATTGCTGCAACTACAATGTAAATACTATGTAAACAGTTTGCAGTGAAGCACTTCAAGTTTGGATTTTCCAAACTGAAATTTTTTCCAAATATGTTTGATCTACAATTGGTTGAATCCATGAATCAAGAGCCCATGGATACAGAAGGCCAACTGTACATCTTTTGCAAATATTTTCTTCCTGTCTCTGGTTTCCCTTCTCATACTCTTGATTCTCAAATCTTATGTGTATATGTAAAATTTATTTGAATCATTTGGGATCTTATTAAAATTTAGATTCTGATTCAGTAGTTCAGGGTGGAGCTTGGTATTCCACATTTCTAGAAGTTTTCTGGATGCTGATGCTGAAGAGCAAGGCCATGGCTCACCCTGGCCACTGTTTGCATTGGAGGGGAGCAGAATGCAGGTGACAAGTTACTGTTAGAATGATTCAGGCCACAGAAAAGAATGTCTGAAATAGGGTAGTGATGGATAACAGTGAATAAATTTGATACTGTATAGAAGATAAAATCATTAATAATGTGGGGACTGCATTGGGAGAGAGGTGAGAGAACACCGTCATGGGTGGCGCTGTCCAGAGGAGGCAGAGTGACAGAATACAAAGGCCTTGGGGCTGGGAGAGTGAAGACCTCAATCCTGGCCCCAGATCCACTGCTAGCTTGCTCTGTAACCTTGGGCAGGCTATTTAATTTCTTGAGACCTCTGTTTCTTCTGTCAAATGAGTACCATAATCCTTGTCCTGCTGTCACACGGTTGACTTGAGGGTCTAATGCAGTGGTCCCCGGTTTTTGGCACTGGGGACCAGTTTTGAGGAATACGGTTTTTCCACAGACAGGCGTGGCGGTGGAGGGGCATGGTTCAGGCAGTGATGTAAGTGATGCGGAGCAACAGATGAAGCTCTGCTCGCCCTTCACGCACCTCCTGTTGTGCTTCCAGCCAGTACTAGTCAGAGGCCCAAGGGCTGAGGACCCCTGCTGTAATGAACAACCATATGTGAAAGTGCTTTGTCAATGCTAGAGCATGACGCAAATGGAGGTGATTATTGTAGTTATTATGAAACGTTAACCTATTATAAAGTGCTATGGGTATTCTTGTTATTGACTCTTATGAGTCAGGCTCCAGCAGGGGTCCTCCCGCCTGGTGTCTGTTTGAGCCAATGGAGTGAGATTGACTGGTTCAGAAGCCAAGGAAAGTTTTATTCTTTGGAAAAGAACTCAAAGGTGTGAAACTGTGCTCTGAAAGAACAGTCTTCCAGTTCTCCCTAAAAGGCCGTGGGTGGGGCTGCTTTATTGAGTTCTCAGTGGGGAGGGGGTGGAGTTCTCGCAGGCTTTCTGTGCTGCTGATCAGTGCCAGGTGCAGCGCCTCTGCACACGGCCCCTGCCGCCGCCATCTCAGATGTGGTCTTTCCTGAGCTTCTGCCCACAGCCTGTGGAGCTTCAGTTTTGATATCATCCATTTCTCATGAGAAATGCTGGACTGGAAGAAACACAAGCTGGAATCAAGATTGCCGGGAGAAATATCAATAACCTCAGATACGCAGATGACACCACCCTTATGGCAGAAAGTAAAGAGGAACTAAAAAGCCTCTTGATGAAAGTGAAAGTGGAGAGTGAAAAAGTTGGCTTAAAGCTCAACATTCAGAAGGCTAAGATCATGGCATCCGGTCCCATCACTTCATGGGAAATAGATGGGGAAACAGTGGAAACAGTGTCAGACTTTATTTTTCTGGACTCCAAAATCACTGTAGATGGTGACTGCAGCCATGAAATTAAAAGACGCTTACTCCTTGGAAGGAAAGTTATGACCAACCTAGATAGCATATTCAAAAGCAGAGACATTACTTTGCCAACAAAGGTTCGTCTAGTCAAGGCTATGGTTTTTCCTGTGGTCATGTATGGATGTGAGAGTTGGACTGTGAAGAAGGCTGAACGCCAAAGAATTGATGCTTTTGAACTGTGGTGTTGCAGAAGACTCTTGAGAGTCCCTTGGACTGCAAGGAGATCCAACCAGTCCATTCTGAAGGAGATCAGCCCTGGATTTCTTTGGAAGGACTGATGCTAAAGCTGAAACCCCAGTACTTTGGCCACCTCATGCACAGAGTTGACTCATTGGAAAAGACTCTGATGCTGGGAGGGATTGGGGGCAGGAGGAGAAGAGGACGACAGAGGATGAGATGGCTGGATGGCATCACTGACTCGATGGACGTGAGTCTGAGTGAACTCCTGGAGTTGGTGATGGACAGGGAGGCCTGGCGTGCTGCGATTCATGGGGTAGCAAAGAGTCGGACACGACTGAGAGACTGATCTGATCTGATCTGATTTCTCAATAGGGACTCTGGTCTGAAGACCCCGGTAAGGGGCCTCAGCACAGCTACATTTGAGCAAGTGAAGCTAAGCAGCACAAAGGAAAAAAAAAAGATTAGACTATTTTATCACCAGATTCTATGTTTATTTCCTGGGAATTATTAAAATGTGCTTTGTTGGTAACAGTTTCTTTGGCGCTGGGACTATTCAGTCTGGTAGTGCAGCTCAGACCTGTCAACCTGGGAAGGCAATAGAACAAGTGTTAGAGTAAGTGGATCATGTAAATGCAGCCCAGCTTTTAAGTGTGGGCCTTATTTTAGCTAATGGGCTGCAGCCTATACTTTTAATATGAACTCCAAGGAGAGGCCCAGGCAAGCCTGGCGTTCAGGCCCTGTCTAAGCCCAGCCAAGGTACTGCTCAGTGAATTCTTTTAGAGGTGAATTTGGGGCTTCCATTCTTTAGTGCTGAGCCTTGCTGGTGTTTGATCCTGGGTATTTCTAGGTGGAAAAATGTCTAGCTTGACATGGAACCAAGGATTTTGTGCCATGATTGTGATAGTGTGGAGAATAACTTTTCCTCCAAGGAGAAACTTTGGTGGTTTTCCTGGGAGATTGGTAGTGGGAAGAGTCAGAGACTCAGGGCTCCTGGCCTTTCCTCACTAACCTTAAAGAAAGGATGTTTTGGCCTTGCTTCACAGGCTTGCAAAGTGTTTCTGCTTTGCCTAGATGTCAAGTTTGATAGTTGTATGTTATACATGTCACTGATACTCAGGCAAGGTCAAGCAAATTATTAAAAAGAAATAATTGTTTTCTTATCTATAAGATGGAGATATTAATATTTGTTTTGTAGCATTTCATGAGTATTTGGTGAAATAATGCATACAAAATTCTTAGTGCGTGCCTGGCTACCATTAATGGTAGCTTTTGCAGTTATCCCCTGAAACCAGTACTGCCAGGTGATCTGTAGGGAGTTCTCTGGGAGTTTAGACCACACAGCCCCGTGCTCTACTTCCTTCCTAGGACATTGAAGGAGGAGGATCCCTGGCTGGAGGAAACAGAGGGTTTCTGCAGATGTTTAAAATCTTGGTTCTGTAGGTTCCCATCTAGGAAGAAAGATCATTAGGCTGAGCCTAGGAAGGTAAATATTTAAGCCTGTTTCAGCTGGGTTGTATTTGCAGGTGCCTGCTGAGGTCTACCTAATTGGAAGAACCTGAAACTCATTTGGAAGAGGGTTATATTAGTTTGCTAGAGCTGTTGCAACAAATTATCACAAACTAAGGGGCAAGAATACACAGAAGAACTGTACAAAAAAGAGCTTCATGGCCCAGATAATCAAGATGGTGTGATCACTGACCTAGAGCCAGACATCCTGGAATGTGAACTCAAGTGGGCCTTAGAAAGCATCACTACGAACAAAGCTAGGGAGGTGATAGGAATTCCGGTTGAGCTCTTTCAAATCCTGAAAGATGATGCTGTGAAAGTGCTGCACTCAGTATGCCAGCAAATTGGGAAAACTCAGCAGTGGCCACAGGACTGGAAAAAGTCAGTTTTCCTTCCAATCCCAAAGAAGGGCAATGCCAAAGAATGCTCAAACTACCGCACAATTGCACTCATCTCACACGCTAGTAAAGTAATGCTCAAAATTCTCCAAGCCAGGCTTCAGCAATATGTGAACCATGAACTTCCTGATGTTCAAGCTGGTTTTAGAAAAGGCAGAGGAACCAGAGATCAAATTGCCAACATCCGCTGGATCATGGAAAA
>NW_011494896.1:11746379-11753123 GCF_000754665.1 Bison bison bison
GCAAGAGAGTTCCAGAAAAACGTCTATTTCTGCTTTATTGACTATGCCAAAGCCTTTGACTGTGTGGATCACAATAAACTGTGGAAAATTCTGAAAGAGATGGGAATACTGATCTGCCTCTTGAGAAATTTGTATGCAGGTCAGGAAGCAACAGTTAGAACTGGACATGGAACAACAGACTGGTTCCAAATAGGAAAAAGAGTACATCAAGACTGTATATTGTCACCCTGTTTATTTAACTTATATGCAGAGTACAGTATGAGAAACGCTGGACTGGAAGAAACACAAGCTGGAATCCAGATTGCCAGGAGAAATATCAATAACCTCAGATATGTAGATGACACCACCTTTATGGCAGAAAGTAAAGAGGAACTAAAAAGCCTCTTGATGAAAGTGAAAGTGGAGAGTGAAAAAGTTGGCTTAAAGCTCAACGTTCAGAAAACGAAGATCATGGCATCCAGTCCCATCACTTGATGGGAAGTAGATGGGGAAACAGTGGAAACAGTGTCAGACTTTATTTTTTGGGGGCTCCAAAATCACTGCAGATGGTGACTGTAGCCATGAAATGAAAAGACGCTTACTCCTTGGAAGGAAAGTTATGACCAACCTAGATAGCATACTCAAAAGCAGAGACATTACTTTGCCAACAAAGGTCCATCTAGTCAAGGCTACGGTTTTTCCTGTGGTCACGTATGGATGTGAGAGTTGGACTGTGAAGAAGGCTGAGTGCCGAAGAATTGATGCTTTTGAACTGTGGTGTTGGAGAAGACTCTTGAGAGTCCCTTGGACTGCAAGGAGATCCAACCAGTCCATTCTGAAGGAGATCAGCCCTGGGATTTCTTTGGAAGGAATGATGCTAGAGCTGAAACTCCAGTACTGTGGCCACCTCATGTGAAGAGTTCACTCATTGGAAAAGACTGATGCTGGGAGGGATTGGGGGCAAGAGGAGAAGGGGATGACAGAGGATGAGATGGCTGGATGGCATCACTGACTCGATGGACGTGAGTCTGAGTGAACTCCGGGAGTTGGTGATGGACAGGGAGGCCTGGCGTGCTGCAATTCATGGGGTTGCAAACAGTCGGACGCAACTGAGCGACTGATCTGATCTGAAGGGTTTTAAACAACAGAAATTTATTGTTTCATTTATGGAGGCTAGAAGTCCAAGATGAAGGTGTTTATAGGGTTGGTTCCTTCTGAGAGCTGTGAGGAAAAATCTGTTCCATGCCTCTCACTTCTGGTAACTTGCTGGCAATCTTTGGTGATTCTTGGCTTGAAGAAACTTCACTCTGATCTCTGCCTTTATCTTAAGATGTTCTACTGTGTGCCTCTGTCCCATTTTTTTTTTTTTCTCTAATAAGTATACCAGACAACAAAGGTCAAGGCTATGGTTTTTCCGGTAATCATCTATGAGTGTGAGAGTTGGGCCATAATGAAAGCTGAACACTAAAATATTGATGCTTTTGAACTGTGGTGTGGAGAAGACTCTTGAGAGTCCCATGGACTGCAAGGAGATCCAACCAGTCCATCCTAAAGGAGATCAGTCCTGATATTCATTGGAAGGACTGATGATGAAGCTGAAACTATAATACTTTGGACACCTGATGTGAAGAACTGACTCATTTTAAAAGACCCTGATGCTGGGAAAGATTGAAGGTGGGAGGAGAAGGGGATGACAGAGGATGAGATGGTTGGATGGCATCGCCGATTTGATGGACATGAGTTTGATTAAGCTCCGGAAGTTGGTGAAGGGAAGCCTGGTGTGTGCAGTCCATGGTGTCACAAGAAGTCGGACACGACTGAGCAACTGAACTGACCAGACTCTTTGGACTAGGGGCCCATTCTACTCTAGTGTGGGCCAAAACTTCACTAATTATACCTGCAAAGGCCCTATTTCTAAATAAGATCACATTCTGAGGTACTGGGAGTTAGGACATAGAAATCTGGGAAAAAACAACTCATCCCCTAACAAAGGTTACAGCTCCTTAAAATAGGCACATTTTTCCTGCCAGGTCATCAGGACCTTAGTGAATATCTGCTTTATGCAAGACCCTTGTTGAGAGAGGGATGACTACAAGTATTTGGAGTTAATGATTTTTCTTTTTTTTTTTAAATATAAATTTATTTATTTTAATTGGAGGCTAATTACTTTACAATATTGTATTGGTTTTGCCATACATCAACATGAATCCGCCATGGTGTACACATGCTCCCCATCCTGAACCCCCTCCCTCCTCCCTCTCTGTACCATCCCTCTGGGTCGTTTCAGTGCACCAGCCCCAAGCATCCTGTATCATGCATCGAACCTGGACTGGCAATTTGTTTCATATATGATATTATACAAGTTTCAATGCCATTCTCCCAAATCATCCCACCCTCTCCCTCTCCCGCAGAGTCCAAAAGACTGTTCTATACATCTGTGTTTCTTTTGCTGCCTCACATACAGGGTTATCATCACCGTCTTTCTAAATTCCACATATATGCGTTAGTATACTGTGTTGGTGTTTTTCTTTCTGGCTTACTTCACTCTGTATAATAGGCTCCAGTTTCATCCACCTCATTAGAACTGATTCAAATGCATTATTTTTTAATGGCTGCCTAATACTCCATTGTGTATATCTACCTCAGCTTTTTTATCCATTCATCTGCTGACGGACATCTAGGTTGCTTCCATGTCCTGGCTATTGTCAACAGTGCTGCGATGAACATTGGGGTACACGTGTCTCTTTCAATTCTGGTTTCCTCGGTGTGTATGTCCAGCAGTGGGATTGCTGGGTCATAAGGCAGTTCTATTTCCAGTTTTTTAAGGAATCTCCACACTATTCTCCATAGTGGCTGTACTAGTTTGCATTCCCACCAACAGTGTAAGAGGGTTCCCTTTTCTCCACACCCTCTCCAGCACTTATTGCTTGTAGACCTTTGGATTGCAGCCATTCTGACTGGTGTAAAATGAAACCTCATTGTGGTTTTGATTTGCATTTCTCTGATAATGAGTGATGTTGAACATCTTTTCATGTGTTTGTTCACCATCTGTATGTCTTCTTTGGAGAAATGTCTATTTAGTTCTTTGGCCCATTTTTTGATTGGGTCATTTATTTTTCTGGAATTGAGCTGCAGAAGTTGCTTGTATATTTTTGAGATTAGTTGTTTGTCAGTTGCTTCATTTGCTATTATTTTCTCCCATTCTGAAGGCTGTCTTTTCACCTTGCTAATAGTTTCCTTTGTTGTGCAGAAGCTTTTAATTTTAATTGGGTCCCATTTGTTTATTTTTGCTTTTATTTCCAATATTCTGGGAGGTGGGTCATAGAGGATCCTGCTGTGATTTATGTCGAAGAGTGTTTTGCCTATGTTCTCCTCTAGAAGTTTTATACTTTCTAGTCTTACGTTTAGATCTTTAATCCATTTTGAGTTTATTTTATTTTATTTTTTAAAAAATATATAGTTATTTTATTTTTTCCTGCCAGGTCGTCAGGACCTTAGTGAATATCTGCTTTATACAAGACCCTTGCTGAGAGAGGGATGACTACAATTATTTGGAGTTAATGATTTTTCTTTTTTTTTAATATATAGTTATTTTATTTGACTGCAACATTTCTTAGTTGCCGCATACAGGATCTTTAGTTGTAGCATGTGGGATCTAGTTACCTGATCAGGGATCAAACCCAGGCCCCCTGCATTGGGAATGTGGAGTCTTAGCCACTGCACCACCAGGGAAGTCCCTGGAATTAATGATTCTTTAAGGTCCTAGCCTAGGGATTCAGCATAGCACAGTGGTTTAGAGCTTAGGCTCTGGGCCAGACTGCCTGTTTTGGAATCAATGAAAAATTAAGCCTGTAATCATGGATTGAGCATCCATGTCCCACACTGGGCTCTGTAAATACACTTGTGAAGTGGAGAGTCTTTGGCCTCTGTAGGAGCCTGCCAGGCCCCTGTGTCCATGGAATTCTCCAAGCAGGAATACTGGAGACTGTAACCATTCTCTGCTTCAGGGAATCTTCCTGACCCAGGGGTTGGACCCAAGTATCCCACATTGGAGGCAGATTCTTTACTGTCTAAGCCACCAGGGAAGCCCTTATAGGAGTTTAGAGCTCAATTGATAGCTAAATAAGCCTATTAGTATAATAATGTCCTTGATTTATGTACTTTTCCCTGTTGCTCTTGCAAGGAAGAAAAAAGGCAAAAGAAGGAACGGCCAGAGATTTTTCTTCATTCAGATTTTTTTTTTTTTGAACGAAAAGAATTAGAAAAAAAGTTTATTGTCTTTAGATGAAAAAAGCACTGAACGAGTACAGAATACATATTCTTTAAAGTACACATGAAACATATAAAAATTGAACATGTAATGAGACATAAAGCAAATCTCAAATTTTGAAGGATTTAAATCATATAGAATATGTTCTCCCACTGCAGGGAAATCAAGTTGGAAAGCAAAAATAAAAAGATAGCTGGAAAATTCCCCTATGTTTGAAAAATTGGAGGCACAATTTAAAATAATTCATGGGTAAAACTATATGACAATTGAAATCAGAAATAATACAAAAGTTAATATTTCGTATTAAAACTTGTGGAATGTAGTTAAAGTAGTACTTAGAGGGAAAGTGACAGAATTAAATGCATGTATTAGAAAACTAAGTTCATCAGTAAATAAAATAACACATGATTAAGTTTATCCAAGGAACATCAGTTTCATTTAACACTAAGAAATCAATCATATTAATAGATTGAAAAAGAAAACACATATCTTCTCAACAGATGCAGAAGAAAGATTTGATTAAAATTCAATATTCATTCATTTTTAGTGAATTAGTTAAAGAAGGCATGAAGAACCCCTGCTTTAGTCACTCTTACTTGAGATAAGGAAAAATGTAAATGATATAAGAATTGAAGTGAAAAAAAAATCATTATTTGCTAATTATATGATTGTATATATAGAAAATACAAAAAAACCCTATTATTTCTTAAAATTAATAAATGAGCTTAAAAAGTTTCTAGGAAAAAATCAGTATATAAAAATCTTTTACATCTGCAATAAATTAACAAAAATATTTTAGTATCAAAACCATACAAGCGACTCAGAGGTTTCTCTTCGTTCAGATTTTGAGCACATGATCCAGATTGGTTTTGATGCTGTCCCAGGTGAGTTTAGAGTAAGTCCTGGGTCACAGAAAGACCTTTGGTCTTTCAGAGTTCTGGTTATATTATACACTGTTAGATTCAGTTCTTTCCAGACTTTCTGATGTCTCTCTCTTTGCCTGAGACCCTCATTACTATCTTCTTACAGTCTTAAAAAAAAAAAAAAAAAAAACGTTTAAAGTTAATTGAGTAACTTATTTTTGGTTCCCTGGGTCTTTGCTGCTGCCCTCAGGCTTTCTCTAGTTGCGGTGAGTGGGAACGACTCTGTTGCAGTGAGCGGGATTCTCATCACAGTGACTTCGCTTGTTGCGGAGCACAGGCTCTGAGCACTTGGTCTTCAGTAGCTGCAGCACATGGGCTCAGTAGTTGCCGCTCTCAGGCTCTAAAGCACAGGCTCCATAGTTGTGGCACAAGGTCTGAGTTGCTCCTGGATGTGTGGAATCTTCCCAGACCAGGGATTGAACCCATATTCCTTGCATTGGCAGATGGATTCTTTTCCACTCTGCTACCAAGGAAGTCCTCTTCTTATATTCTTGAGAGGGATACTTTCCTCCCCTCCAGAATTGTACTAGAGAATCCTTTGAATTGCCATTCCTTAAATAGACCTGGGTTAATTGTTCTCTTGGTAGTGGCTCTGTGCTGGGCACTGATGATCCAGAGACAAATCAGACATGATTCATGCTCTAAAGGAGGAGCAAACATCTCAAGAAATGATTGATATAGTGAGATGTGTTATAAGAGAGGCTTGTGAGGAGCTCTTATGGAAGAGAGAGGAAGAAATGACTGAAGTCATCTTTAGCTGCTGTCAGTTATCACAGTTAGTTCTGAATTTGCTTCAGTGTCCCTGGGACTGTGCCTTGCTAACAGCCTTGCATGTCTGTCTTATAGGGAATGTCAGAGCAGTGAGCCCACTCACTTCAGACATCAAATATCACTGAGTTGGAGCAGAAGAAAAACCCACAGGCTGTTCTGAATGTATGGAAATTTTATAACTCTCAAAATTTCTAACAGAAGTAGATAACTCCCTGATGTAGAAGTTTTTTATAGTTTATAAAACAGCACCATAGGAAATAACACCATCATTATCATATTTGTTTTTAATTGATAACAATTATTATGTGACAGGCTTCCATGGTAGCCCAGCTTGTAAAGAATCTGCCTACAATGCAGGAGACCCTGGTTTGATTCCTAGGTTGGGAAGATCCCCTGGAGAAGGGATAGGCTACCCACTTCATTGTTCATGGGCTTCTCTGGTAGCTCAGATGGTAAAGAATCTGCTGGCAATGCAAGAGACCTGGGTTCAATCCCTGAGTTGGGAAGATCCCCTCCAGGGATCTTCAGTACACTTGCCTGGAGAATCCCTATGGATGGAGCAGGGTGGCAGGCTACAGTCCATGGGGTCACAAAGAGTCAGACACAACCGAGTGGCTAAGCACACAGCACAGCGTTATATGATAGTGTGTTTACTGTGTATCTTTTAGGTAGGCAAGCCCAGTTTTTTGCTCAAGGAACTGACTTTATCATTCAAATGAAAAACGGGCCAGTAATAATAAATGGTCTTTATGTGTACTCTTTATATATATAAATAGGACTATGTTTATATATATATATATA
>NW_011494896.1:11753223-11754832 GCF_000754665.1 Bison bison bison
AGAATGTTTTTCATCACAAAATTGGGATTAGAATTCAGGTCTCCTGACAGTTTACCACTTGCTTCTAGTAACTGTATTTGGAGAACCTCCTTCCATAGCAGAGAGATATTTTCTTTTCTTAGGCAACTCATAAGAAGGCCTATATTTTTGGAAACTTGCCTTTTATATGGCAGCTTAGAATTTAGGGGAAGAAGTATCCTTAGTATATACCATTTCCAGTTCTCCTTTGTTTTGCAGACATTAGAACCCCACATGCCTTTCTCATGTGGTGAAATTAGTGCTCTCTTAACCATTGGTATTAACTGTGAGTCCAGAGAGCTTTCTGGTGTTCATGCTATCTCTTTAAAAGGGCAGTATTATTGGGGAAGGTGAGAACCAGGATGAACAAGCTAATTTTGAAGGATTCTTTTCCCAGCAAGTATCTGACTTGCAGCAAAGGGCACAGATGGTGAGGATGACAGACTGCAACTTTGCTCATGCTTCATGGTTGTGCCCTGGAGAGGGTCTCCCTTAGCATATTTCCTTCCTGACATCTGGCCTGCTGGGCCTGTCTCACATCTTTCACTGGAGGCCTGGATCATTCCAAGGAGCCACTGGGATTGAAAGATGCTGGGTAGGCAAGTTTTCTAGTTAGGATATCAGGGCTTGTGTTATATAGAGTTTGTTGTGGAGACATCAGATTAGAAGCTGGCTTTGAAAATCTCAGCAGCAAAGTCTTTGGAAGAATCTATTTTTATGTGTATGTGTGTAGACGTGTACAAATGCCATTTATGTATATAGAAGCATAGCACTGTGGGTTTGCATATGTTTGAAATTAAAGTCCAATTCAGTGTTTATGACTGAATATGGGTATAGATATACAGATGCAGGTAATTTTGTGTATGTTCCTCTCTGCATACATGAATGAATAACACTGAGGAGGTATGTATAGATACATACCCATACAGATATTTCTCTGTGTATAAATTTGTGCAAACTTGTATATATGTGTGTGTACATACATGTGAGGGATTTTTAATTTTCTAGAAATTTAAGACTAGGGCTAACTGTCCCTTCTTCTCATACTACTAATTATGATAAAACTACTTCAATTTGTATATGCTTATTCTCCAAGCCAGGCTTCAGCAATACGTGAACCACAAACTTCCAGATGTTCAAGCCGGTTTTAGAAAAGGCAGAGGAACCAGAGATCAAATTGCCAACATCTGCTGGATCATGGAAAAAGCAAGAGAGTTCCAGAAAAACATCTATTTCTGCTTTATTGACTCTGCCTAAGCCTTTGACTGTGTGGATCACAAGAAACTGTGGAAAATTCTGAAAGAGATGGGGATACCAGACCACCTGATCTGCCTCTTGAGAAACCTATATACAGGTCAGGAAGCAACAGTTATAACTGGACATGGAACAATAGACTGGTTCCAAATAGGAAAAGGAGTACGTCAAGGTTCTATATTGTCACCCTGCTTGTTTAACTTACATGCAGAGTACATCATGAGAAATGCTGGGCTGGAAGAAGCACAAGCTGGAATCCAGATTGCCAGGAGAAATATCAATAACCTCAGATATGCAGATGACACCACCCTTATGGCAGAAAGTGAAGAGGAACTAC
>NW_011494896.1:11755065-11758878 GCF_000754665.1 Bison bison bison
AGATCATGGCATCTGGTCCCATCACTTCATGGGAAATAGATGGGGAAACAGTGGAAACAGTGTCAGACTTTATTTTTCTGGGCTCCAAAATCACTGCAGATGGTGATTGCAGCCATGAGATTAAAAGACACTTACTCCTTGGAAGGAAAGTTATGACCAACCTAGATAGCATATTGAAAAGCAGAGATATTACTTTGCCACCAAAGGTCCGTTTAGTCAAGGCTATGGTTTTTCCAGTGGTTATGTATGGATGTGAGAGTTGGACTGTGAAGGAAGCTGAGCGCCAAAGAATTGATGCTTTTGAACTGTAGTGTTGGAGAAGACTCTTGAGAGTCCCTTGGACTGCAAGGAGATCCAACCAGTCCATCCTAAAGGAGATCAGTCCTGGGTGTTCATTGGAAGGACTGATGCTGAAGCTGAACTCCAATACTTTGGCCACCTCCTGCGAATAGTTGACTCATTGGAAAAGACCTTGATGCTGGGAGGGATTTGGGGCAAGAGGAGAAGGGGACGACAGAGGATGAGATGGCTGGATGGCATCACTGACTCGATGGACGTGAGTCTGAGTGAACTCCGGGGGTTGGTGATGGACAGGGAGGCCTGGTGTGCTGTGATTCATGGGGTCACAAGGAGTTGGACATGATTGAGCGACTGAACTGAACTGGTACATAAATTATCTAATTTATTCTCATGATGGCCTTGAGAGATTGGTAGGGAAAAGAGTATTATCCCCATTTTGCAAACTCAGACGAATTAAATAGGTTTTGGGAAAGTAAGTGACTAACTCAGAATGACTTAACTGCTGTGTGATGGAAGTGTGTTTTCAGCTTGGACCCTTAAACACTTTGCTGTGGTATAACCCAAACTCAATCCTTTGTGCTAAGTTTTGGTCATGTTTCCTATTTTTTTAGTGCTTTATATTCTGTACCAATTAGTGGCTAATGGGATAAGCAAACCCTTGTGACAGACAACCCAAAGTTTTGGGTTTTATCCCACTTTGCCCTGGTTTTTGTAACCTTGTACCCATTTCTTTTCCTCTGAACCTTAATTTATTTACTGTAAAATGAAAGGATTGAAAGTACTTTGCATTCTGTCATTCTAGGCTATGGAATGTAATTTTGATATATAGAAATTGTAAATCACATTTAAAAAGAGCAGTGCTTACCTGTTTTTAATACAGTGGCAATATATTTACTACCAGAATATCTAGGGCATGAGGTGAAGGCATAGTATTGCACTTTTTTCTGTCTAGGGTAATGGGCTTTTGGACAAGAAAAAATGTGAATCAGTCCTGAACTGGTTTCTCCAAGGTACAGATGGCTATTGAGGATTGTTTTAAGAATGTGTTAGCACAGCTTGTGCATTCACTATTTGTCATAGGATCAAAGAAGCTGTACCTGGTACTTTCTTATCCAATGAGATTGGAATCTTGGACATCCTTTGGGCTTGGTTCTTGGTGAGAATTAGGTTAAATTTGGTAGGCTTTTGTCCTTCTTAATTCCTTTGGTTGTGAACTGGTGAAGTTAGTTTCTTCTTAGACATTTAAGAATTTAAGAATAAACTGAAATACAATACTTGGTCTTTGATCTTATGTTTTTGCTATAATCTTTGTTGGATCTATGTTTCACATTTCCTTAAGTTTAACCTTTCATTCATTGTAAGATACACCACTATTTTATATGCCATTAAAGAAAAAAGTTGTCAGTTTAACCATGGAAATATCTTTGATTGCAAGATACATTTCTGTTTCAGAGGTGTTAATGTGAAAAAAAATATATCTAAGAATCAGTGAACTATGGTAATTATCTTAGTGTGGAAGCTGGATCTATTCTTAGGAATAAGATCCTGCCTTGATTAGACTTGAGATGATTAAAACTTCTGTTTTCCTAAGTCTTAATCTTTATCTTCCTGTGGGGAATAGACATGGATGTAGAAGTGTCCTTTCTAAAAACTAGTCATGATGTGTTATGGATGGCTCAGGATGGTACCAGCCATGGATTACTTTCTCTTAAAATGCAGGAAACATCTTTGGCCATCGAGGCTTGATGATGATATAGTTGATGATATGAATACAATTCTAGCATAGTGTTTAGAAGTGCACAAAGGTTCAACTCTTGACTCCTACCAATATATATGTTAAGTAACTACTGGGTAAATTACTTAACTTACCTTAACTTCAGTTTCCAAATCTATAAAAATAGACATGATGATAGTACTGAGAGCTGTAGTGAAGATTAAAGGAGGTAATGTTTATAATGTACTTAGCATGGTGTTAGGCCTGTAGTACCAATAACACTATGATTATTATACTCTGAGCTTGGAAACTGCTTTACTGAATAGGTTTCCTTAGCTCTTAAGAAAGGATTAACTCTAATTGTTTATTGACTAAATCCCTTGTCTTTTTCCCTTTGGAGGTAAATTAGCTGAAGATTATAATCCTAACATTTTGGTAAGCCTTTATTTCCTCTATTCTGATATGGGCAGGTATGATTTTTAGGGATCAGGTCAGTGTGGCAGATGCAGAGTTGGGCTGAAGGGCACTCACCTTGGTCACTCATCTACCCTGGGCCTCAGAGTAAAGGACTTGGATTTAATAAACAGTAAGCATCCCTTCTAGACCTTTTAGACCTAACACCCAAAAAAGATGTCCTTTTCATTATAGGGGACTGGGATGCAAAAGTAGGAAGTCAAGAAACACCTGGAGTAACAGGCAAATTTGGCCTTGGAATATGGAATGAAGCAGGGCAAAGCCTAATAGAGTTTTCCAAGAAAATGCACTGGTCATAACAAACACCCTCTTCCAACAACACAAGGGAAGACTCTATACATGGACATCACCAGATGGTCAACAGCGAAATCAGATTGATTATATTCTTTGCAGCCAAAGATGGAGAAGCTCTATACAGTCAGCAAAAACAAGTCCAGGGGCTGACTGTGGCTCAGACCATGAACTCCTTATTACCAAATTCAGACTTAAATTGAAGAAAGTAGGGAAAACCACTAGACCATTCAGGTATGACCTAATCAAATCCCTTATGATTATACAGTGGAAGTGAGAAATAGATTTAAGGGCCTAGATCTGATAGATAGAGTGCCTGATGAACTATGGAATGAGGTTCATGACATTATATCGGAGACAGGGATCAAGACCATCCCCATGGAAAAGAAATGCAAAAAAGCAAAATGGCTATCTGGGGAGGCCTTATAAATACTGTGAAAAGAAGAGAAGCGAAAAGCAAAGGAGAAAAGGAAAGATATAAACATGTGAATGCAGAGTTCCAAAGAATAGCAAGAAGAGATAAGAAAGTCTTCTTCAGCGATCAATGCAAAGAAATAGAGGAAAACAACAGAATGGGAAAGACTAGAGATCGCTTCAAGAAAATCAGAGATACCAAAGAAACATTTCATGCAAAGATGGGCTCGATAAAGGGCAGAAATGGTATGGACCTAGCAGAAGCAGAAGATACTAAGAAGAGATGGCAAGAATACACAGAAGAACTGTACAAAAAAGGTCTTCACGACCAAGATAATCACGATGGTGTGATCACTGACCTAGAGCCAGACATCCTGGAATGTGAAGTCAAGTGGGCCTTAGAAAGCATCACTACAAACAAAGCTAGTGGAGGTGATAGAATTCCAGTTGAGCTCTTCAAATCCTGAAAGATGATGCTGTGAAAGTGCTGCACTCAACATGCCAGCAAATTGGGAAAACTCAGCAGTGGCCAGAGGACTGGAAAAGGTCAGTTTTCATTCCAGTCCCAAAGAAAGGCAATGCCAAAGAATGCTCAAACTACCGCACAATTGCACTCATCT
>NW_011494896.1:11758978-11759687 GCF_000754665.1 Bison bison bison
TTTCTGCTTTATTGACTATGCCAAAGCCTTTGACTGTGTGGATCACAATAAACTGTGGAAAATTCTGAAAAAGATGGGAATACCAGACCACCTGCCCTGCCTCTTGAGAAATTTGTATGCAGGTCAGGAAGCAAGAGTTAGAACTGGACATGGAACAACAGACTGGTTCCAAATAGGAAAAAGAGTACGTCAAGGCTGTATATTGTCACCCTGCTTATTTAACTTATATGCAGAGTACATCATGAGAAACGCTGGGCTGGAGGAAGCACAAGCTGGAATCCAGATTGCCAGGAGAAATATCAATAACCTCAGATATGCAGATGACACCACCCTTATGGCAGAAAGTGAAGAGGAACTAAAAAGCCTCTTGATGAAAGTGAAAGTGGAGAGTGAAAAAGTTGGCTTAAAGCTCAACATTCAGAAGACTAAGATCATGGCATCTGGTCCCATCACTTCATGGGAAATAGGTGGGGAAACAGTGGAAACAGTGTCAGACTTGATTTTTCTGGGCTCCAAAGTCACTGCAGATGGTGACTGCAGCCATGAATTTAAAAGACACTTACTCCTTGGGAGGAAAGTTATGACCAGCCTAGATAGCATATTCAAAAGCAGAGACATTACTTTGCCAACAAAGGTCCGTCTAGTCAAGGCTATGGTTTTTCCTGTGGTCATGTATGGATGTGAGAGTTGGACTGTGAAGATGGCTGAG
>NW_011494896.1:11760287-11763774 GCF_000754665.1 Bison bison bison
GGCAGGAGGAGAAGGGGACAACAGAGGACGAGATGGCTGGATGGCATCACTGACTCAGATGGACGTGAGTCTGAGTGAACTCCGGGAGTTGGTGATGGACAGGGAGGCCTGGCGTGCTGTGATTCATGGGGTCGCAAAGAGTCGGACATGACTGAGTGACTGATCTGATCTGATCTGAAGCATCCCTCCAGTTTTAGCTTATTAATGTTCTAGAAATTCTAACCTTAGAACCAGAAGAACTGGCTGCTAGACTCAGTGTTTCATTCGTAGGTTTTAACCTTACAAAAACGAATTTGTCTTTCTGAGCTTCAGTTGTTTCATCAATAAAGTGAGAATAACTTTGATTTTCCTGGACCTGTCTTCAAATAGCTGAATTTGGAAGATAATTTTTTTCTTTTGAATTGGTTGGGTCTACAAAACCAGGATTAAGACTTAATTGTTGAAGGGAGCAGGTTCTATTAATTTTAAAATAATTCATTCTGTCCTCTGAAGTTGCAGTGAATGCCCTGGCAGTTGAAGGGATATTACAAAAATCAGTGATGAATTGGGTGGAAAGTAAAATTAAGTGACCTCAAGGACCCCTCTGTCTTTCTCAGCTTATGAATTCTGTTTTCCAGAGCAGATAAGATGAGATGTAGATATATTTGAAAGTATATAAGCTGTGATATATCTGAGAGAATACTGCTGTTTTTTTAAGGATAAGTTTTTATTTATAGTCTTAAAGTAAAGGGGGAAGCCTTAACTTACAAGATGATTCTTCAGCAGTATGTACAACATACTTTTTATTTCCATGAAATGGAATCAAATGTGGACTGAAGCTACAGCGTATACACTAGAAATCAGCAAATGCTGGAGCAGAGTAGGAAAAAGACAAATGAGGCCTAAACAAAACCCTTCACTGGGATCTGCTGACCACCGCCAGAACCAGGGCTGGATCACATAATGGGGACAGATTTCAGGACAGTCTGAACGGGAGTGGGGCAAAAGTGGGGAGGGGTCCACAGTGAGGTGTGGGTTTAGTATGAGGTGAACCACTCTTAATATTTACAAAATCAGTTGGCTCTATTTCTTAGAAATACTCAAGGAAAGAAAGGAAGATTTGATCATTATTTTATGAATCTGTCACTTTGCAATACCGACATTGTCAGAAATAGGAATGATTCACTCAGTTTCAAATTTCAGTAGCAGGAAATCAAACCATCATCACTGGACCTCAGTACAAAACCTCTACCTTACCCTGTCCTCCCTCCTTGGCCCACCCACTACCCTGGAGGCTGCCACTCCACTGCTGCCCACACACTACACAATTGTCATACTGCCTCCCTAAGGCTGGCTGAAACAAGCAGGCGTGAACAGGCCAAGACTCTGCACTGCAAATCTGTCCCCACTTCCTTTTATATCACAAACTTTTTCAAGGAATCTGATCTTTCAGTAGGAGCAATAAATAGCCCTATAGGGGGGAAAAAATCCTTAAACAAAGGAGGAATTACTCTGATTATTCTAGACTGGTCATCTTCTGAAAGTAGGGCAGTCCTCAGATTCTCAAAGTCTATCAAACAGAGGTGAGGGTGGCCTGGGAGGGGCAGGAGCCCACCCGGCATGTGCTGGGCAGGGCTAGAACAGCTGGTGGGTGACCAGGACACCATGTGCTCAGAGGTCTGGTCAGCTGTCTGTACTCCACAAAAAAAGCTGCCAAGTTTGGGTGTTTGATTTAAAAATTCCTGGTGTGGACAGGGAATCTCTGAAGGAAAACATTAAAAAAAAAAAAAAAAAAAGAAATGAGGAAGGAGGATGAGAGCTATTGTCTAAGGACGTCTATTAAAAAAAAAAAGAAGAAAGAACAAAAAGTGTCTCTTAAATGGTTCTGAGAGTTCTAAAGATAAACTGAAAAGAGGGTAAGATAACAGAGGAGAAAGACAGTTTTTATTGCTGGCCTTGCCCCGCGGAGCTTAGCTGGTCTCCATCCGAAGGTTCTTCCTGCCTTGGGGCTCTTTGGGCTCTGACTCTGAGCCCTGACTGAAGGCAAAAATGGTGGACTCTCAAGAGTCTTCTCCAGCACCATAATTTGAAAACATCAGTTCTTCCACACTCAACCTTTATGCTTCAGTTCTCACATCCTACGACTACTGAAAAAACCATGGCTTTGACCCTACAGACCTTTGTCAGCCAAGTGATAGCTCTGTTTTTAAATATGCTCTCTAGGTTTGTCATAGCTTTCCTTCCAAGAAGTAAGTGTCTTTGAATTTTATGGCTACTGTTACCATCTGCAGTGATTTTGAAGCCCAAGAAAAAAGATCTGTCACTGTTTCCACTTTTCCCCTTCTGTTTGCCAGGAAGGGTTGGACCAGATGCCATGATCTTAGATTTTTAATGTTGAGTTTCAAGGCAACTTTTTCACTCTCCTCTTCCATCTTCATCAAGAGGCTCTTTAGTTTGTCTTTGCTTTCTGCCGTTTGAGTGGTATCATCTGCATATCTGGGATTATTGTTTCTCCCGGCAATATTGATTCCAGAGTGTGATTGATACAGCCCCACATTTCACATGATGTACTATGCATATTAAGTTAAACAAGCGGGATGACAATATACAGCCTTATCATTCTCTATACTCAATTTTGAACAAGTCCATTATTCCATGTCTCACATGCTAGCAAAATAATACAGAAAATTCTCCAATCCAGGCTTTAACAGTACATGAACCATGAACTTCCAGCTGGCGAAGCTGGATTTAGAAAAGGCAGAGGAACCAGAGATAAAATTGCCAACATCCGTTGCATCATAGAAAAAGCAAGAGAGTTCCAGAAAAACGTCCACTTCTACTTTATTGACTATGCCAAAGCCTTTGACTGTGTGCATCACAACAAACTGGAAAATTCTTCCAGAGATGGGAATACCAGACCACCTGACCTGCCTCCTGAGAAATCTGTATGCAGGTCAAGAAGCAACAGTTAGAACTAGACATGGAACAACAGACTGGTTCCAAATAAGGAAAGGAGTTCATCAAGGCTGTATACTGTCACCCTGCTTATTTAACTTATATGCAGAGTACATCATGAGAAACGCTGGACTGGATGAAGCACAAGCTGGAATCAAGATTGCCAGGAGAAATATCAGTAACCTCAGATACACAGATGACACCACCCTTACGGCAGAAAGTGAAGAACTAAAGAACTTCTTGTTGAAAGTGAAAGAGGAGTGTGAAAAAGTTGGCTATGGCAGAAGGTGAAGAAGAACTAAAGAACCTCTTGTTGAAAGTGAAAGAAGAGTGTGAAAAAGTTGGCTTAAAACTCAACATTCAGAAAGCTAAGGTCATGGCATCTGGTCCCATCACTTCGTGGGAAATAGATGGGGAAACAGTGGAAACAGTGAGAGACTTTATTTTGGGGGGCTCCAAAATCACTGCAGGTGGTGACTGCAGCCATGAAATTAAAAGACGCATACTCCTTGGAAGAAAAGTTATGACCAACCTAGACAGCATATTAAAAACC
>NW_011494896.1:11765013-11777943 GCF_000754665.1 Bison bison bison
TTTTCTGAATGTTAAGCTTTAAGCCAACTTTTTCACTCTCCTCTTTCACTTTCATCTAGAGGCTTTTTAGTTCCTCTTCACTTTCTGCCATAAGGGTGGTGTCATCTGCATATCTGAGGTTATTGATATTTCTCCCGGCAATCTTGATTGCAGCTTGTGCTTCTTCCAGCCCAGAGTTTCTCATGATGCACCCTGCATATAAGTTAATATAGGCAGGGTGACAGTATACAGCCTTGACATACTCCTTTTCCTATTTGGAACCAGTCTGTTGTTCCATGTCCAGTTACAACTGTTGCTTCCTGACCTGCATACAGGTTTCTCAAGAGGCAGGTCAAGTGGTCTGGTATTCCCATCTCTTACAGAATTTTCCACAGTTTATTGTGATCCACATAGTCTAAAGCTTTGGCATAGTCAATAAAGCAGAAATAGATGTTTTTCTCGAACTCTCTTGCCTTTTCGATGATCCAATGGATGTTGGCAATTTGATCTCTGGTTCCTCTGCCTTTTCTAAAACCAGGTTGAACATCTGGAAATTCACGGTTCATGTATTGCTGAAGCCTGGCTTGGAAAATTTTGAGCATTACTTTACTAGTGTGTGAGATGAGTGCAATTGTGCAGTAGTTTGAGCATTCTTTGGCATTGCCTTTCTTTGGGATTGGAATGAAAATTGACCTTTTCCAGTCCTATGGCCACTGCTGAGTTTTCCCAATTTGCTGGCATATTGAGTGCAGCACTTCCACAGCATCATCTTTCAGGATTTGAAAGAGCTCAACTGGAATTCCATCACCTTCACTAGCTTTGTTCGTAGTGATGCTTTCTAAGGCCCACTTGATTCACATTCCAGGATATCTGGCTCTAGGTGGGTGATCACACCATCGTGATTATCTTGGTTGTGAAGATCTTTTTTGTACAGTTCTCCTGTGTATTCTTGCCACCTCTTCTTAATGTCCTCTGCTTCTGTTAGGTCCATACCATTTCTGTCCTTTATCGAGCCCATCTTTGCATGAAATGTTCCCTTTGTATCTCTAATTTTCTTGAAGAGATCTCTAGTCTTTCCCATTCTGTTGTCCTCTATTTCTTTGCACTGATCCCTGAGGGAGGCTCTCTTATCTCTCCTTGCTATTCTTTGGAAGTCTGCATTCAGATGGGAATATTTTTCCTTTTCTCCTTTGCTTTTCACTTCTCTTCTTTTCACAGCTATTTATAAGTCCTCCCCAGACAGCCATTTTGCTTTTTTGCATTTCTTTTCCATGGGGATAGTCTTGATCCCTGTCTCCTGTACAATGTTACGAACCTCCATCCATAGTTCATCAGGCATTCTGTCTATTAGATCTAGTCCCTTAGATCTATTTCTCACTTCCACTGTATATTCATAAGGGATTTGATTTAGGTCATACCTGAATAGTCTAGTGGTTTTCCCCACTTTCTTCAATTTAATTCTGAATTTGCAATAAGGAGTTCATGATCTGAGCCACAGTCAACTCCCAGTCTTATTTTTGTTGACTGTATAGAGCTTCTCCATCTTTGGCCACAAAGAACATAATCAATCTGATTTTGGTGTTGACCATCTGGTAATGTCCATGTGTAGAGTGTTCTGTTGTGTTGTTGGAAGAAGGTGTTTGCTATGACCAGAGCGTTCTCTTGGCAAAACTCTGTTAGCCTTTGCCCTGCTTCATTCCATATTCCAAGGCCAAATTTGCCTGTTACTCCTGGTGTTTCTTGACTTCCTTCTTTTGCATTCCAGTCCCCTATAATGAAAAGGACATCTTTTGGGGGTGTTAGTTCTAAAAGGTCTTGTAGGTCTTCATAGAACCATTAAACTTCAGCTTTTCACCATAACTGGTTGGGGCACAGACTTGGATTACTGTGATATTGAATGATTTGCCTTGGAAATGAACAGAGATCATTCTGTCATTTTTGAGATTGCATCTAAGTATTGCAGTTCAGACTCTTTTGTTGACCATAATGGCTACTCCATTTCTTCTAAGGGATTCCTGCCCACAGTAGTTGATAGAATGGTCATCTGAGTTGAATTCACCCATTCCAGTCCATTTTAGTTCGCTGATTTCTAGAATGTCGATGTTCTCTCTTGTCATCTCCTGTTTGACTGCTTCCAATTTGCCTTGATTCATGGACCTGACATTCCAGGTTCCTATGCAGTATTGCTCTTTATAGCATCAGACCTTGCTTCTATCACCAGTCACATCCACAACTGGGTATTGTTTTTGCTTTGGCTCCATCCCTTCATTCTTTCTGGAGTTATTTCTCCACTGATCTCCAGTAGCATACTGGGCACCTACTAACCTGGGGAGTTCCTGTTTCATTATCCTATAATTTTGCTTTTCCATACTGTTCATGGGGTTCTCAAGGCAAGAATACTGACGTAGTTTGCCATTCCCTTCTCCAGTGGACCACATTCTGTCAGCCCTCTCCACCATGACCTGCCCGTCTTGGGTGGCCCCACACAGCATGGCTTAGTTTCATTGAGTTAGATAAGGCTGTGGTCCATGTGATTAGATTGACTAGTTTCCTGTGATTATGGCTTCAGTGTGTCTGCCCTCTGATGCCCTCTTGCAGCACCTACTGTCTTACTTGGGCTTCTCTTTCCTTGGACGTGGGGTATCTCTTCATGGCTGCTCCAGCAAAGCACAGCCGCTGCTCCTTACCTTGGACGAAGGGTATCTCCTCACTGCCCACCCTCTTGATCTTGAATGTGGAGTAGCTTCTCTCGGCCCTCCTGTGCCTGCGCAGCCATCGCTCCTTGAACGTGGGGTAGCTCCTCCCGGCCGCCGCCCCTGACCTTGGGCGAGGGGTAGCTCCTCTCGGCCATGCTTCTGAGGGGTGTGTCGCAGTTGGTAAATCTTTAATCCAATTTTATACTGATGGATGGGACTGTGTTCCCTCCCTGTAGTTTGGCCTGAGGCCAAACTATGGTTGGGGTAATGGCAACCTCCTCCAACAGGACTTACGCCAGCATGCTGTGCATCCCAGACTGCTGCAGTCAGTGTATCTGACCCCGAGGCAGGCCACTGTTGACCCATGCCTCTTCCAGAGACTCCCAAACACTCACAGACAGGTCTGTCTCAGTCTCTTGTGGGGTCATTGCTTCTTTCTTCTGGGTCCTGGTGCACATAAGGTTTTTGTTTGTTCCCTCTAAGAGTCTTTGTTTCCCTGTTCTGTGAAAGTCCTGTAATCAAATCCCACTGGCCTTCAAAGTCAAATTCCCTGAGGATTCTCAGTTCCTTTGCTGGACCCCCAGGTTGGGAAATCTATTGTGGGGCCTAGACATTTTGATGATGGCCCTTCTAGTGGTGTGAAGTGATATTTCATTGTAGTTTTGATTTGCATTTCTCTAATAATAACTGATGTTGACCATCTTTTCATGTGTTTATTAGCCATCTATATAACCTTTGGAGAAATGTCTGTTTAGGTCTGCTCGCTTTTTGATCGGATTGTTTGTCTTTCTGGTATTGAGCTGAATTTGGAGATTAATCCTTTGTCAGTTGTTTGATTTGCTAGTATTTTCTCCCATTCTGAGAGTTATTTTTTTTGCCTTGCCTATAGTTTCCTTCACTGTGCAAATTCTTTCAAGTTTAATTAAGTCCCATTTATTTATTTTTGTTTTTATTTCCATTGTTCTTGGAGGTGGGTCATAGAGGATCTTGTTGTGATTTATGTCAGTGTTGTGTTTATGTTTTCCTTCAAGAACTTTGTAGTTTCTGGTCTTACATTTAGTTCCTTAATCCATTTGGTGTCTATTTTTGTGTGTGGTGTTAGAAAGTGTTCTAATTTCATTCTTTTACATGTAGCTGCTCAATTTTCCCAGCACCACTTATTGAAGAGACTGTTTTTCTCTGTTGTATAATTTTGCCTCCTTTGTCAAAGATAGGTTGTCCCCAGGTACATAGATTTATCTCTGGGCTTTCTATCAGGTTCCATAGGTCTATATTTCTGTTTTTGTGCCAATATCATACTGTCTTGATGACTGTAGCTTTGCAGTACAGTCTGAAATCAGGAAGGTTGATTCCTCCAGCTCCCTTCTTTCTCAGGATTGCTTTGGCTATTCAGGCTCTTTTGTGGGAGACTACTGACCTTATTTCTATACATACAAATTTACTTTTTCTAAACAATCTTAAGTAAATGGATTCATACAACAGGTAATCTTTTGTGTCTAGCTTTCTTTTACTTAGCATAAAGTTCGTGAGATTCATTCCTGTTATATCATGTATCAGTATTTCATTCCCTTTTGTGTCTTAATAATATTCTATTGTATTGGTATACAATATTTTGAAAACCCATTTATCAGTTGATGGGCATTTGGATTGTTTCCACTTTTTGGCTATTATGTATAATGCTCATATGAACAGCCATGCTTTTGTGTAGATATATGTTTTCATTTCTGTTGGGTGTATACCTAAAAATAGAATTGTTGGATTATATGGTGACTGTATAATAAACCTTTTGAGGAACTGCCTTCCAAAATGGCTGTACTATTGTACACTCCCACTAGCAATTATGAGAGTTCTAATTTCTTCGTATCTTCCCCCACATTTGTTATTGTATGTCTTTTCTTTATATCCATCATAGTGGTTATGAAGTGGTATCTCACTGTAGTTTTGATTTGCATTTCCTAATGGATAATGATGTTAAGCATCTATTCATGTGTTTATTGGTCATTTATCATTTTGTAGAAATGTCTTTCTTATTGTTTAATTTAATTACAGTGAGGTCAAAGAATACATTTTATTTTAAATCCTTTTAAGCTTATCGAGATGTGTTTTAGATATGACCTATCATATAGTTTGTGCTAAAGAATGATCCATATCTGGTTAAAAAGACTTGTATTCTGCAGATCTTGGGTGGAATGATGAGTTGATTAATACAGTTGTTTGCATCTTGAATATCACTGCCAATATTCATTCTGGTTTTGTTCATTATTGAGATAGAGTAGTGAGCTCTTCAGCTGTAGAATTTTCCTTTTTTCCTTTTATTATGTCATCTTTTGCTTTATGCAAAACCACTTTCTTGTTAGGTGAATCAGTTCAGTTCAGTTGCTCAGTTGTGTCCGAGTCTTTGTGACCCCATGAATCACAGCACGCCAGGCCTCCCTGTCCATCACCAACTCCCGGAGTTCACTCAAACTCAGGTCCATTGAGTCGGTGAAGCCATCCAGCCATCTCATCCTCTTTCGTCCCCTTCTTCTCCTGTCCCCAGTCCCTCCCAGCATCAGGGTCTTTTCCAATGAGTCATCTCTTCTCATGAGGTGGCCAAAGTATTGGAGTTTCAGTTTTAGCATCAGTCTTTCCAATGAACGCCCAGGACTGATTTCCTTTAGGATGGACTGGTTGGATCTCCTTGCAGTCCAAGCAACTCTCAAGAGTCTTCTACAACACCACAGTTCAAAAGCACCAATTCTTTGGCGCTCAGCTTTCTTCACAGTCCAACTCTCACATCCATACATGACCACAGGAAAAACCATAGCCTTGACTAGACGGAACTTGTTGGCAAAGTAATGTCTCTGCTTTTGAATATGCTGTCTATTTTGATCATAACTTTCCTTCCAAGGAGTAAACGTCTTTTAATTTCATGGCTGCAATCACCATCTGCAGTGATTTTAGAGCCCCCCCCAAATCAAGTCTGACACTGTTTCCACTGTTTCCCCATCTATTTCCCATGAAGTGATGGGACCAGATGCCATGATCTTCGTTTTCTGAATGTTGAGCTTTAAGCCAACTTTTTCACTGTCCACTTTCACTTTCATCAAGAGGCTTTTTAGTTCCTTTTCACTTTCTGCCATAAGAGTGGTGTCGTCTGCATATCTGAGGTTATTGATATTTCTCCCGGCAATCTGGATTCCAGCTTGTGCTTCCTCCAGCCCAGCGTTTCTCATGATGTACTCTGCATGGAAGTTAAATAAGCAGGGTGACAGTATACAGCCTTGACGTACTCCTTTTCCTATTTGGAACCAGTCTGTTTTTCTATGTCCAGTTCTAACCGTTGCTTCCTGACCTGCATACACATTTCTCAGGAGGCAGGTCAGGTGGTCTGGTATTCCCATCTCTTTCAGAATTTTCCACAGTTTATTGTGATCCACACAGTCAAAGGCTTTGGCATAGTCAATAAAGCAGAAATAGATGTTTTTCTGGAACTCTCTTGCTTTTTCCATGATCCAGCAGATGTTGGCAATTTGATCTCTGGTTCCTCTGCCTTTTCTAAAACCAGCTTGAACATCTGGAAATTCACGGTTCACGTATTGCTGAAGCCTGGCTTGGAGAATTTTGAGCATTATGTATATACATTCATAATTGTTAAATCTTGATATATTGACTCTTTTATAATTATGAAACATTTTTTATCTCTGGCAATATTTCTTAAAGTTTATTTTAATTGATATGAATGTGGATACTTCCAGTCTCTTGTGATCATTTTTTCCATGATACATCTTTTCCATTATTTTGCTTTCAACTTACTCATGTCTTTGAATCTATAATGTGTCATTATTTATATGTTTAGCTTTACATTTGGGAGAAGGCAATGGCACCCCAGTCCAGTACTCTTGCCTGGAAAATCCCATGGATGGAGGAGCCTGGTAGGCTGCAGTCCATGGGGTCGCGAAGAGTCGGACACGACTGAACGACTTCACTTTCCCTTTTCACTTTCCTGCATTGGAGAAGGAAATGGCAACCCACTCCAGTGTTATTGCCTGGAGAATCCCAGGGACTCGGGAGCCTGTTGGGCTGCCGTCTATGGGGTCACACAGAGTCGAACACGACTGAAGCGACTTAGCAGCTTTACATTTGACATTTTCTCTTTGTTTTCTACATGGATCCTAGCTTTTTCTGTTCTTCTTTCTTTTGTTGAATAAATTAATTTATTCTTTTTCTTCTTTTATAAAAACTATTTCTTAGTGGTTGCCTTCAGGATTAAAATATACATTTTAATTTATTATACTCTATTTCAGCATAATATATTATTATACTCTATTTCAGATCAACACAATGTGCTTTCCAATAAAATAGATACATTTGGTTCCAGTATAGCTTCATTCCCTGTTCTCTGCTTTGTGATATTATTACCATATATTCACATGTACATATGCACATGCACACACATACAAACAGATACATCTATGTATAAACCCAGCAATAAAGTGTTATAATTATTGTTTTATACAGTTTTTTTTTTGTTTTTAAATGTTAATAAAATTTATTTTAAAAGTTTATTTGTGAAATCTTTCATGTTAATTTACATATTTACCATTTCTTCTGCTCTTCATTTGTACTTGTGGACTTGAATTACCATTTTTTTTTTTTTCAGCCTGACATTTATTTCAGTATTATATGTAAATAGGTCTTGTGGTAAGCAAATTTTCCTAGTCTTTGTTTCTATTGGAATGTCTTTATTTCACCTTCATTTTTTAAAGATTGTTTTACTGGATATAGGTTTCTTGATCGGGATTTTTAAACAATTTCAACCCTTTGAATATGTTATCTCATTGCTCTCTCACCTTCATTGTTTCAGATTGGGAGTTAGGTTTTAACTTATATTAAAACTTGAGTTTAACTTAGGTTTTAACTTTAATTCTTTTACATTATGTGCCATTTTTCTCTTAATGCTTTTTAGTATTTTTACTTTGGCTTTGACTTTCAACATCTGTCTATGATGTGTCTATGTTTTAACTCTGTATATTTTACTACTTGATGTTTATTGAGATTCTTGGATATCTAGATTAATATTTTTATGTAATTTGGGAAGTTTATGTATGTTCACACTGTCAGGTATATATGAAGAATTTGAGGCCTCTCTCTAAAGTCTGCTATGTCTGTGAGCAACATCAGGCAGGAATTTGTTTGCCCTATCCACTATTGCAATCTTAGGCTAGTAGCAGTTGACCCTCTCCTGCTGCCACCTGTAAGAGATCACCTCCAATGGTGGCACTGCTGGGCCTGGGCATTGCCCACTTCTCCAGATGAAAGTGAGCCCTCTTGGATCAAGTAGTTACAGCATACCTTCCCTGGAAGAAGCTCCTTTCTGGTTGAGCTTCTGGGTGGGATGAATGGGAGCTACCCTGGGGTAGGACATCAGAGATTCCTACTGTATTACCCAAACTTAAACCATTTTAAATCAAATGCAGTTCTTATACATGTTTCCACCTTAGAGCCATTGCACTTCTTCCATCTGCAAAGAACAGTCTTCTCTCAGAGGGTCGAATGGCTTCTTCTTTCATTTCATTCAGGCCAGTGATTATGTAACTTGTCATTGAAGAGACCTTTCCAAGACTACTCTGTCTAGAGTAGTAGTTCCCCACTTTGAACCAATCTCTACTCTCCTATGTTTATCTTTATCTTATTACTACCTGACATTTTGCTGATTAATTTTGACTATATCATCTTCTAAAATGGAAGCCATAGGACCAGGAGCTTTATTTGTTCTGTTCTTTAAAATAACCCCAGAGCTTCAAACAGAGCCTGATACACAATGAATGAATGAGTGAATTAAAGTCATTGGCTTTTAAAAAAAGAGGTTTGTGGTTATTAGATATAATGATCCTTTAATTGATTCTTTATATCTTTCTAGCTCCTAACCAATTACAAAGTGTTTTTATACTCATATCATTTCATTTCTTCCTCAAGGTGGCCCTGTGAGGTAGGCAGAGATATACTGTCATTACTGTGTCTTATAGATGAGAACTCTGGCTTAGAGTGATACACCTTGCCTAGGAACATAAGGATAAGAAATAGAAGTCTGACACAAAAAAACAATATCTCTTGATTCTGGTAGTTGTTGATATTACCACTCAAAGCCATTACCTGTGGGAAACAGAATATGTTGATGAAGAAAGTGGTGAAATCCCCTTCTCTGTAGAGTTTTAGGAGACAAAAGGACCTAGTGGGTTTTTTTCCCTCAAGGTTGTTTTCACTATTTGTGGTATGTTGTGTTTCCACACAAATTTTAAAAAAGATTTTATGTTCTAGTTCTATGAAAAATGCCATTGGTAATTTGATAGGAATTGCACTGAGTCAGTAGATTGACTTGGGTAGTATAGTTGTCATTGGTTCTTGATAGTTTTTGTGTAATGTGTCTTGGAGAAGGTCTTCTTGTGTTGAGGTAACTCTCTTCTCAATCTATAACCATAAAATATCCACTCAACTCAACAAAGGTGCCTAGGCCCAACACATCACGATGCTAGAGAATTCTCATCTGAAGATAGATAGAGGGGGTGGAACCAAGGGACCAGGAGAGGCAGTGCAGAGTCCCAGGCCCTTGGTCTCCACAGTTTAGTCCACAGTTCCCGAGAATCCAGGAGCAGCAGCAGAGGTGGCACACATGACTTTGGATTCCCAGCTACAGCGACTCTCATGGCCCAGGTAACTGGGAAGCAGTGAACACTACCCCTCCAGCCAAAGAGGTACCAACAATTCTTCCCCCACCCCTACCCACAGTAGTGGATAGGGGCCTGGCAACCTGATAGCACGAACGTGGCAGAGGTGTCTGCCTGACCCAGCTCCCTGCCCACCCCCATCCCCAGGCGCAGGAGTGAAGCCTTCAGGAGCCCAGAAACAACAGAAAAGTCTATCATCCTGGTGCCCCAGGAAGCGTCACCAGTGACACTGGTGGCAGCAAGGCAACAGTGATCATGGAAGCACAAAAAGTGATAGTAATGGTAGGGGGCAAAGCTTCTGACAGACATTAAGTGGGGGATTTAAAGTGTACACTTTCAAATATAATCAGAGGTGGATTGGCTAAGTGAAATCAGATGTGCTATAGTGCCACCTACTGGAAAATGAAAGACCTGTCATTTCTAATCTGTTGAACTGTTAGAACCAAGCCAAAAGGCATTCAGTACTTCAAATGCATTAGCAGAGAAACAACTCATCAATCACCATAAGAACCACAGTAATGCTGTACCAAACAGAAAAATGGCAATTCTTCAGAAACCAAACCTAAAAGTCATAAAGTATTGCTACCTAACTGGTGGAGAATTCAAAACAGCTGTCATGAAGAAACTCAACAGGCTATAAGAAAACTCAGAAAGGCATTTTAATGAGCTCAGGAATAAAATTAATGAACAGAGGAATAATTTACCAAAGAGATTGAATATCTGAAAAGAACAAAACAAAATCTAGAGCCGAAGATTCAGTAAATAAGATGAAGAATACATTAGAACACATTGGAACAAGAGCAGAACATATGGAAGAATTAGTGAGCTCAAAGATAGAAATTTTAAAATGATACAGCTAGAAAAGGAAAGAGAAATATTTGTAAGAATGAAGAACTTCCACTAAATCTATCTCACTCTTCTAGGAAGGGCAGCATTAGGCTAATAACAACAGCAGAAGAGAGAGAGAAGGGACCAGAGGGATTACTGAAAGAAATAATAGCTGATTCCAATCCTAAGGAACAACTACACAGCCCATGAAGCTAAGAGAACACCTAAGAAGTGAAGAGGAACTACAGAGCCTCTTGATAAAGGTGGAAGAGAAGATTGAAAAGCTGGCTTAAAACTCAACATTCAAAAAACTAAGATCATGGCATCCGGTTCCATCACTTCATGGTAAATAGATGGGAAAACAATGGAAACAGCGACAGACTTTCTTTCCTTGGGCTCCAAAATCACTGCAGATGGTGACTGCAGCCATGAAATTAAAAGACGCTTGCTCCTTGGAAGAAAAGCTGTGACAAACCTAGGCAGCGTATTAAAAAGCAGAGACATCACTTTGCTGACAAATGTCTGTATAGTCAAAGCTATGGTTTCTCCAGTAATCATGTATGGATGTGAGAGGTGGGCCATAAAGAAGGCTAAGCACAAGAGGCATTCCTAAGATGGCGGAGGAATAGGATGGGGAGACCACTTTCTCCCCAACAAATTCATCGAAAGAACATTTGTGCGCCGAGCAAATTCCACAGAACAACTTCTGAATGCTGGCAGAGGACATCAGGCACCCAGAAAAGCAGCCCATTGTCTTCAAAACGAGGTAGGACAAAATATAAAAGATAAAAAGAGAGGCAAAAGAGGTAAGGATGGAGATCTGTCCCGGGAAGGGAGTCTTAAAATAGAGAGGTTTCTAAACACCAGGAAACACTCTCTCCAGTGGGTCTGTGGTGAGCCTTGGAATCTCAGAGGGCAAAATAACTGGGAGGAAAAGTAAATAAATAATTAAACCCCTCAGATTACTTGCCTAACAGCTACTCCCAGCAGTGCAACAGCCCAGATGCTTTCATCTCCTACTAGCAAGCGGGGGAGGGACAGGGAGGAGCGGGCAGCATTAGGATAAGGACCAGGCCTGAGGGCAATCTGAGGGTACTAGCTTGAGATAGCAACCCAGACTGTGGGATAGCTATCCCACGATCCCATGAAAAGCCCTAACCTAAGACACCATCAGGCCCGCTCACAGAACAAAGGACTGAGCAGAGCTAGCCGGCTGTGGGCAGCCTATCCCCCACCGGAGACAGGCAAGGTGAGGGCAGCCAGAGCCGGAAGGGGGCAATCGCAGCTCCAGAGGGGCATCCTATACCAAACTGCAAGCAGACTTCATTGCTAACCAAGACTTCTTGGGATTCTGGACAGTTGACATCTGCTGGAGGGTCACAGCCAGAGACCAGCTTCCCAGAAAAGACACACCCGAGAAGGTGCGCCCATTGTACAATAGAAAACTGAGCGGCTGGGGTGGGAGTGGGGATAAGTCACAGCCTTCAACTGGGGGCGACTACCCCCGCCAAGGAACTGGTCACCTGAGCTGCTCGGACCTGGGACAGACGCAAAACGCAGGCCCAAACAAGTCTGTGCCTTTGTGGAGTATCTGAGAACCTGAACCTGAGCGGCTTCGACCTGGGAAGTGCATGCAAACCAGGGCCCACATCAGACTGTTCCCAGCAGAGCAACCTAGAGTCTGAGCAGTGTAGACTTGGAAAGCACACACGCCGTGAGTGGGGCAAACCCAGTGTGGCTGAATCACTGTGAACACACGCCAGTGATGTTTGTTTGTGGTGTTCCTCCCTCCCCAAAGCACGACTGAACAAGCGAGCCTAAAAAAAAAGTGACTACCAATGCCCCCCTTGTGTCAGGGCATAAATTAGACACTGAAGAGACCAGCAAACAGAAGAAGCTTAAATAAACAGAGGGAACCACTTTGGAAGTGACAGGTGCAATAGATTAAAACCCTGTAGTTAGCACCGACTACATAGGAAGGGGCTTATGGACCATGAGAAGTACAAGCCGGACCAAGGAACTATCTGAAAATGAACTGAGCCCACACTGTGTGCAACAGCTCCAGAGAAAGTCTTAGACATATTTTTACTATTATCATTTTTTTAATTAAAAAAATTATTTTGTTATTTTTAAGTCCCCGTTAACTCCTTTAATTTTCATTTTTATAACCTACTATTACCTTGCAAAAAAAAAAAGACCCTATTTTTAAAGCAAACTTCATATATATGTATTTTATGATTTCTGTGACTTTGTGTTTTTTGTTTGTTTGTTTTTAATATTGTATTTTTGAGAATCTAACCTCTACTCAAGATTTTTAATCTTTGCTTTTTGGTATTTGTTATCAACTTTGTACCTTTAAGAACCCAATCTACAGGACCCATTTTTACTTGGGAGTGAGATCACTGGCCTGATTGCTCTCTCCCCCTTTTGACTCTCCTTTCTCTCCACCAGGTTGCCTCTATCTCCCCCTCCTCCTTTTCTTCTCTACCCAAATCTGTGAATCTCTTTGTGTGTTCTGGGCTGTGGAGAACACTTAGGGAACTGATTACTGGCTGGATCTGTCTCTCTCCTTTTGATTCTCCCTTTTATCCTCCTGGCCACCTCTGTCTCCTTCCTCCCTCTTCTCTTCTCTGTGTAACTCCGTGAACATCTCTGAGGGATCCAGACTGTGGAGAGCACATAGGGAAGTGATTACTGGCTAGCTTGCTCTCGCCCCTTTT
>NW_011494896.1:11778053-11803129 GCF_000754665.1 Bison bison bison
CCTTTTGATTCCCCCTCTTCTCCTGGTCACTTCTATCTTCCTCCTCCCTCTTCTCTTCTCCATGTAACTCTGTGTACCTCTCCGGGTGTCCCTCACTGTGGAGAAACTCTTCATCATTAACCTAGACGTTTTATCATTGGTGCTGTATATATGGAGAAGTCTTGAGGCTACTGTAAGAATAAGACTGAAAACCAGAGGCAGGAGGCTTAAATCCAAATCCTGAGAACACCAGAGAAATCCTGACTCCAAGGACATTAATCGATAGGAGCTCATCAAACGCCTCCATACCTACAATGAAACCAAGCACCACCCAAGGGCCAACAAGCTCCAGAGCAAGACATACCATGCAAATCTCCAGCAACACAGGAACATAACCCTGAGCCTCAATATACAGGCTGACCAAAGTCACACCAAACCCACTGACATCTCAAAACTTATTACTGGACCCTTCATTGTACTCCAGAAAGAAGAAATCCAGCTCCACCCACCAGAACACTGACACAAGCTTCCCTAGTCAGAAAACCTTGACAAGCCACCCTTCCAACCCCACCCACAGGAAGGAACCTCCACAATAAAGAGGAACCACCAACTGCCAGAATACAGAAAGGCCACCCCAAACACAGCAATATAAACAAGATGAAAAGGCAGAGAAATACCCAGCAGGTAAAGGAGCAGGATAAATGTTCACCAAACCAAACAAAAGAGAAAGAGATAGGGAACCTACCTGATAAAGAATTCCAAATAATGATAGTGAAAACGATCCAAAATCTTGAAAATAAATTGGAGTTACAGATAAATAGCCTGGAGACAAGGATCGAGAAGATGCAAGAAAGGTTTAACAAAGACCTAGAAGAAATAGAAAAGTTAATATATAATGAATAATGCAATAAGTGAGATCAAAAACACTCTGGAGGGAACCAACAGTAGAATAACGGAGGCAGAAGATAGGATGAGTGAGGTAGAAGATAGAATGGTAGAAATAAATGAAACAGAGAGGAAAAAAGAAAAAAAATTAAAAGAAATGAGAACAATCTCAGAGACCTCTGGGACAATGTTAAACGCCCCAACATTCGAATCATAGAAGTCCCAGAAGAAGAAGACAAAAAGAAAGACCACGAGAAAATACTTGAGATAATAGTTGAAAACTTCTCTAAAATGGGGAAGGAAATAATCACCCAAGTTCAAGAAACTCAGTCCCAAACAGGATAAACCCAAGGCGAAACACCCCAAGACACATAAAACACAAAGAACAAATATTAAAAGCAGCAAAGGAAAACAACAAATAACATACAAGGGGATTCCCATAAGGATAACAGCTGATCTTTCAATAGAAACTCTTCAGGCCAGAAGGGAATGGCATGACATACTTAAAGTGATGAAAGAAAATAACCTACAGCCCAGATTACTGTACCCAGCAAGGACCCCATTCAAATAAGAAGGAGAAATCAAAAGCTTTACAGACAAGCAAAAGCTGAGAGAATTCAGCACCACCAAACCAGCTCTCCAACAAATACTAAAGGATCTTCTCTAGACAGGAAACACAGAAAGGGTGTATAAACTCGAACCCAAAAGAATAAAGTAAGTGGCAATGGGGTCATACTTATCAATAATTACCTTAAATGTAAATGGGTTGAATGCCCCAACTAAAAGACAAAGACTGGCTGAATGGATACAAAAACAAGACCCCTATATATGTTGTCTACAAGGGACCCACCTCAAAACAAGGGACACATACACACTGAAAGTGAAGGGCTGAAAAGATATTACATGCAAATAGAGACCAAAAGAAAGCAGGAGTACCAATACTCATATCAAATAAAATAGACTTTAAAACAAAGGCTGTGAAAAGAGACAAAGATGGACACTACATAATGATCAAAGGATCAATCCAAGAAGAAGATATAACAATCATAAATACATATGCACCCAACATAGGAGCACCACAATATGTAAGACAAATGCTAACAAGTATGAAAGGGGAAACTAACAGTAACACAATAATAGTGAGAGACTTTAATACCCCACTCACACCTATGGATAGATCGACTAAACAGAAAATTAACAAGGAAACACAAACTTTAAATGATACAATAGACCAGTTAGACCTAATTGATATCTATAGGACATTTCACCCCAAAACAATGAATTTCACCTTTTTCTCAAGCACACCTTCTCCAGGATAGATCACATCCTGGGCCATAAATATAGCATTGGTAAATTTAAAAAAAAAATGAAATCTTTCCAAGCATCTTTTCTGACCACATGCAGTAAGATTAGATCTCAATTACAGGAGAAAAACTATTAAAAATTCCAACATATGGAGGCTGAACAACACGCTGATGAATAACCAACAAATCACAGAAGAAATCAAAAAAGAAATAAAAATATGCATAGAGAGGAATGAAAATGACAACACAACAACCCAAAACCTATGGGACACTGTAAAAGCAGTACTAAGGGGAAGATTCATAGCAATACAGGCATACCTCAAGAAACAAGAAAAAAAGTCAAATAACCTAACTCTACACCTAAAGCAACTAGAAAAGGAAGAAATGAAGAACACCAGGGTTAGTAGAAGGAAAGAAATCTTAAAATTAGGGCAGAAATAAATGCAAAAGAAACAAAAGAGACCATAGCAAAAATCAACAAAACCAAAAGCTGCTTCTTTGAGAAGATAAATAAAATTAACAAACCATTAGCCAGACTTATCAAGAAACAAAAGGAGAAAAATCAGATCAACAAAATTAGAAATGAAAATGGAGAGACCACAACAGACAACACAGAAATACAAAGGATCATAAGAGACTACTATCAACAATTATATGCCAATAAAATGGACAACGTGGAAGAAATGGACAAATTCTTAGAAAAGTACAACTTTCCAAAACTGAACCAGGAAGAAATAGAAAATCTTAACAGACTCATCACAAGCATGGAAATTGAAACTATAATCAGAAATCTTCCAACAACCAAAGCCCAGGACCAGATGGCTTCACAGGTGAATTCTACCAAAAATTTAGAGAAGAGCTAACACCTATCCTACTCAAACTCTTCCAGAAAATTGCAGAGGAAGGTAAACTTCCAAACTCATTCTATGAGGGCACCATCACCCTAATACCAAAACCTGACATGCCACAAAAAAAGAAAAGAGGCCAATATCACTGATGAACATAGATGCAAAAATCCTTAACAAAATTCAAGCAATCAGAATACAGCAACACATGAAAAAGATCATACATCATGACCAAGTGAGCTTTATCCCAGGGATGCAAGGATTCTTCAATATCCACAAATCAATCAATATAATACACCACATTAACAAATTGAAAAATAAAAACCATATGATTATCTCAATAGATGCAGAGAAAGCCTTTGACAAAATCCAACATCTATTTATGATAAAAACCCTTCAGAAAGCAGGAATAGACAGAACATACCTCAACATAATAAAAGCTATATATGCAAACATTATCCTCAATGGTGAAAAATAGAAAGCATTTCCCCTAGGGTCAGGAACAAGACAAGGGTGCCCATTCTCACAACTACTATTCAATATAGTTTTTGAAGTTTTGGCCACGGCAATCAGACCAGAAAATTAAATAAAAGGAATCCAGATAGGAAAAGAAGAACTAAAACTCTTACTTTTTGCAGATGACATGATCCTCTACATAGAAAACCCTGAAGACTCCACCAGAAAATTACTAGAGCTAATCAATGAATATAGTGAAGTTTCAGGATATAAAATTAACACGGAGAAATCCCTTGCATTCCTATACACTAACAATGAGAAAGCAGAAATTAAGAAAACAATTCCATTCACCATTGCAATGAAAAGAATAAAATACTTATGAATATATCTACCTAAAGAAAAAAAAAGATCCATATATAGAAAACTATAAAACACTGGTGAAAGAAATCAGAGAGTACACAAACAGATGGAGAAATATACTGTGTTCATGGATCGAAAGGCTCAATATAGTGAAAATGAGTATACTACCCAAAGCAATCTATAGATTCAGTGCAATCCCTATCAAGCTACCAACGGTATTTTTCAGAGAACTAGAACAAATAATTTCACAATTTGTGTGGGAATACAAAAAACCTTGAATAGCCAAAGCAATCTTGAGAAAGAAAAATGGAACCGGAGGAATCAAGCTGTATGACTCCAGGCTCTACTACAAAGCCACAGTCATCAAGACAGTATGGTACTGGCAAGAAGACAGAAATACAGATCAATGGAACAAAATAGCAAGCCCAGAGATAAATCCACGCACCTATGAACACCTTATTTGACAAAGGAGGCAAGAATATACAATGGAGAAAAGACAATCTCTTTAACAAGTGGTACTGGGAAAACTGGTCAACCACTTGTAAAAGAATGAAACTAGAACACTTTCTAACACCATACAGAAAAATAAACTCAAAATGGAGTAAAGATCTAAACATAAGAACAGAAACTATTAAACTCCTAGAGGAAAACATAGGCAAAACACTCTCTGACATAAACCACAGCAGGATCCTCTATGACCCACCTCCCAGAATATTGGAAATAAAAACAAAAATAAACAAATGGGGCCTAATTAAAATTAAAAGCTTCTGCACAACAACGGAAACTATAAGCAAGGTGAAAAGACAGCCTTCAGAATGGGAGAAAATCATAGCAAATGAAGCAACTGACAAATAACTAATCTCAAAAATATACAAGCAACTCCTGCAGCTCAATTCCAGAAAAATAAACGACCCAATCAAAAAATGGGCCCAAGAGCTAAACAGACATTTCTCCAAAGAAGACACAGATGGCTAACAAACACATGAAAAGATTATCAGAGAAATGCAAATCAAACCCACAGTGAGGTTACCATTTCAGGCCAGTCAGAATGGCTGCTATCCAAAAGTCCACAAGCAATATAATGCTGGAGAGGGTGTGGAGAAAAGGGAACCGTCTTACACTGTTGGTGGGAATGCAAACTAGTACAGCCACTATGGAGAACAGTGTGGAGATCCTTAAAAAACTGGAAATAGAACTGCCTTAGCACCCAGCAATCCCACTGCTGGGCATACACACCGAGGAAACCAGAATTCAAAGATCACGTGTACCCCATTGTTCATCGCAGCACTGTTTATAATAGCCAGGACATGGAAGCAACCTAGATGTCCATCAGCAGACGAATGGGTAAGAAAGCTGTGGTACATATACACAATGGAATATTACTCAGCCATTAAAAAGAATACATTTGAATCAGTTCTAATGAGGTGGATGAAACTGGAGTCTATAATACAGAGTGAAGTAAGCCAGAAAGAGAAATACCAATACAGTATATTAATGCATATATATAGAATTTAGAAAGAAGGTAATGATAACCCTGTATGCGAGACAGCAAAAGAGACACAGATATATAGAACAGTCTTTTGGACTCTGTGGGAGAGGGCAAGGGCAGGATGATATGGGAGAATGGCATTGAAACATGTAAAATATTATATGTGAAACAAATCACCAGTCCAGGTTTGATGCATGATACAGGGTGCTCAAGGCTGGTGCACTGGGATGACCCAGAGGGATGGGATGGGGAGGGAGGTGGGAGGGGAGTTCAGGATGGGCAACACATGTACACTCATGGCAGATTCAAGTCATTGTATGGCAAAACCAATACAAAATTGTAAAGTAAAAAAAAAAAAAATAATAAAGAAGGCTAAGCACTGAAGAACTAATACTTTTGAACTGTGGTTTTGGAGAAGATTCTTGAGAGTCCCTTGGACTTCAAGGAGATCAAACCAGTCAGTCCTCAAGGAAATCAGTCCTGAATATTCATTGGAAGGACTGATGCTGAAGCTCCAATACTTTGGCCAACTGATGTGAAGAGCCAACTCATTAGAAAAGACCTTGATGCTGGGGAAGATTAAAGGCAGAAGAAGGGAACAACAGAGGACAAGATGATTGGCTGGTATCACCCATTCAATGGACATGAGTTTACGCAAGCTCTGAGAGAGGCCAAGGACAGGGAAGCCTGGTGTGCTGCACTTCATGGAGTTGCAAAGAGTCGGACACGCCTGAGCGACTGAACAACAAATGGTTAGTATATACGCCAGACTGCTGGGTGCTTTGCTTCTTGTGTGCCTGACCTGGACACTTTCATAGCCATGTCATCCCAGCAGTTCAAACCTGACCTCGAGTAAGTCTTATGGCCTAAACTGCCTGCCCAAAGTCTTCAGACATCATGGTTGCAGAGGAGATTGGCACCTTAGAATTGTCACTAAATTTGGAACCTGTAGCTCCTACCAGGTGAGGACAGCTGTTCCTTTTCTCTCACTGGGTTCACTATATTCTCACTCATCAACCCTGGCAAAGTGGGTTTTAGCATCAGAAGTATCCATTTATTTTAGAGAATGGAGTAGTTTTATTGGATCTTGTTTTCCAACTAGCTTTTTAAAAACAAATGTAGTATAATTTCTTTACAATGTTGTGTTAGTTTCTGTTGTACAACCTAGTGAATCAGCTATATGTACACATATATTTCCTCACTCACCCCCACTGCACACACACATCTATGTCATCACAGAGCACCAAGCTGAGCTTCCTCAGGTTCCCACTAGCTATCTGTTCTATGCATGGTATTGTATTTATGTCAAATTTAATCTCCTAATTCATCCCACCTTCTCAATTCCCTTCCCCCATGTCCACACATCCATTCTCTAAATCTGCATCTCTATTCCTGCCCTGGGACTAGGTTCATCTGTACTATTTCTCTAGATTCTATATACATTCATTAATATATGATATTTGTTTTGCTTGTTTTGTCTTAATTCACTCAATATGACAGACTGTGGTTCTGTCCACATCTCTATAAGTCACCCAGTTTTATTTCTTTTTATGAATGAGTAATATTCCATTATCTTCTTTATCCATTCATCTGTCTATGGACACTTAGGTTGTTTCCATGTCCTGGCTATTGTAAAAGTGCTGCAGTGAACACTGGGGTACATGTGTTTTTTTGAATTATGGTTCTCTTGGCATATATGCCCAGTAGTGGGATTGCAGAGTCATATGGTAGTTTTGTTTTTGATTTTTTAAGGAATCCATTGTTATTGTTGTTCAGTCACTAAGCTGTGTCCTAGTCTTTGCAACCCCATGGACTGTGTAGCATGCCAGCTTCCTCTGTCCTTCACTATCTCCCAGAGTTTGCTTAGATTCGTGTCCATTGAGCCAGTGATGCTATCTAACCATCTCATTATCTGGCATCCCCTTTTCCTTTTGCCTTCAATCTTTCCCACCATCAGGGTCTTTTCCAGTGAGTCATTTCTTCACATCAGTTGGCCAAAGCCACCTGGAGCTTCAGCATCAGTTTTTTCAATGAATATTCAGGGCTGATTTCCTTTAGGATTGACTTGTTTGATCTCCTTGCTGTCCAAGGGACTCTCAAGAGTCTTCTCCAGCACCACAATTTAATGGCATCAGTTCTTCAGTGCTCAGCCTTCTTTATGGTCTGACTCTCACATCCATACATGACAACTGGAAAAACCATAGTTTTGACTAGACAGACTTTGGTTGGAAAATGATGTTTCTGTTTTATGATATGCTGTCCAGATTTGTCGTAGCTTTCAGTGTCTTAGTTTCATGGCTGCAGTCACCATACACAGTGATTTTGGAGCCCAAGAAAAGAAAATCTGTCACTGTTTCCATTGTTTTCCCATCTATTTGCCATGAAGTGAAGGGACCAGATGCAATGATCTTAGTTTTCTGAATGTTGAGTTTTAAGCCAGCTTTTTCATTCTCCTCTTTCACCTTCATCAAGAAGCTCTTTAGTTCCTCTTTACTTTCTTCCATTAGAATGGTATTATCTGGATACCCAAGGTTGTTGATATTTCTCCTAGCAGTGTTGGTTCCAGCAAGTGATTCATCCAGCCTGGCATTTTGTATGATGGGCTGTATCAATTTACATTCCCACCAACAGTGCAAGAGAGTTCCCTTTCCTCTACATTCTCTCCAGCATTTATTGTTTGTAGATGTTTTTATGATGGCCATGCTGACTGGTGTGGAGTGATCCCTCACTGCAGTTTTGATTTGTGTTTCTCTAATAATGAGTAATCTTTGAGCATCTCTTCCAGTGTTTGTTGACCATCATTTTTTGATTGAGTTTTTTTTTTTTTAATATAGACCTACATGAGCTGTTTTTATATTTTAGAGATTAATCCTTTGTGCATTACTTTGCAAATATTTTCTGCCATTCTAAGGATTGTCTTTTCATCTTGTTTATGGTTTTCTTTGCTGTGCAGAAGCTTTAAGCTTAATTAAGTCTCATTTGTTTGTTTTTGTTTTAATTTTCATTACTGTAGGGAGTGCATCAAAAAAGACCTTGCTGCGGTTTATGTCAAAGATTGTTTTTTTCCTATGTTTTCTTCTAAGAGTTGTGTAATATCCAGTCTTACAGTTAGGTATTTATTCCATTTTGAGCCTATTTTTGTGTATGATGTTAGGTAGCATTCTAATTTCATTCTTTTACATGTGTATGTTTAGGTTTTCCCTGTATCACTTTTTGAAGAGACTCTCTTCTCCATTGATCTTGTCCTGTTTTATTGATCTACATTTCTGTTTTTGTGCCACTACCATAATGTTTTGATTATTGTAGCTTTGTAGTATATTCTGAAGTCAGAGAGCCTGTTTCCTCCAATTCTGTTTTTCCTTCCCAGGATTGCTTTGGCTATTCATGGTCCTTTGTGTTTCCATACAAATGCTAAAACCTTTTTTTTCTAATTCTGTGAAAAGCACCATTAGTAGTTTAATAGAGATTGCATTGAATCTGTAGATTCCTTTGGTAGTATAATCATTTTCACATTATTAATTTTTCCAATCCAAGAATATACCTCTCCAGCTTTCTGTGTCATCTTTTATTCCTTTTAGCAGTGTTTTATAGTTTTTTGAGTACAGGTCTTTTTGCCTCCTAAGATACATTTATTCCTAGGTATTTTATTCTTTTGTTGTGTTGGTAAAATGGGATTGTTTCCTTAACTTTTCTTTCGGATTTTTAATTGTTAAGGTATAGAAATGCAAGAGATTTCTGTGCATTTATTTCGTACCAACTTTAACAAATTCATTGCTTAACTCTAGTAGTTTCTGGTAGCATCTTTAAGATTTTTTATGTGTAGTATCATGTCATCTGCAAACATTGACCATTTTACTTCTTTTCCAATTTAGATTCCTTTTATTTCTTTTCTTCTCTGATTGCCATGGCTAGGATTTCTAAAATTATATTGAATACAAGTGGTTAGATTGGATATCCTTGTCTTGTTCCTGATGTCAGAAGACGTGCTTTCAGTTTTTCACCATTGAAATCGATGTTTGCTGTGGATTTGTCATATGTAGTCTTGATTGTGTTGAAGTAGAATCCCTCTGTGTGAACTTTCTGGTTAGTTGTTAATCATAAACGGGTGTTGAATTTTGTCAAAATCTCTTCTGTCTCTACTGAGATGATCATACAGTTTTTATTCTTTAAGTTCTTAATGTGGTGTATCACATTGATTTATATGCATATATTGAAAAATCCTTGCATCCTCAGGGTAAATTCCTCTGGATCGTGGTATGTGATCATAGTATTGTTGGATTGATTTTCCAGTATTTTGTGAGGATTTTTGCTTCTATGTTTATCAGTGATATTGGCCTATAATTTTCTTGTTTTGTGCTATCTTTGGTTTTTGTGTCAGGATGATGGTGACCTTGTAGTATGAGTTTGTGAGTGTTCTCCTCTCTGCAAAATTTTGGAAGAGTTTGAGAAGGATAGGTGTTATCTCTTCTCTAAATGTTTGACAGAATTCACCTGTGAAGTCATATGGTCCTGGACTTTTGTTTGTTGGAAGATTTTTAATCATAGTTTTAATTTAATTACTTGTCAGTTCATATTGTCTTTTTCTTCCTGGTTCAGTCTTAGAATGCTGTACTTTTCTAAGAATTTGTCCATTTCTTCCAAGTTATCCATTTTATTGCCATATAGTTGCTTGTAGTGGTCTCTTACAGTCCTTTTTATTTCTATGGTGTCTATTGTTTAAGTTCTGCTTTTTCATTTCTAATTTTATTGGTTTGAGTCCTCTCCCTGTTTTTGTTGATGAGTCTGGCTAAAGGTTTATTTATTTTGTTTATCTTTTCAAAGAACCAGCTTTTAGTTTCCTTTGTCTTTGCTATTGCTTTCTTTGTTTCTGTTTTACTTTTTTCTGCCCTGATCTATATGATTTCTTTATTTCTACTAACTTTGGTGGTTTTTTATTATTATTATTATTCTTTCTCTACTTGGTTTAGGTGTGAGGTTAGGTTCTTTATTCGATGTTTTTCTTATTTCTTGAGGTTGACTTGTATTGCTGAAAACTTCCCTCTTAGAACTTCTTTTGTTGCACCCCATAGGTTTTGGGTCCTTGTGCTTTTGTTGTCATTTGTTTCTGGGTATTTTTTGATTTCCATTTTGATCTCTTCAGTGATCTGTTGGTTATTTAATAGCATGTTGTTTATCTTCCATGTATTTGTGTTTTTTAAAGGTTTTTTTTTTTTTCCTGTTGTTTCTAATTTCACAGTGTTGTGGTCAGAGAAGATGATTGATGTGATTTCAATTTTCATAAATTTACTGAAGCTGCATTTGTGACCTAAGGTGTGATCTGTCTTGGAGAATATTCTGGGTGCATTTGAAAAGAAAGTGTATTCTTCTGCTTTCAGAGGAAATGTCCTATAAATGACACTTAAGTCTCTGGGTCTAATGTGTCATATAAGGCTTTTGTTTCCTTATTAATTTTTCTCTCTGGAGGTTCTTTCCATTGGTATAAGTGGAGTATTAAAAGTCCCCTACTATTACTGTGTTACTGTTGACTTCCTCTTTTATAGCTATTAGCTTTTGCCTTCTTATGTATTGAGGTAATCCTATGTTGAGTGCATAAATATTTGCAATTGTTTTATCTCCTTCTTGGATTGACCCTTTGATCATTATGTAGTGTGCTTTCGTGTCTCTTATGATACGTTTTGTTTTAAAGTCTATTTTATTTGACGTAAGTATTGCTACTCCAGTTTTCTTCTGATTTTCATTTACATTGAATATTGGAATATATTTTCATCCCCTCACTTTCAATCTGTAAGTGTTCCTAGTTCTGAGGAGGGCCTCTTGTAGATACTGTATATATGGGTCTTGTTTTTGTATTTATTCAGCTAGTCTGTGTCTTTTTGCTTGGAGCACTTAATTCACTTACATTTTAGGTGATTATTGATATGTATATTTCTCTTATCATTTTCTTAATTGTTTTGGGTTGTTTTTGTAGGTCTTTTCCTTCTCTTGTATTTCCCACCTAGAGATACTCCTTTAGCATTTGTTGTAAAGCTAGTTTGGTATTGCTGAATTGTGTTAGATTTGCTTATCTGCCTCTTGAGAAACCTATATGCAGGTCAGGAAGCAACAGTTAGAACTGGACATGGAGCAACAGACTAGTTCCAAATAGGAAAAGGAGTACATCAAGGCTGTATATTGTCACCCTGCTTATTTAACTTATATGCAGAGTAAATCATGAGAAACGCTGAGCTAGAAGAGGCACAAGCGGGAATCTAGATTGCCAGGAGAAATATCAATAACCTCAGATATGCAGACGACACCACCCTTATGGCAGAAAGTGAAGAGGAACTAAAAAGCCTCTTGATGAAAGTGAAAGAGGAGAGTGAAAAAGTTGGCTTAAAGCTCAACATTCAGAAAACTAAGAACATGGCATCCGGTCCCATCACTTCATGGGAAATAGATGGGGAAACAGTGGAAACAGTGTCAGACTTTTTTTTGGGGGGCTCCAAAATCACTGCAGATGGTGATTGCAGCCATGAAATTAAAAGACGCTTACTCCTTGGAAGGAAAGTTATGTCCAACCTAGATAGTATATTTAAAAGCCAGAGACATTACTTGGCCAACAAAGGTCCATCTAGTCAAGGCTATGGTTTTTCCAGTGGTCATGTATGGATGTGAGAGTTGGACTGTGAAGAAGGCTGAGCGCCAAAGAATTGATGCTTTTGAACTGTGGTGTTAGAGAAGACTCTTGAGAGCCCCTTGGGCTGCAAGGAGATCCAACTAGTCTGTTCTAAAGGAGATCAGTCCTGAGTGTCCTTTGGAAGGAATGATGCTAAAGTTGAAGCTTTAGCCAGTACTTTGGCCACCTCATGCAAAGAGTTGACTCATTGGAAAAGACTCTGATTCTGGGAGGGATTGGGGGCAGGAGGAGAAGGGGATGACAGAGGATGAGATGGCTGGATGGCATCACTGACTCGATGGACATGAGTTTGAGTGAACTCCAGGAGTTGGTGATGGACAAGGAGGTGTGGCATGCTGCAGTTCATGGGGTTGCAAAGAGTTAGACATGACTGAGCAACTGGACTGAACTGAACTGGATCTGAACAAGGTCCCTGCTGGGTAGAGTAATATTTTTGCAGGTTTTCCCTTTCATCACTTTAAATATGTCCTGCCACTCCCTTCTGGCCTGCAGTTTTTCTGCTGAAAAATCAGCTGATAGCCTTGTGGGTATTCCCTTGAGTGTTATTGGTTGCTTTTCCCTTGCTGCTTTTAATATTTGTTCTTTGTATTTAATTTTTATTAGTTTGATTAATATGTGTCTTAGCATATGTTTCCTTGAATTTTTCCTGTATGAGACCCTGTGCTTCCTGGTTTTGATTCACTATTTCCTTTCTCAGGTTAGGGAAGTTTTTGACTATAATCGCTTCAGATATTTTCCCAGGCTCTTTCTCCTTCTCTTCTTCTTCTGGGATCACTATAATTTGAATGTTGGTGGGTTAATGTTGTCCCAGAGGTCTCTGAGACTGTCCTCATTTCTTCTCATTCATTTTTTTTTTTTTACCTTTTTTTGTGAAAAGTTTATAAATTTTTATTTACATCTGTTTAGTTCATTTGTTCTTAACAGTTATGTTTAGATTAGTCATGAAAATCTCACAAGACATTAAACAGCTAATTATCATCTTTTTTTAAATTTAAATTTATTTATTTTATTTTATTTTAAACTTTACATAATTGTATTAGTTTTGCCAAATATCAAAATGAATCTGCCACAGGTATACATGTGTTCCCCATCCTGAACCCTCCTCCCTCCTCCCTCCCCATACCATCCCTCTGGGTCGTCCCAGTGCACTAGCCCCAAGCAAAATAAATTTATTTATTTTAATTAGAGGCTAAGGGCATACACACCGAGGAAACCAAAATTGAAAGAGACATGTGTACCCCAATGTTCAACGCAGCACTGTTTATAATAGCCAGGACATGGAAGCAACCTAGATGTCCATCATCAGATGAATGGATAAGAAAGCTGTGGTACATATACACAATGGAGTGTTACTCAGCCATTAAAAAGAATACATTTGAATCATTCATTTTTTTTTTTTAATTTGGCTCCTCAGCAATTATTTTGCTCCTTGCCTCTGCCTGTGTCAAGTGTGTGTTTTGGAGTGTCTGTGAGCTTAGTACATCTTTAGGCAACCTGTCTACTAATGGGTGAGGCTGTGTTCCTGTCTTGCTGTTTGTTTGGTGTGAAGTGTTTGGCACTGGAGCCTGTAGGCATTTGGGTGAAGCTGAGTCTTGGTGTCAAGGTTGATACTTCTGGCAGAGCACTATTTAATATTAGCTGGGCCCTGGAATTCTTTGGTGGTCTAGCATCCTGAACTTCACATTCTGACCCTGGAGGCCCAAGCCTGATGCCTGGCCAGTGAACCAAGAGCCCACAAGCCATGCTCCATGGCCAGAAAAAAAGAAAAGAAACCCCAAGAAAAACAGCAAAATAAAAAACAAACACACAGCAGCAACCTGGAGACAATACACATACATGCACTCAAAGAATTAAGAAAACAGACACACAACATCCAAGAATTAGGATAAAAAGAATGAAACTAAGAGGAACAAAGAAGCAGACAGAAAAGAGGAAAAGAGAAAAAGAACAAACAAAAGAATTCAAATGTGAGAACAGTTAATAAGGCTAAAATAATAAAAACCAAAAAAAAAAAAAAACCCCAGAAAGCTCACATACAGGAAAAAACAAAAATAAGTACATAGAAATAATAAAAAAGAAAAGAAAAAAAAGCATAAATACAAGATAAAAACCCCAGAAAACCACAAAAAGTAAAAAGAGCAAAATAAAAATGTATATTAAAAATAAATAAAATAAACAACACCTTCCACTGAATAAAATAAACAAGGAAAGAATAATAATAAGAAGAATATTTCCTTAGTGCCTCCTCTGTCAGTGTCGTTGCTCCCACAGTGAACCGCAGACAATCTCAGCCTCCAACAGGAGGCACTCCAATACCTGTAGATAGGTCTCTGGACCTGCTGTTGGAACTGTGGTGCCAGTTCAGACTCTCATGTGGCCCAAGTACTGTGTGTAATTGCCTCCAATGTCCACTGTTGTTAAGGTTAGACTGATAACAGTTTTGGGACCACTCATTGTGTATTCAGGTATTCCACAGATGTAGGATTTACCAAGCCTGTTGTGAGGATTTAATGTGTGATTTGAGGAGCTGGGCAAAATATTTTCATTATTCTTCCTTAGTGACACTGCCCCTGGGGCTCAGCTTTTATTTTGGCTGCTGTCTCTTCATGTGCATCACCCTCAGGCATGTGTTCCCTACACAGGCAATAGGGAGCAAAGCAAGGCCTCACTGGGGTGCATTTACTTCTTCAGTCCTGGGAGGGGTACAGCAGCCATAATTAGGGTATGTGCAAATTGCCTCAGCCATTAGGAACTGACAGGCAGTTGCAATAGTCTGGGGCATGCTTGCTCTCATGGGAGTCCCTCTCTGTGCCCACATGGACCAAAGAAACTGGTGGGTGGGGAAAGGGTTTGTACTGCTGGCCCTGCCTCTTGCATACCACTCAATAATGATACCTTGCTTCTGTGGGATCCTGGACTTTTTCTGAAATTTTTATTGATTGTGTTTCTCCTTACTTCTGTCCCTCCTTAGGCTGTCTTTTCACAGCAGTTCCCTCCCTGGTCCATGCTCCAGAACCCACTTTCCACCACCCAGCCCCTCTCCATAACAGGAGCCTCATGACTCAGGTTGGGGTGCACAGAGCTCATATGGCCACACAGACCATGCGAGCAATTTTTACTTTATCCTGTCTTTCTCAGGCTGACTCAGGACCTTTGATCTCTCTTTCTATCCCAGCTGATTTTCCCATCGTGATATTTTTCTAAGTGCAGGGATCTCCCCTCACCTTCAACTTCCTGCCAGAGTTGCTGGTCCCTTTTTTGATTCCTCCTTTTTTCCCCCCTACCCAGTTACTAGAGGATTTTTTTTTTTTTGGTCCTTTTATGTGTTCAGAGTCTCTCGCTAATGTTCAGTAGGTGCTCTGAGAGAATTGTTCCATTTATACTTATATTCTTGATATATTTCTGAGGAGCAATGACCCCCACATCCTCCTATTCCACCATCTTCCAGTTCAGTGTATCTTTAAAATTTACCTTGAGACTTGGTCTTTGACCCACAGGTTATGTAACAGTGTATGGTTAAATTTCCAAATATTAGTAGATTTTCATGTTATCTTTCTATTATGATTTCTATTTTGATTCCAGTGTATTACAGAACACATTGTGTATGATTTAAATTCCTTTAAAACAGGGTCTATTTTAAAGCCTAGAATATGGTGTGTTTTGGTGTATGTTCCATAAGCGCTTGAAATGCATGTACATACTGATGATGTTGGGTGGATTATTCTATAAATATCAGTTGGATCCTATTGGTTGATGTTCTTATTGAATTCCTCTTAAGTGTTTGTTGATTTTCCGTGTAATTGTCCTATACATTTTTGAGACTTTGATAATGAAGACTTGAACTGTTGTGGGTCTATTTTGCATTTCACTATCAGTTTTCCATTCATATGCTTTGCATTTCTGTTGTCTGCTGCACACAAATTTAGGATTGCTGTGTCTTCTTTGTGAATTGATCCTTTCATTATTATATAATGTACTTCTGTGTTTTTAGTAATTATCTTTGATCTGAAATATAATTCATTTGGCATGAATGCAGCCTCTTCTGCTTTCATTTGATTCATGTTACCATGATATAACTTTTCCATTCATTTACTTTAATCCAACCCATACTGTTACACTTGAAGTGAGTTTGTTGTAGATATCATATAGGTGGCTCATCATGAGTCCTGTTGTGCATATTATACCAGGAAGGTCATGTAGAGCTCATATCATTATTATTTATTTATGTCCTTATTTTTATTTATTTATATTTATATCCTGCCCTTTTCACTCAAATGGTTTAAGAAAACCTGCAGCCAGAATTTTTGGAAAGGAACAAAAAAGTTCCTTTGGAAACTTTGAAACAAGGAAAAGATAAGCAGAGATAGGTTGATTACAAGGGCTAAAATATTGCTATACCTGAGCTTAAACTTTAGAATTGAACTTCCTAGAAGTTAAAATAACAAGGTATGCTATGTAATCTTCATGATAAGAAAAGAGGAAGCACATCCCAGTTACTTGTGACTCTAGATCATATCTGATAAACTTTCTGCAGTAATGGATTCCCTACCTATGTTGTTCAGGACATTAAATACTTGAAATGTAGTTAATGAATGAGGATCTGTCTTTTACATTTTATTTAATTTTATTAATTAAAACTTAAATAGCCACTAACTGGAGAGCCCAGGTCTAAGGAAACAATGTTCAGTTTAGTTCAATTCAGTTGCTCAGTCGTGTCTGACTCTTTGCAACCCCATGAATCGCAGCACGCCAGGCCTCCTTGTTCATCACCAACTCCCGGAGTTTACTCAAACTCATGTCCATCGAGTCAGTGATGCCATCCAGCCATCTCATCCTCTGTCATCCCCTTCTCCTCCTGCCCCCAATCCCTCCCAGAATCAGGGTCTTTTCCAATGAGTCAACTCTTTGCATGAGGTGGCCAAAGTATTGGAGTTTCAGCTTTACCATCACTCCTTCCAATGAAGACCCAGGACTGGTCTCCTTTAGGATGGACTGGTTGGATCTCCTTGCAGTCCAAGGGACTCTCAAGAGTCTTCTCCAACACCACAGTTCAAAAGCATCAATTCTTTGGCTCTCAGCTTTCCTCACAGTCCAACTCTCACATCCATACATGACCACTGGAAAAACCATAGCCTTGACTTGATGGACCTTTGTTGGTAAAGTAATGTCTCTGCTTTTGAATACACTATCTAGGTTGGTCATAACTTACCTTCCAAGGAGTAAGCGTCTTTTAATTTCAGGAAACAATGTAGCATAGTGTAATTGGAATCAGATGGGCTGGGTTAATTTTTGGCTGTGTCAGAGGTATGTGTGACTGTGGAGAAGCTACTTAACCTTTCTGAGCCTCAGTTTCTAGATCTGTGAAGTGAGAAAAATGATAGTATCTAAGACTCTGAGGAAATAAAATAGGATGTGCAAAGCATTTAACACAATCCCTGCTGCTACTGCTAAGTCACTTCAGTCGTGTCTGACTCTGTGCGACCCCATAGAAGGTAGCCTACCAGGCTCCCCCGTCCCTGGGATTCTCCAGGCAAGAACACTGGAGTGGGTTGCCATTTTCTTCTCCAATGCATGAAAATGAAAAGTGAAAGTGAAGTCGCTCAGTCGTGTCCGACTCTTAGCGACCCCATGGACTGTAGCCTACCAGGCTCCTCCATCCATGGGATTTTCCAGGCAAGAGTACTGGAGTGGGGTGCCATTGCCTTCTCCGGCACTGTAAGGTTGGGGGTTGACTTTAGATTCAGTCTTAGTGCTTAACTGGACATTAAGGCCACACCCCTGGCCACGCCCACCCTCACCGGCCACCTTAGGCTTCGTTCTGTCTGGCCTCCATCTTGAAAGACGTTGGTCTTTCCTACCCTGAATTCTAGATTTAGGTTTGGGACCTTGAAGTCACGTTAAGTGTTGAGTCCAGTTCCCTGCTTTTCCTAAGTATCTCCAGAAGGAGGAAGGTACGTTAACACTCTTAAGTTGGCAGGCATACTTGAGTGAGGCACTGTATCCTGTCAGCTCACCACAGGTGAAGTCGGAGCTGCCGTTACATCCCTGCTGCCGGGAGGTCGCTTGAGAACCGAGGGCTTCCCCCTAACTGGGTCCCAGAAGCCCCACGAAGCCCCACAGACCCTGGGCGGGTTTCGTGCCTCGGCTTCTCTGGAAGTCCCTGCAAATGTGAAGGGTGCTTTATATATTCTGTCTTGTTTTCTAGTTTATTTTTATGGCAGGACGTATTTCCGTTTCTCAATCCTGAGCGGCATGCCCTGGATTTTACATCAAGCAACTCTGTGAACAGTCGTGGCTTATACTAAGTTGGGACTGAACACAAGAGCAGTCGATTTTGGGGGAAAGGTCAGGAGTTCAGTTTAGGACATAATAAGGTTGAGATGCCTGTAAGAAGTCCAGGTGGACATTTCAGTAGAGTTTTGATTGTATGGGTTTGGAAACCAAAGAAAAGTTGTTGGAGGGAAATCATGTTGATTAGCCTTTCCCTGTGCTCAGCTGGTCAGTCATGTCGGACTCCTTGCAACCCCATAACTGTAGCCTGCCAGGCTCTTCTGTCTGTGGGATTTTCCAGGCAAGAATACTGGAGTGGGTTACCATTTCCTTCTCCAGGGAAACAGAGTCTTAGTCTTTTCCTAAATACTACTTAATTTTCATGTGAATTTGGCTGCTCTGACTGTTCGAAGTAAATGTAAAGGATCTGTGGATACTTGGGAGATGGTTATGGTAATGATTCTGGTTAAAATGCTGGCTTATTTAGTATTCATGCAGTTTACGTTCCTCTCAGTCACAAAACTTTTGTTCACAAAGCTTTTTTTCGACAGGCCAACATTTGCAACGCCAGTTAGCTAAATTTCATCACCAGCCAGTTAAAACTTTTTTCTGATTTTAATTGTTTATTTTCCTTTGACCCGTAATTTTTTAAAATAAATACAGTGTTTTTTTCCCGAAATGTGGAGTTTTCTGATTTTCATATTATGATTGATTTCTAACTTGACTGCACTACAGTCAGAAAATATACTGATAAATTTCTGTTACTCAACTAGGTTTGTTTTTTCAAGGGGCTTTATGGTTCCATAGAGTCCACTGTAGTTCCTTAAAGCTGTTGGATCATATTTGATTATGTATTATTCAAAGGACGTTTCAGTCAAAACCATGGTAGTATCAGCAATATTTTCAAATGTGTCCTGTTGTAAGGACAACAAATTCTTATTTAACTCATTCAAATAACTGTATTTCCATGAAAATAAAAATAGTAGAAGAGTTTCCCAATTGTGGAGGGATAGGATAGAAAAGAGAAAGTCTTCAACTTTACTTAAAAAGGTATAACTTACCAGATTACCTCAATTGATAATTGGCTTAAGGGGAAAGCTTCCCCTACATCTGGAAAACATAGATTAAAAGCTAGTACTATTTCAGGTAAAAGTTATAACCATATTCATCAGATCACTCCACCCTATATATCTAATCATTGATCTTAACATTTTGTTAACAATTTTATGAAACCATCAAGGTTTCCATTAGAATTTTAAAATTTCTTCTTCTGTTCAGTGGTGTGATATGAAAGTTATCTAAAACCTGTATTATACCTTTCTTTGAGTCTTCTTGAAGATGAAGCATTTTTGAAAAAGCATAAGATGTACTCTGCAAATAAGTTAAATAAGCAGGGTGACAATATACAGCCTTGTTGTATTCCTTTCCCAATTTTGAACCCATCAGTTGTTCCATGTCTAGTTCTAACTGTAGCTTCTTGACCTGCATACAGGTTTCTCAGGAGACAGGTAAGGTGGTCCGGTATTCCCATTTTTAAAAAAGAATTTCCCACAGTTTGCTGTGATCCACACAAAGCCTTTAGTATAGTCAATGAATGAGAAATAGATGTTTTTCTGGAATTTTCTTGCTTCCTCTATGTTCCATCGAAATGTTGGCAGTTTGATTTCTCTGCCTTTTCTAAACCCAGCTTGTACATCTGAAAGTTCTTAGTTCACATACTGCTGAAGCCTAGCTTAAAGGATTTTGAGCATTGCTTTGCTAGTATGCGGAATGACCACAATTGTATGGTAGTTTGAACTTTCTTTGGCACTGCCCTTCTTTGGGATTGGAAAGAAAATTGACCTTCCCCAGTTCTGTGGCCACTGCTGAATTTTCCAAATTTGCTGGCATATTGAGTTCAGCACTTTAATAGCATCATATTTTAGGATTTTAAATAGCTCAGCTGGAATTTCATCAACCTTCACTAGCTTTTTTCCTGTAATGCTTCCTAAAGCCCACTTGACTTCATACTCCAGAATATCTGGCTCTAGGTGAGTGACCACAACATTGTGGTTATCCAGGTCATTAAGACCTTTTTTTTGTATAGTTGTTCTGTGTTCTTGCTACCCCTTCCTAATACCTTTGTCTTCTGTTAGGTCCTTACCATTTCTCTCTTTTATCATGCCCATTTAATTAAATATATTTTACAATTTTTATCTCTTAAAAATATTAGTCTTTAGTGAAAATGAAGAATCAAGCAGTTGTGAACATAGCAGCATTTCCTGATTGGCTAACTTATGAACATATTCTACACCTCTAGCAACATATATTTTCTCATAGCATAGTTTCTTTCCTCAATGTGGTACAAGACATACATCCAATTAACCCAAGTGTCTTTAATTTTTCTCTCATAAGATGATAAAAGTAGGCAAACTTAGACTTGTTTAGCAATTAAAGTTGCCGTATTTTATCTTACTTAGGAGTGATCTGGATATTTAATACTTCCTGTTATTGAACACTGCAGATGGTGACTGCAGCCATGAAATTAAAAGATGCTTACTCCTTGGAAGGAAAGTTATGACCAACCTAGATAGCATATTCAAAAGCAGAGACATTACTTTGCCAACAAAGGTTCGTCTAGTCAAGGCTATGGTTTTTCTAGTGGTCATATATGGATGTGAGAGTTGGACTGTGAAGAAGGCTGAGCGCGAAAGAATTGATGCTTTTGAACTGTGGTGTTGGAGAAGACTCTTGAGAGTCCCTTGGACTGCAAGGAGATCCAACCAGTCCATTCTGAAGGAGATCAGCCCTGGGATTTCTTTGGAAGGAATGATGCTAAAGCTGAAACTCCAGTACTTTGGCCACCTCATGCGAAGAGTTGACTCATTGGAAAAGACTCTGATGCTGGGAGGGATTGGGGGCAAGAGGAGAAGGGGACAACAGAGGATGAGATGGCTGGATGGCATCACTGACTCGATGGATGTGAGTCTGAGTGAACTCCAGGAGTTGGTGATGGACAGGGAGGCCTGGCGTGCTGATTCATGGGGTTGCAAAGAGTCGGACACGACTGAGCGACTGATCTGATCTGATCTGATTATTGAACATAATCTTGCAAAACTCTAAACTTTCAAATTACCAAATATCTTGAGAGAGTATTTTAAAATAGATAGGCCTAAAATATAATTGGGCTGCCAAATGGTGCAGTAGTAAAGAACCATCTTGCCAATGCAGGAGACGTAATAGATGCAGGTTTGATCCTTGGCCTGGAAAGATCCGTGAAGTGGAAAATGGCCACCCACTCCTGTTTTCTTGCCTGGAAAATTCCATGGACAGAGGCACCTGACTGGCTACAGTCCATGGGGTCACCAGGAGTCAGATATGACTGAGCACTTGAGCAGCAGAGCAGCAAACTGTCATTATTCCCAAAGATTTCACCAAGAAGTTTCTTATGTCATTTACATTTAATTAAAACAACTTGTCAGAGAATAGTTGATTTATTATGATGTGTTAATTTCAAATGTACAGCAATGTCAATCATTCATATATATATATATATATATGTATATACACACACACACATATACATATACACACACAGATATAACATTCTTTTTCAGATTCTTTTCCCATATAAGTTATTGAAGAATATTGAATAGAATTCTTTGTGCTATACAGTAGGTCCTTATTAGTTATCTATTTTATATACAGTAGTGTGTATATGTTAACTCTAATTTCCTAATTTATTACTGCCCCCCATGTTCCCCTTTGGTAACCATCAGTTTGATTTTGAGGTCTGTGAGTCATTTACATTTACTTTTCTTAAAAGTTTCATCATATCAACTTTTTCTTGCAGAAACATTTTGCAACAGAAAGAATTTAACTTTAACTTTCAGTTAGATACAATAAAAGTATTAGACTTAATGTTGATGACATTAAAGATATGCCTATATTAATTAAATCAATCTTAAACTAATATTAATACAGATATGAATTGAATACTGAATATTTACCAGCTGTTGTGAACCTGAAGTTCATTCAGGTTAGTTTTCCCCCCCCATATTTCTGAGGATTTATATAAGCAAATTTATTTTGCTTATATAAAGGAAATTTATATAGGAAATCAAAGGAAATTTGATTTCCTTTAAGCCAGTTAAGTAGAGCTCACTTAATAAATTCATTTTGGTAAAAGCATTCAGAGATAAAGATATGTCACACTTATAAAGTACACACATACATACTTAGAGATCTCACACCTTCATTTAAAAACTCAGTCATGAATTAGGTATTACAGTATAAAGCACTTTGTAAAACAATGACAGAAACAAAAAAGTTGGAATAAGTTCTGTTTCCTCCATTGAGTTTAAAAGACCTCTTCATTCCTCCACTCCTCTTTCTTTGTCCGGATTTAGGTTCTACTAATTAATCTAAAGTTGTAATCTCTGGCTTTCTTATCTCTCCTGGCTATTCTTTGGAACTCAGCATTGAAATGGGTATATCTTTCCTTTTCTCCTTTGCCTTTCACTTCTATTCTTTTCACAGCTATTTGTAAGGCCTCCTCAGACCACCATTTTGCCTTTTTGCAGTTCTTTTTCTTGGGAATGGTCTTGATCACTCCCTCCTGTATAATGTCATGCACTTCTGTCCATAGTTCTTCAGGCACTCTGTTTATCAGGTCTAATCCCTTGAATCTATTTGTCACTTTCACTGTATAATCATAAGTGATTTGATTTAGGACACGAACTGAACTGACTGATACCTGAATGGTCTACTGGTTTTCCCTACTTTCTTCAATTTAAGTCTGAATTTGGCAATAAGGAGTTCATGATCTGAGCCACAGTCAGCTTCCAGTCTTATTTTTGCTGAATGTATAGAGCTTCTGCATCTCTGGATGCAAAGAATATAATCAGTATGATTTTGGTATTGACAATCTGGTGATGTCCATGTGGAGAGTCATCTTTTATGTTGTTGGAAGAGGGTGTTTGCTATGACCAATGCGTTCTCTTGGCAAAACTTTATTAGCCTTTTCCCTACTTCATTCTGTACTCCAAGGCCAAATTTACCTGTTACTCCAGTATTTCTTTACTTCTTACTTTTGCATTCCAGTCCCTTATAATGAAAATGACATCTTTTTTGGGTGTTAGTTCTAGAGGGTCTTGTGGGTATTCGTAGAACCATTCAACTTCAGCTTCTTCAGCATTACTGGTCAGGGCATAGGCTTGGATCACTGTGATATTGAATGGTTTGCCTTGGAAACGAACAGAGCTCATTCTGTCATTTTTGAGATTGCACCGAAATACTGCATTTTGGACTCTTGTTGACTATGATGGCTACTCCATTTCTTCTAAGGAATTCTTGCCCACAGTGTATATATAATGGTCATCTGAGTTAAATTCACCCATTCCAGTCCATTTTAGTTCACTGATTCCTAAAATGTCGATGTTCACTCTTGCCATCTCCTGTTTGACCACTTCCAATTTGCCTTGATTCATGGACCTAACATTCCAGGTTCTTATGCAATATTACTCTTTACAGCATCAGACTTTACTTCCATCACCCTTCACATGCACAACTGGGTGTTGTTTTTGCTTTGGCTCTGTCTTTTCATTCTTTCTGGATTTATTTCTCCACTCTTTTCCAGTAGCATATGAGGCACCTACTGACCTGGGAGTTCATTTTTCAGTGTCTTACCTTTTTGCCTTTTCATACTGTTCATGGGGTTCTCAAGGCAAGAATAATGAGGTGGTTTGTCATTCTTTCTCCAGTGGACCACGTTTTGTCAGAACTGTCTGCCATGACTCGTCTGTCTTGGGTGGCCCTTACAAGGCCTGGCTCATAGTTTCATTGAGCTAGGCAAGGCTGTGGTCTATGTGATCAGATTGGTTAGTTTTCTGTGACTGTGGTTTTCATTCTCTCTACCCTCTGATGGATAAGGATAGATGAGTTTAAAACTGCTTTCTTTTTTTGTTTTTTAAGCTGAAATACAGTTGACATCGAATATTATGTTAGTTTTAGATATGCTGCATAGTTATTTGACGTTTCCATACATTATGAAATTATCACCATGATAAGTCTAGTGACTGTCTTTCCTCTTACAGTATTATTGACCATATTCCTTATCCCCCTGGCTTGTACACTTTATAAATGGACCTCTTATTCCCCTTTACCTGTTTCCTCCACCAAGTGCCAAAGCATCCAAGTACTGCTTTTCGGACTCTTCTGTTGACTATGATGGCTACTCCATTTCTTCTAAGAGATTCTTGTCCACAGTAGTAGATATAATGGTCATCTGAATTAAATACACCTATTCCAATTCAAGAAAATTAGAGATTCCAAGGGAACATTTCATGCAAAGATGGGCTCAATAAAGAGAAATGATATGGACCTAACAGAAGCAGGAGATGTTAAAAAGAGGTGACAAGAATACAAAAAAGATCTTCAGAATGCAGATAAGCATGATGATGTGATTACTCATCTACAGCCAGACATCCTGGAATGAGAAGTCAAGTTGGCCTTAGGAAGCATCACTACAAACAAAGCTAGGGAGGTGATGGAATTCCAGTTGAGCTATTTCAAATCCTGAAAGATGATGCTGTGCAAGTGCTGCACTCCATATGTCAGCAAATTTGGAAAACTCAGCAGTGGCTGCAGGACTGGAAAAGGTCAGATTGCATTCCAATCCCAAAGAAAGGCAATGCCAAAGAATGCTCAAACTACCATACAATTGCACTCATCTCACACACTAGCAAAGCAATGCTCAAAATTCTTCAAGCCAGGCTTCAACAGTATGTGAACCGTAAACTTGTAGATGTTCAATCTGGATTTAGAAAAGGCAG
>NW_011494896.1:11803229-11803664 GCF_000754665.1 Bison bison bison
ATAATCACGATGGTGTGATCACTCATTTAGAGCCAGACATCCTGGAATGTGAAGTCAAATGGGCCTTAGAAAGCATCACTATGAACAAAGCTAGTGAAGGTGATGGAATTCCAGTTGGGCTATTTCAAATCTTGAAAGATTACGCTGTGAAAGTGCTGCACCCAATATGCCAGCCAATTTGGAAAACTCAGCAGTGGCCACAGGACTGGAAAAGGTCAGTTTTCATTCCAGTCCCAAAGAAAGGCAATGCCAAAGAATGTTCAAACCACCGCACAATTGCACTCATCTCACATGCTAGTAACGTAATGCTCAAAATTCTCCAAGCCAGGCTTCAGCAATACGTGAATCGTGAGCTTCCTGATGTTGAAGCTGGTTTTAGAAAAGGCAGAGGAAACAGAGATCAAATTGCCAACATCTGCTGGATCATAGAAAAAG
>NW_011494896.1:11803764-11804889 GCF_000754665.1 Bison bison bison
CAAAGAAAGGCAATGCCAAAGAATGCTCAAACTACCATACAATTGCACTCATCTCACACACTAGCAAAGCAATGCTCAAAATTCTTCAAGCCAGGCTTCAACAGTATGTGAACCGTAAACTTGTAGATGTTCAAGCTGGATTTAGAAAAGGCAGAGGAACCAGTGATCAAATTGCTAACACCTGTTGGATCATCAAAAAAGCAAGAAAGTTCCAGAAAAACAGTTCAGTTCAGTCCAGTCGCTCAGTCGTGTCCGACTCTTTGCAACGCCATGGACTGCAGCACGCCAGGCTTCCTGTCCATCACCAACTCCCAGAGTTTACTCAAACTCATGTGCATTGAGTCGTGATGCCATCCAACCATCTCATCCTCTGTCGTCCCCTTCTCCTCCTGCCTTCAATCTTTTCTAGCATCAGTGTCTTTTCAGATGAATGAAAAGTGGCCAAAGTATTGGAGTTTCAGCTTCAACATCAGTGGCCAAAGTATTGGAGTTTCAGCTTCAACATCAGTCCTTCCAGTGAATATTCAGGACTGATTTCCTTTAGGATGGACTGGTTGGATCTCCTTGCTGTCCAAGTGTTTCTCTCAAGAGTCTTCTCCAGCACCACAGTTCAAAAGCATCAATTCTTCAGCACTCAGCTTTCTTCATAGTCCAACTCTCACATCCATACATGACTACTGGAAAAATCATAGTCTTGACTAGATGTACCTTTGTTGACAAAGTAATGTTTCTTCTTTTTAATATGCTGTCTAGGTTGGTCAAGTTGAACAGTTCTATGAAGACCTACAAGACCTTTTAGAACTAACACCCAAAAAAGATGTCCTTTTCATTATAGGGGACTGGAATGCAAAAGTAGAAAGTCAAGAAACACCTGGAGTAACAGGCAAATTTGTCCTTGGAATACAGAATGGAGCAGGGCAAAGACTAATAGACTTTTGCTAAGAGAACGCATTGGTCATAGCAAACACCATCTTCCAACAACACAAGAGAAGACTCTACACATGGACATCACCAGATGGTCAACACTGAAATCAGATTGATTATATTCTTTGCAGCCAAAGATGGAGAAGCTCTATACAGTCAACAAAAACAAGACCAGGAGCTGATTGTGGCTCAGACCATGAA
>NW_011494896.1:11804989-11811102 GCF_000754665.1 Bison bison bison
TCAGCAGTGGCCACAGGACTGGAAAAGGTCAGTTTTCATTCCAGTCCCAAAGAAAGGCAATGCCAAAGAATGTTCAAACTACCGCACAATTGCACTCATCTCACATGCTAGTAACGTAATGCTCAAAATTCTCCAAGCCAGGCTTCAGCAATACGTGAATCGTGAGCTTCCTGATGTTGAAGCTGGTTTTAGAAAAGGCAGAGGAACCAGAGATCAAATTGCCAACATCTGCTGGATCATAGAAAAAGCAAGAGAGTTCCAGAAAAACATCTATTTCTGCTTTATTGACTATGCCAAAGCCTTTGACTGTGTGGATCACAATAAACTGTGGAGAATTCTTCAAGCGATGGAAATACCAGACCACCTGACCGGCCTCCTGAGAGATCTGTGTGCAGGTCAAGAAGCAACAGTTAGAACTGGACATGGAACGACAGACTGGTTCCATATCAGGAAAGAAGTATATCAAGGCTCTATGTTGTCACTCTGCTTATTTAACTTGTATGCAGAGTACATCATGAGAAATGCTGGACTGGATGAAGCACAACTGGAATCAAGATCACTGGGAAGAATATCAGTAACTTCAGATATGCAGATGACACCACACTTAATGGAAGAAAGTGAAGAACTAAAGAGCCTCTTGTTGAAAGTGAAAGAAGAGAGTGAAAAAGTTGTCTTAAAACTCAACATTCAGAAAACTAAAATCATGGCATCTGGTCCCATCACTTCATGGCGAATAGATGGGGAAACAGTGGAAACAGCAACAGAGTGTATTTTGGAGGGCCCCAAAATCACTGCAGATGGTGACTGCAGCCTTGAAATGCAAAGACACTTGCTGTTTGAAAGATAAGTTATGACCAACCTAGATAGCATATTAAAAAGCAGAGACATTACTTTGCCAACAGAGGTCCATCTAGTCAAGGCTATGGTTTTTCCAGTGTTCATGTACAGATGTGAGTTGGACTATAAACAAAGCTGAGCACTGAAGAATTGATGCTTTTGAACTGTGGTGTTGGAGAAGACTCTTGAGAGTCCCTTGGAAAGCAAAGAGATCCAACCAGTCCATCCTAAAGGAAATCAGTCCTGAATATTCATTGGAAGGACTGTTGCTGAAGCTTTGGCCACCTGATGGGAAGAACTGTCTCATTAGAAAAGACTCTGATTCTGGGAAAGATTGAAGACAGACAGAGAAGGGGAAAACAGAGGATGACATGTTTGGATGGCATCACCAACTCAATGGGCATGAATTTGAGTCAACTCTGGGAAGTGATGGACATGGAGGCCTGGCATGCTGCAGTCTTTGGCGTTGCCAAGAGTCAGACAAGACTGAGCAACTGAACTGAACTGAATCTCTGGCTTTGTGGACTGTGTTTGCATTTCAAGAATATGATAGGGTGATAACTTTAAGCCTTTTCCTAGAAATGTTTTTATTCCTTCAGGATCAGAATTTTAAAAAGATATTTTATCAAGGCAGCTTCTTTAATGGCATATGCAAAAAATCCTAGTATTTAAATGTCAAAAGATACCTTCCCATCTTGGCCATTTTAGGGTAATATTCTTTCAGTTCTCAGTTAAATAAGTACTTGCAAATATTGGCTCCATACCAATTGGCTCCATGTTCATGAATCAACTGGAATTCCAGTAGGTCCCTGCCTGTCTGAGAGACGATAGGTTTTAGAAAGCAAATTTCCCATTTTCTTTTGGCTTTATTTTAGCATGCAATGCAAGTCTTTCCAATTTCTTAGCCCCTATATAGCCAGTTGTTAGCAAATAAGGTGATCAGACATAGACAAGACAAATAGGGCCAAAAATAAAACTAGAAGCCAGAACCCCAGGATATTAACCCTGGTTTAGATTATCTCAGTACCTAAAACATTTTGTATTGTATCTATTAGTGTGGGCCTCTATCCCGTGATTCTGCCAAATTCCCACCAGCAGGACCTCTAACCCATGATTTAGACAATTTAGGCATAGGTAAATTTTAATGGGGCTTCCTTGGTAATTTTTAGTGAACTTACTCACCCAAAAGTGTCTTTCAGACCCAGAAACTATTTCTTCGTTGCAAAGCAAAAGTATGTGCCAAAGGTCAATGGTCCCATGCCCAGGAAATTCCAGGGAGTGGTCCCTGGACCCAATGGACCAGGCAGCTGCTTGGGCTTATCCAGCTGTTGGGCTCATTGAGCTTGCTTGCTCAATACCAGAAAGCCACTAATAAACCATGAGCAAAAGGCCCATCTGCACTTACCTCCTAACTGACTACCAAATTTGTTACAGAATTAGGTTTATTTGCCTGATACATAGGAAACCAAACACTAAGATGCTGAGGTTTGTAACAGAGACTAAATCTCAGAGCTGGGAAAATAAATCTCAAATCCAGCTTCCTGAAAGTGTGGGGCTTCAGATGTTTATGGGATAAAGAAGTAGGGTGGTCTTGCATGGGAAAAGGTGATCAAAGGTGTGGAAAATGTGAGGTAACTGGTATTCTGTATAGATGTATCTGAGTTACATTCTTCTTCATGGGATACATGTTCATAAATGGAGGCAGTTTAGCATGATCATATGGTTAAGTTTGTGGTCTTTTGAAGTCAAAAGGTTACCCACTGAACACTTGTACATGCGCAGTTTTAGAGTTGGTGGTCCTAAATAGTCAAGCTGGTTCAAATTGGACAAGAGCTGACTCTTAAGTTCCTAAGCTATGTGAAGCTTGAAGAGTATCCATTCTGCAAGAAGTAATTAAGGAAACTTGCTTATTGAAGGTAGGCTATAAGCAGAGAGTTTTTAAAAACAAGATGTTCCCTTATCTGCTGATCTGTAAGACAAGCTTAAGAATTTCCGTTACTCACCAGTTTCTGGTAATCTTATGGTGCATAGTTTCAGGGTGGCTTTTTTTTTTTTTTTTTTTAACCCTATGGGACATGTTTTCAATTTTAATTCTTAGACGTTTAACACAATCAGTTGTGTGGCTCAATATGTGATCACTGTTGATAAATGCTCCATTTTCATTGGAAAAGAATATACATACTGCAAATATTGAGTGCAGTATTCTATAAATGGTAAAACTAGCTTATTAGTAGAGTTGTTAAATCTTCAGAATTCTTACAGAATTTTTGTTTGCTTATTATATCCTTTATTGAGAGAAGTGTGCTAAATCTCCCAGTATTATTGTGAACTTGTGTATATTTCCTCTAGAGGCTAGGTGATTGGATACATATATATGAAAAATGATTTTTTAAAAAATTATTTTTCATCATTATGTTCTTCTTTGTCTCCACTAATGTTTCTTTTCCTTAAGGTTTTTTGAAATGCTGGTAAACCAGTGAGATACATGATGTCATTTGTCCCCAGTTCTCACCCTTCCTTTAGTTACAGCCTTTTCTTCATACCCTTTACCATTCAAGTTTACATTTGCTTCCTACCATAAATTGATATGCTTTGCTTTTGACTTTGACATGAAGTTATCCCTTAAAGCAAAAGATTGAATTTGGCTTGTACCTTGGGACTTGTTTTCTTGGACAAGTTTCATCACCATTAGAATATACTCAGGCCACCTGGAGCAGAGTTGTCTGGTCATATTAGCTGAGGCCAGTCTAGACAAGCAGGATGAATAGTCAGTCAACTCAAATGTATGAGCAATAAATTCTTACAGTTGTATATGACTGGGGTTTTTTCCTTGATTGGTACATGACATTATCCTGGTGATGAGGCACTGATACATATGCAAGTTTTATGTGTGTGTGTTTTTTTTTTTTTTAACCTCCTATGTCAACAAACCAACCTCTTTTAAAGTATATATGATTATTGTTCTTTTAATCCAGTTAGACTGTTGTTGTTGTTATTTGGAGCTTTTACTTCATTACATTAAATAGCATTACTGATAACATTTAGGTTTAAATCTGGCATTTATTATTTTTAGGTTTAAATTTGGCATTTGCTTCATTTATGACTTAATTTTATCTCCTTTGTTGGATTATTATATTATGTCAGTGCAGCTCAATCATTCAGTCATGTCTGACTCTTTGCAACCCCATGGACTGCAGCATGCCAGGCTTCCCTGTCCACCAACATCTCCCAAAGCTTGCTCAAACTCATGCCCATTGAGTCGGTGATGCCGTCCAACATCTCATCTTATGTCGTCCCCTTCTCCTGCCTTCAGTCTTTCCCAGCATAAGGGTCTTTTCCAAAGAGTCAGTTCTTTGCATCAGGTGGCCAGACGTTTTTGACGTTTATAGTGTATATCTTTAATGCCTGCAATGCGGGAGACCCGGGTTCGATCCCTGGGTTGGGAAGATCTCCTGGAGAAGGAAACGGCAACCCACTCCAGTACTCTTGCCTGGAAAATCCCATGGACAGAGGAGCCTGGTAGGCTACAGTCCATGGGGTCGCAAAGAGTCAGACACGACTGAGTGAATTCACTTTCACTTTTAACTTATCCAAGTCTACCTTCAAGTAACATTATACCACTTCACATGTAGTAGAGAACTGTACAACAAACAGTACACTTTCATTTCCTTACTTCTGGCCTTTGAAGTATTACTGTCATACATTTTATTTCTACAGTTGTTTTAAGCTGAAGGATTCATTGTTTATACTTTTTCCTTCAAACATTGTTATCTTCTAAATAGATTTTATAAATAAGAAAATCATTTTTGTATACTACCTATATATTAAATACTTCCAGTGCATCCCATTCCTTTATTTTAAAATTTAAATTTATTTATTTTAATTGGAGGCTAATTACTTTACAGTATTTTATTGGTTCTGCCACACATCAACATGAATCTGCCATGGGCGTACACATGTTCCCTATCCTGAACCCCCCTCCCACCTCCCTCCCCATACCATCTCTCAGGGTCATCCCAGTGCACCAGCCCCAAGGATCCTGTATTGAACCTTGACTGGTGATTCATTTCTTGTATGATATTATACATGTTTCCATGAGGTAGATGAAACTGGAGCCCTTTCCTTTCTTTAAATGTGCATTTCCATCTGGTATCTTTTTCATTCTTACTGAAAGACTTTCTTTAACTACTGGAAGTCTTTCTTAAAGACTTTAGTTGAAAGTCTTTAAGACTTTCTATTTCTTTTTTTTTTTTTAATTTTTAAACTTTACAATATTGTATTGGTTTTGCCAAATATTGAAATGAATCCGCCACAGATATACATGTGTTCCCCATCCTGAACCCTCCTCCCTCCTCCCTCCCCATACCCTCCCTCTGGGTCGTCGCAGTGCACCAGCCCCAAGCATCCAGTATCATGCATCGAACCTGGACTGGCAACTCGTTTCCTACATGATATTTTACATGTTTCATTGCCATTCTCCCAAATCTTCCCACCCTCTCCCTCTCCCACTGGAGCCTATTATACAGAGTGAAGTAAGCCAGAAGGAAAAACATAAATACAGTATACTAACGCATATATATGGAATTTAGAAAGATGGTAACAATAACCCGGTGTACGAGACAGCAAAAGAGACACTGATGTATTGAACAGTCAAATGTATTCTTTTTAATGGCTGAGTGATACTCCATTGTGTATATGTACCACAGCTTTCTTATCCATTCATCTGCTGATGGACATCTAGGTTGCTTCCATGTCCTGGCTATTATGAACAGTGGGGTACACGTGTCTCTTTCCCTTCTGGTTTCCTCAGTGTGTATGCCCAGCAGTGGGATTGCTGAATCATAAGGTAGACATACAGATGGCTAACGAACACATGAAAAGATGCTCAACATCACTCATTATCAGAGAAATGCAAATCAAAACCACCATGAGGTACCATTTCACGTCAGTCAGAATGGCTGCGATCCAAAAGTCTACAAGCAATAAATGCTGGAGAGGGTGTGGAGAAAAGGGAACCCTCTTACACTGTTGGTGGGAATGCAAACTAGGACAGCCACTATGGAGAACACTGTGGAGATTCCTTATTTCTTTTAATAGAAGTTACCTGTCTTTCTACTTTTGAATAGCTGAAAAGATCTTTATTTCACTATCTTTTTTAGAACTCTTTTTGCAGAGTGCTAAATTCTGTTTAAACATTTTATAAAAGAATTTCTTCGGTTCTTTAAAGATGTTACTCTACTGTTTTCTGGATTCATTTTTTTTTTTTTTTAAGGGTT
>NW_011494896.1:11811202-11822212 GCF_000754665.1 Bison bison bison
CCCCATACCCTCCCTCTGGGTCGTCGCAGTGCACCAGCCCCAAGCATCCAGCATCATGCATCGAACCTGGACTGGCAGCTCGTTTCATACATGATATTATACATGTTTCAATGTCATTCTCCCAAATCTTCCCACCCTCTCCCTCTCCCATAGAGTCCATAAGACTGTTCTATATATCAGTGTCTCTTTTGCTGTCTCGTATACAGGGTTATTGTTACCATCTTTCTAAATTCCATATATATGCGTTAGTATACTGTATTGGTGTTTTTCTTTCTGGCTTACTTCACTCTGTATAATAGGCTCCAGTTTCATCCACCTCATTAGAACTGATTCAAATGTATTCTTTTTTTTTTTTTTTTTTTTTTCTTGAAAGAATGTACAAGAGTCATTCTTTGAGATTTTCTTTTTATCAGTGTTTTTAAGCATCTTGATTCGGATGTATTTTATTTTTTGTATGTGCCTTTTCTACAGGTTTTATGGTGCTTCTTGGTCTGTGGGTTTATAATTTTCTTCAATTTTGGAAGATAGTAATTTGCTCTTCAAATTTTTTTTGTCCCTTACTTTGTCCCTCCTCTCTTTCAGCAACTCCAGTCACATTTATATTAGAATGCTTAAAGTTGTTCTGCAAGTCACAGTTTCTCTTCTTTGTTTCAAATTCTCAAGCTTCTAATCTTTTTTCTACAGTCCCCTTTTAATCTTAGCAGTGCATTTTTCATCTCACAGGTTATATCTTTCATTTCTAGAAGTTCAGTCTACATCTTTTTAAAGAATTATTTTGCAAAGAATAAGTATTATAAATATAAGTGAAATAAATAGCACTTGTTGAAATTTCCAAAAAATATTATGTATTTCCTTCAAATATACACCTTCTTCTGCTGTCTTGAACATGGGATACAATTGTAATGATACTTTAATGTCCTTGCCTACGAAGTCTGTCATTTGAGACGTTTCTGAGTTGTTGTTGATTGATTTTTTCTTATTTATGGATTGTGAATTTTTGCTTTTTTATTTTTTAAATTATTTATTTATTTTTGGTTCTACTGGGTCTTTGTTGTTGCCTGGGCTTTTCTATAGTTGTGACAGGCAGGGGCTACTCTCTGGTTGCAGCGTGCAGGTTTCTCACTCTCTCTCTCTCCTTTTTTTTTTTTGCGGTGGCCTCTCTTGTTGCAAAAAATGGACTGTAGGTTGCGTGGGCTTCACTGCCTGTGGCTTCTGGACTCTAGAGCACTGGTTCAATAGTTGTGGCATACAGGTTTTGTTGCTCGATGGCATGTGGGATCTTCCTGGTTCAGGGATCAAACCCATATCACCTGCAGTAGCAGGTGGATTCTTTACACTGAGCCAGAGTGGAGGCCTCTATCAGGAAAAATCCTGATAATTTTCATTGGGTGCTAGGCATTGTGAATTTTGCTGTGTTGTCTGCATTTTATATTAAAAAAGTATTCTTGATCTTGTTCCATAACTTATGTAACCTGGAAATATTTTCATTATTTTGAAACTTACCTTTAAGTTTGTCTGGTTAGACCATAGCAGCCTTTGATGTAGGCTTAATTTTTTTTCCCCACCACCCAGGCAATACCCATCTGAGTATGCTACGTGGTGCTGTAGGTGTTATAAGGTTTTGCTCCTCTGGTGGAAATAACAACTCTTCTCAGAGTTGGTACTGTGACCCTTTGGAGATTTTCTCAATACCTCCTTTTATGCAGTTCTCTCCCTGTCCTCAGGTAATTTCTTTGCAAGTGTGTATTGATTAGTATACAGCCAGAGACTCTGGAGACACCCAGGAGGTACCCTTATTTCCACCAATTCCCATTTCTTTCTGCTTATTTCTAGAATATTGCCAGACTTCACTATATTCTCACACCCTGTGCTTCATCCTGGAAGCTCAATAGAGATTGTAAATGGAGCATTAAAACACGTACTTCCTGTTTCCCCTCTCAAGGATTGCTATCCTTCACTGTCTACTATATACTATATGAAACATTTTGTTACATATTTTGCCTAGTTTTTAAATCACTTAATGTGAGAGTATTACCCTAGGCCCTCTTATGTCATTTTAACCTGAAGTGGACATTCAGACTATTTGCTTTTTGCTACAACACTGGAGTGCCTTTCCGAAAAAACAAAATGGAGCACAAAGAAAGATTCCAGGGGCAGAGATAATTGCCTGGGATAAGATCTCTAAGACTATTTTTGTTTCATTAAAAGAAAGTGAAAGTGAAGTTGCTCAGTCGTGTCCAGCTCTTTGCAACCACATGGACTGTAGCCTAACCAGGCTCCTCTGTCCATGGAATTATCCAGGCAAGAGTATTGGAGTGGGTTGCCATTTTCTTCTCCAGGCAGTCTTCCCAACCCAGGAATCAAACCCGAATCTCCCACATTGCAGGCAGACACTTTACCATATGAGCCACCAGGGAAGCCACGTTTCATTAAAAATTTTCCCCAAATCCATACATTCTCTGAAAGTTCATATGTCTGAGAGCCTTATCTGAGCACAGAAGGATGAGAAAATGCAGTACTAACGTCTAGATGTCCTTAATATCTGGTTATTGTTGTTTTGCTGGTAAGAAAGCCCTTGTTAGTGAAATACCATCTCCAACTTCTTGAAACATCATTAAAATAAGGGGAAGCACCCTTCTTTGTTCTTTTCTTCTTGGTAGTTGGATTGGAATGATAGACACACCTTTAGCAGCCATTTTGTACCCTGAGGAGCCATGTGTTGTAGTGGAATAGCAAACTGAAAGATGTCTGGGTTCTAAAGACATTATAAAGCAACATACCAAATAATTTCTTCTTTAAACCTTTGAAATTTTTTTGTTGGCAAAAGCAAAAATAAACTTATTTCAGCCATTGCTATTCTGAATATTCCATAATTCTTAATTGAAGCTCACTCTAGAAAAGCCACAAGTGGGAGGAAAAAGAAGGGGCAGATATTTGTGTGTCTGAGGAACTCATTAGTCAAGGGTGATATTTTTTCATATACTTCAACCATGTCTCTAAGATCTCAGGTTATATCAAGATCATTGTTGTTGTTTTTCAGTTGCTAGGTTGTGTCTGACTCTTTGTGACCCCATGGACTGCAGCATGCCAGGCTTCTCTGTCCTTCACTATCTCCTGGAGTTGGCTCAAGTCATGTCCTTTGAGTCGGTGATGCCATCCAACCATCTTGTCCTCTGTTGCCCAGTTCTCCTCCTGCCCTCTAACTTTCCCAACATCAGGGTCTGTTCGAATGACTCAGCTTTTCACATCAGGTGGCCAAAGTATTGGAACTCCAGCTTCAGGATCAGTCCTTCCAGTGAATAGTTTAGGATTGGCTGGTTTGATCTCCTTTCAATCAAGGGACTCTCAAGAATCTTCTCCAGCACCACAGTTTGAAAGCATCAATTTTTCCTTGCTCAGCCTTCGTTATGGTCCAGCTATCACATCCGTACATGACTACTGGAAAAACTGTAGCTTTGACTGTATGGACCTTTGTCAGCAAAGTGATGTCTCTGCTTTTTAATAGACTGTCTAGGTTGGCCATAGCTTTCTTTCCAAGGTGGAAGTGTGTTAATTTCTTGGCTGCAGTCACTGTCCCTGGTGATTTTGGAGCCCAGGAAAATACAATCTGTCACCATTTCCACTTTTCCCCCTTCTGTTTGCCATGAAGTGATGGGACTAGGTGCCATGATTTTAATTTTCTGACTGTTCAGTTTTAAGCCAGCATTTTCACTCTGCTCTTTCACCCTCATCAAGAGGCTCTTTAGTTCCTCTTAACTTTCTGCCATTAGAATGGTAACATCTGCATATCTGAGTTTGTTGAAATTTCTTCTGGCAATCTTGATTCCAGCTTGTATTTCATCCAGCCTGGCATTTCTCATGATGTGCTCTGCATATAAACTAAATAAACAGGGTGACAATATGCAGCCTTAATGTACTCCTTTCAAGAACATACTACTGTTTTGATAACACATTCATATATATTATCTAGTTTGAATTTTTTCAGCATCTATTAGTTAGCTAGGGTAGAGAACATGGTACCATTATAACAGTGAAAAAGCTAAACTTTGAATGGTGCAGTATCTGCAATAAACACTCACCTAGTTAGTAGGAAAGATAGGATGAAACTCTGCTCTTCTACATCAAATCCAGTTCATCTTCCTAGATTATGATCTTTTGAAAGATCTCTCCATTATTGATGGAATTTTCTGTAGAATTGTGGGGGTATGAAACATGAAGAAGCTACTGGATTCTGACTATTTTATTTACCATTTCAGCAAAAGGGTGAACCATGGATGATATTAACAGGACTGAGACTGGAAATGAAGAGACAGAAAGATGGAAAAACTTTAATTCTTGGATTAAATACTACTTCAACTATGAATGCTATATGACTTTCCTTAATGGCTGCTACAGTTGCAAATGGGAAGCCCAACAGAAGAAAAAAGCTAAACGTCCACTCTGCTGCTGCTCTTTGGTATATGAGTCGGGAGGGAGACGGACCACACTTTCTTAGATATGGGAAAGTGTGTATTCTCTCCTTGAGAGAAGTGCTATATAGTGTGCATGTCTCTGTGTGCATGTCTATGCTACACATGTCTACATACACAGTCATGTATCATGTTTAATGGGTCAAAAATAACTTTATTTAGAAGGTGTAAAGTGATCAGAATTAGATAGGGAAAGAATGGAGGATGGCAGAAGAAATGATATTGGAGGAGTCAAAAGGCTTAGTATATTTTAGGTGGAGTGGAGGATATGAATGGAGAAGTGACAGGAAGTGAATGTAAAGAGAGAATGGAACAGATGTTGTGTGGTTTTAAGAATTTGACGTCTGCCATGTAGGAAATAGTCCCTAAATTAAGATCGGGGTAAAAAAGAATCCCTAAAGATTTTAAGCTTCTCATGTTGTCCACGCTGTGTTTTGGAATGGTTTCATATGGAAGATGCAAAAAAAGGTACAAGAGTAATGCAGGAGATGTCTTTGCCTTCAAAGAGAAAGCAACAGCAATATTCAAGGTAAAGCTGATGGTGTCCTGGATTAGCATAGTAATGGCAAAAACGGAGAAGAGCAAATCGATTGAACAGATACTTATTACTTAAGGATGATGTACTAAGTGATAAGAGAGCTATACAGAAGGACATAGAGTGAAAGAAGGGAGGATTCTTGGGAAGGATGCCATTGGAAGAGGAAGAGTGGTATAATGGAAAAAATCCCTGAACCAGAGCCTGAGACAATGTTTTAGTCCTTGTTCCATCTCTGCCCTTGGGCTGGTTTTGTGCTATCTCTGAGACCTTCTACAGATAGGGAATTAAACTACATAATTCTCAAAGTCCTTAGATAATTCTCAAAGCCCTATTTCTTCTCAGGAGAAGGAGTCTAGCATATAGCAAAAGAGAAAATTCCTTTTGTTCTAGGGAAAGACTGCCTGGATTAAATTTATGGCTTCATCACTGACTATCTCCAAACTAGAGCTTAACTACTGTGGGACCTTGGGCCAGTTGCCTAACATTCCAGGGATTGGTTCCTCACTTGAATAATAGAGATGGTAGCAACAGTAACCACCAATTGGGTTTGTTGTGAGGAGAGAAGTGTTATGTGGAAACTTAAAACTGGGCTCAGCACACAATTAGCACTCAATAAATGTTAGCTATCATTTTGCTGTTCTTAGAGTCACTGACTTGTGAAGTCATCTTCCACTTATAGGAATGATGGCGTAGGGGATTCTAGGTGGAGGAATTCAGGTGGTCAGAAGTCCAGAGATAGAGAAATATAGTGGTGTTTAGGGAAACATGAATTTCCAGTGTTGAATTTATGAGCAGATAAGGTGATAAATGGTAAGTGATCAGGTCAGAAAGGAATGTTTTAATAAAATTTTGAGGCATCTTTATGTCAAGTTAAAATGTTTGAACTTTGTTCTGTAAACAGTGGGGAGCCTTTGAACATTTTTGAGCAAGTGTGGCAACAGTGAGAATCAAAATAAGGAAATTTGTTTATGCAACAAGAACAAGTTCATTGAATGTGCTCCACAGTGAGTAAGACCACTAAGGCTTCTGGCCTTCCTGTGGCTTGTATTGTAGTGGGATGAGTTAGGTAATAAACAGTAATGAAGAAAGATGGTTTCATATAGTGATAACTGCTTTGAATATAATACATAGGAAAATGGGAGCATGGTTGAGAAGACTGCTTTGAAGCAATGTCATGTGAGCAATCTCTTAAATGTAAAAATCAAATCAGCCTTGTATACACGTGGGGGCAGAAATATTCCAGGCAGGGGAACCAGGAAGTGCAAAACTCTTAGGAATTAAGGAGCCTCCTGATGAGGGTGAAAGAGGAGAATGAAAAAGCTGGCTTAAAACTCAACATTCAAAAAAAGAAGATTATGGCATGTGGTCCCATCACTTCATGGCAAATAGATGGGGGAAAAATGGAAACAGTGACACACTTTATTTTCTTGTGCTCCAAAATTACTGCAGATGGTGACTGCAACTTTGAAATTAAAAAACACCTGCTCCTTGGAAAAAAAAGCTATGACAAACCTACACAGTGTATTAAAAAAGCAGAGACATCTCTTTGCCGACAAAGGTCTGTATAGTCAAAACTGTTTTTCCAGTAGTCTTGTATGGATGTGAGATTTGGACCATAAAGATGGCTGGGCACTGAAGAATTGATACTTCTAAACTGTGGTACTGGAGAAGACTCTTGAGAGTCCCTTGGACAGCAGGGAAATCAAACCAGTCAATCCTAAAGGAAATCAACCCTGAATATTCATTAGAAGGACTTATGCTGATGCTCCAATACTTGGTCACTTGATGCAAAGTGTCAATGCAAAAGTCAATGCACCCGAGTCAATGCAAAAGACCCTGGTGGTGGGAAAGATTGAGGGCAGGAGGAGAAGGGAACAACAGAGGATGAGATGGTTGGATGGCATCATCAACTTGATGAACTTGAGTTTGCACAAACTCCAGGAGATAGTGAAGCACAGGGAAGCCTGGTGTACTGAAGTCCAAGAAGTCACAAAGAGTAGGACATGATTGAGCAACTGAACAACAAAGGAACAGATCTGATCATGTTCTAGAAACATAAAGAAGACCAGTATGTCTGGAGTTCAATAATGGAGTTAGTATGTATAATGGGATGAGGTCAGGGATGGGCAAGACTTAATCATGTAAGACCTTTGGGCCATGGCAGGCAGTTGGGATGATATTCTTGTACAGTGGGCTGCTCTGGGAGGGTTGTAAGTAGGGGAGTGACTATGTGATACATATTTTTAAAAGTCCACACATGATTTGTGTAGAGGGTGAGTATACTCCGAGTCAAAACCTGTTCTCTTCATATTTTTACTCCAGAAGTGGTGGTTTAGTGCCTTGTTACCTATAATATCTCTCACCATTTTGAAGAACTCTGTTTTCCATTTTGTTTCCTTATTCTTAGTGCTCACAATAACTGTGTAGTTTGTACAGGGCAGGGATTATTCTATACATTTTTAATAGTTTGGATGCAGTGTCCCAATGAGGCAAGATTTCTCATTCTTCTGATACAGTCATAGTCCTGGGAAGAGTTTGACAGTGTATTGTTCGGCTAGTTTGTGATACAATTTTCAGTGCAGGGGTTGTCTTCAAGGTTCAGTTTGTATATGTTTGCAGAAAGATCATTTCCATCTTGGTTTTGAGCTCACAGATCCAGGCTGTTTCCCTGCTTGGTTGTATGACCTTGAGTCATTTAACCTAACCTCTCTGAGTTTTAACTCTTTATTCTACAAAATGAGATCAACAATACCTAACTTGTATAACTCGTATATAAGAATTAAAGTAAATGTAAATAATTTGTGAAGTCCCTAGCATTATAGCTACTGGAAAAAAATGATTTATTCCCTAATCTAATGCTCTTCTCCCCCAAATGTGGGTAGATAAGTGACTATTCATTAGTGAACTGATGAATAATGAATGAATGAATTACTCAGTGAATGAACATACATTTGGTACATGGAGAGGTAGATGAATCAACAGATGATTGTTGAGAGACCATGATTGGGAATACATAGAAGTGTAATGAAATTTCCTTTTCCTCAAAGAAGAAACTGTGACATCAGATATAAACATATACATACAAAACTTTAGTTCAGGATAATGTTATAAATAAAATTTTGTAAAATTCCATAGGGTTAAAAGAATACAGTGGTCTCTCCAGTCAGGGGAGGGTAATGCTACACTATAACTATGTAGACCTTTGAGGAGTATAAACAGATGTTGCAGAAGTACCATAAATAAATGGAGTTAAATAAGATTTCCTTCTGTCTCTTCCCAGAGAGAGCGATTATTTTACCCATGGCTGATTATGTCATTTTGCTTGTCTGTGCTTTTATTTTTCACATGGATAGAAACTTCAAATGAATTCAATGGCTTTGACTGGTGAGTTTCACTTTTTGTATTTTCATTTGTGTAAGGCTCTTTGGTATAATTACAACATGTATCTTACTTCAGTCTGAAAAGATCTGGTTACATAAGAGGGAGGGTGGACAAAGTTGGATTTTCTGCATCTCGTTGATGGGAGGCCTGACTCTGGGGAAGCGTAAGCATACTCAGCACCCTCAGCTACTATACTACTTCCCTTCCACCTGTGCTCACTCTCACTCTTAGACCAAATCTGGCTCAGGGGGAAGCTTTCTCTGTGCTTCCAGTGTCCCCAGTCCTTCTATTCAGATGACCCTCTGATACCTTGTTCCTCAACTTCTTGATCTGGGTTACCGATGCCTACACTAGTTGGTCTTCATGTTCTCTGTCCATGAACCCTGATATCTGTCTCACCTCCAGCCTCTTACTCTTTCTCTGTCCTTACAGGGCTTCCTGAAACTCTAAAAACAGGTATGATGTGTGATCTGAGCACCCTTCTGGCCAAACTCTTACTCCAAGACAACTCTCAGTTCTTCCAGCTTCTCTAGCCTTGATTGTTATATATCTTACCCATTATTTGGTGTTTGATGGGGAAAGGGGTCTGTTTAAGTATGAGGCTTTTAAAAAATGTTATTTATTGTTTTTGTTCAGTTGCTAAGTCATGTCTGATTCTTTGTGACCCCATGGACTGCAGCATGCCAGGATTCCCTGTCCTTCACTATATCTCAAAGTTTGCTCAAACTCATGTCCACTGACTCAGTGATACCATCCAACCATCTCATCCCCTGTCACCCATTTCTCCTCCTACCCTCAACCTTTCCTAGCATCAGAGTTTTTTTCAATGAGTTGACTCTTCGCATCAGGTTGCCAAAGTATTAGAGCTTCAACATAAATCCTTCCAATGAATATTCAGGGTTGATTTCCTTTAGGATATCTGGTTTGAACTCCTTGTTTTCCAGGGGACTCTCAAGATTCTTCTGCAACACCACAGTTCAAAAGCATCAATTCTTTGGTGCTCAGCCTTATTTATTGTCCAACTCTCATATCCATACATGACTGCTGGAAAAACCCTAGCTTTCACTATATGGACCTTTGTCGGCAAAGTGATGTCTCTGCTTTTTAATATACTGTCTAGGTTTGTCATGACAATTCTTCCAAGAAGCTAGCATGTTTTAATTTCATGGTTGTAGTCACTATCCACATTGATTTTGGAACCCAAGAAAATGAAATCTGACATTAATTTCCACATTTTCTTAATCTATTTGCCAAGAAGTGATAAGACCAGATGCCATGATCTTCATTTTTTGAACATTGAGTTTTAAGCCAGCTTTTTCACTCTCCTCATCAAGAGACTCTTTAGTTCCTCTTCACTTTTTGCCATTAAAATGATGTCATCTGCATATCTGAGGTTGTTGATATTTTTCCCAGCAATCTTGATTCTTGGGTCTGTTTAGGGCTGTTTTTTGCTGCTGTTGTTGTTTTTGGCATTTCTTTCGGTTAGTCTTGTTAAAGGTTTGTCATTTTGCTTATCTTTTTGAAAAACTACATTTTAGTTTTGTTGATTTTGTCATTGTTTTCCTGTTCTTTATTTCACTTATTTACCAAGTGAATTGGCCCTTGAATGGAGCAAAGGCATTGACAAAAGATGAAAGACATTGCTGCGCAGCCAGAACTGTATGCTATCAATCTTACTCCTAGTTTTCTCCTAGAAGAACTTTTAATAATTTACCAGATTTCTTGTCATTGGGGAAGAAGAAATACTTTTATGGGATTCCTGGACACTGACTGTGAACTTTCTGAAATGTATAACTGGAGATATAAAATCCTGCTATGATTCCTTAGTAAGAGTAGGAACTTTTGAGTATTAGGTGGTCAATAGAATTCTGGTTCAGACCCATATCTTCATTGGGCATAGTGGGTCCCTAGACCACCCTGTGGTTATTTCTCTAGTTCTGCAATGCATACTCCAATAAACATACTCAAAATCATTCATAATCCCCACAGCAATGCTCCATCATCAAATAGATGTGAATATAAGAGTGAGCTCCCCCTGATCCTAAAGCCACAGTAGGTTTCATAGGTAGTTCCATGGCTGCCATGGCAAATTACCACAAATTGAGTGACACCAAAGAATACCATTTCTTATCTCACAGTTTTGTTGGTCAGAAGTGAGGTATGACCTGAGTACTCAAGGTGCTTAGCTGGCCTGTGCTTTTAACTGGGGCTCTGAGTGAGACTCACTCCCAGGTTTATTTAAGTTGTTGGCAGAATCCAGTTTCTTCTGGTTGTTGAAATGAAGTGCTCGTTCATTAGTGATTGTCAGATGGGGGTTCTCAGCTTCTAGCTTGTGACCTTCTCTATCTTCAAATCTAACAGTGGTGTTTTAGCTCCTTCTCATGCTTCAGATTTCTCTCATTTCTCCTTTCTCATGTCTCTGACATCCTTTTCCGCCTTCTTTACTTATTTTAAGAGCTCATGTGACTACACTGGATTCAATCTGATAATCCAGAATAATCTTCCTACTTTAAAGGCAGCTGAATAGTAACCTTAATTGAAAATGTTCTTCTTATAGTCTAACATAACATCATCACTAGTGATACCAGAGGACAAAGATATGTATTATGTATTTTATATATA
>NW_011494896.1:11822312-11827066 GCF_000754665.1 Bison bison bison
ATATATATATATTTCCCAGACCCTGATGCAGGGAAAGATTGAAGGCAGAAGAAGAGGGGGACAAGAGATGAGGTGGTTGGATGGCATTACCAACTCAATGGACATGAACTTAGGCAAACTCCAGGAGATAGTGAAGGATAGAGAGGCCTGGCGTGTTGCAGTCTGTGGGGTTGCAAGAGCTGGACATGACTTAGAGACTGAACAACAACATACAGATATATGTGTGTATATATACACACATATATATGTATTTAAATGATATATATGAATAAAATGTATGTTTATAATATATATGATATGTAAGGAGATATATATATATGAATTTTTTCTTATCCCATTTCTCTGTCATTGAAAATAAGATGTGTGACTAGTAGTTAATCTTATATACTAGTACTTAAATTAGAGGCATAAACGTCATCCAGTGATCAACTGTCAGAGCATATGTAACAACCTTATCTAGCATTTTCTGTGATAGCATAAGGTCTAATCCCAACAGTGAATACTTCTCTGAATCATCCCAGAACAATCCAATATTTTTAATCATTTTGAAAATTCTTAGGCTTTATCTTGGAGAAGGAAATGGCACCCCACTCCAGTACTCTTGCCTGGAAAATCCCATGGACAGGGGAGCCTGGTGGGCTGCCGTCTATGGGGTTGCACAGAGTTGGACACGACTGAATGCCTTCACTTTCAGTTTTCACTTTCATGCATTGGAGAAGGAAATGGCACCCCACTCCAGTACTCTTGCCTGGAAAATCCCATGGACAGGGGAGCCTGGTGGGCTGCTGTCTATGGGGTTGCACAGAGTTGGACACAACTGAGCGCCTTCATTTTCAGTTTTCACTTTCATGCATTGGAGAAAGAAATGGCAACCTACTTCACTGTTCTTGCCTGGAGAAGCCCAGGGACGAGGGAGCCTGGTAGGCTGCCGTCTATGGGGTCGCACAGAGTTGGACCCAACTGAGGCCACTTAGCAGCAGCAGCGGCAGGCTTTATCTTTCATTTTTCTTTTAAAACTATTTTTAAAGTATCTGCTTATTTATTTTTGGCTTTGTTGAGTCTTTGTTGCTGCATGTGGGCTTTTTTTCTAGTTGTGATGAGCAGGGGCTACTCACAGTAGTTTCAGTGCACAGACTTCTCATTCTGGTGCTTCTCATATTATGGAACATAGACTCTAGGATGTGTGGGTTTTAATGATTGCAGCATGTGGGCTCACTAGTGTGGCTTATGAGCTTAGCTGCCCCATCTCCTGTGGGATCTTCCCGGATAAAGTGTTGAACCCGTGTCTTCTGCATTGGCAGGTGGATCTTTACCACTGAGCCACCAGCAAAGCCTTCATCCCATTTTCGACTGCTTCTTCTTTTGAAACATTAGTTTCATGTGTGTTAGGCCTTTTCTCTTCTTCCCATAAGTGTCATATTCTTTCTTCTGTACGTTTCATGTTTTTTGTGTGTCTCTGTTTCCTTCTTGATATTTGTCTCCTGACTTGGTTTTTTGCTAAACAAATTATTTTGGCTGTGTTTTATCTGCTATTAAATTTGTTCACTGCATTCTTAATTTTTCTTGCTGTATTTTCCTTTGTAGAATTCTTAATTGGTTCTCTTTTTAATAGGTCTCTGTGCTTTGTCACTCAGTCCAACTCTTTGTGACCCCATGAACTCTAGCCCGCAAGGCTCCTTTATCCATGGGATCCTCCAGGCAAGAATATTGAAGTGGGTTGCCATGCCCTCCTCCAGGGGATCTTCTCAACCCAGGGATCGAACCCAGGTCTCCCACATTGCAGGCCTCCCACAATTTTTCCTTTGCCAGCAGTACTCAGCGGGCAGATGGGACCTTCACCTGTTTGGTGGGAGAATTTGGAAATGACCTAATATTAAATATTTACATGCGAATGAAAATAGATAAGAAGGCCATTATGTTGATGAGGGGAGAAAATAATGTGGCTAGAGAAATTATTAGAAAAGATAGAGGTACCATTGAAGGCAAAACCAAACTTTTCTTTCTCATTTGGAATATAAAGTCAATATTGCTGCTGGATAAGTCATGTAATTAATTCTTTGGCTGTCTTTAGAGTGCTTTATGTCTATCCTACATGTTTTTTCCCCCTGTATTTCATTTTTTGATTATTACTCTGCTTGTATATAAACATTCTATTCTTGTTATATGGATATGAGTCCTTTATCTCTCTGAAGATCTTGAATATATTTTTTATTGTTCTTTTCTGATTGTTATCTTAATTATATTTTTGTGCAAGTTATTGTATTAGTTGGCATTATTAGGTTAATTTGGTAACATCACTTACACATTTTCTGATTCCTGGCTGTGAGATCATGTTTTAGAGGATACTCTTCCCAGTGTCTTGATCTGGGATCAGCCTTGCTAGGTTGACTGCTTGTCTAACTTTTTCTCTTGGCATGTCTTCTCACCCCTGACCAAAGAGATTTTTTTCTTATATTTAATGTAGTAATATGTTCAATAATCTATATTTTATATCATTAAAACATAATTTCTCTAGGTCTCATAAGGAGAGGAAATAATTTCTGTTATCTTGAAATGAAGAATCTAAATTCTATGACATATAATATTTAGAGTAATTATAACATTGTTTAACTTAAATCAGTTTATTAGCAATTTTAACTTATAAACTACTTTAGTAATAAGGAGGACTACAAATCTCTTACACAAGATATAGATGTTAATATAGTGGCTTGCTATTATGTAAGAGAACATATTTATAAGGACAAGGAATCTGCCAAATTGTCATGTATTAGCTATATGAAGGCAGTGAACTTATGGATGACTTTTTCTCTTTTGATATTCCATAATTTCTGCATTTTATTTTTTTTAAAGAGTATATATTTTTTGAGTCTTTATTCTAAATAACTTTAAAAAGCATACAAGTTGTACAGAATCCTATTAATGTACCTGATTGTAGAGCAAAATTAAAACTTCTCAACTAAATACCTGCAAAGGGTAATTATTCCCAAATTGCTCCTCTTCTTATTCCCCTGTTTTCTTATGCCTCTTCTAGTCCAGTCTTGTCCCCTATCCTTGGCAGAGATACTACTAACTTCTATGTTTTAGAAATTGAAACACATTTCTGCAGGGTTGTTTTCCTAGGTACAGGAGTCTGGTTCTTTTGGTCCATTGTCTTGCTGAGTTTCCTTGGGATCCTGGCTGCCTACACAACATTGCTACTGGTGAGTAATGTTTCCCATTTTTCCCATTCCCTTCCTGAGTAGTCTCATGAGGTGCTCTGTCTGTGGTATGGTTCCCAGTTGGTGCTGGGAGCCCTCAGATCACTCTTCGCAGAGTCTGGGTTTTCATCAGCCACTTAAATATTAGGCAGGAGGGATAGAGGGGTAAAAAGGGTTGTGCTGTTAGAGGGTGTGTCTTTTCATTTTGATCATTTGAAAGGGAGGCAGAACATCCTTTTTCTCTTCCTGTGTTTCATGGCTTATTTTCTGATTCATTCAGTGTTGTCATTTTAGACACCTGCATCTTCACATGGCAATACACTTATTCATTGGACTACTCATTTCATAGCCCATTTCTTGAGGATCAGTCTTTCTGGATCTTACAAATTATCTAGTGAGTTAAACCTGTTCTGCTCTCAAATGCTAATCCCCTAATCTGGTGCAAATTACATTTTAGCAAATATTTAGGTAATAGAGACCCTGCCTGTTTCCTGACATAGTAGTGTTGTGTAGTGTGAGATATGTGATAGAGTGATAGAGTAGTGTCATGTAGTGTGAGAAATGTAGGCCAGGCAGCAGAGGAGTCTTCAGAACTGGAAAGCTTATGGGAGACTAACTTTTAGGTAACTAGAGTTTTTCAGTGCCCACTTACACATAGGATATGTATATCTTTCTCTGGTTTCATAATTTCTTGTCTCCTCTGATTTCCTCTCTGATACTAAAGAACCCAACCTGCACAAGAGTTGACATTTGCATTAATTTTCTTTCAGCAAAATATATTATATGAGTGACAAGTACTTAGGTTACAGAGATCATTAATTTTTCTTTCAGCAAAATATATTATATGAGTGATAAGTACTTAGGTTACAGAGATCAAAAACGTTTGGTTTCTGTTTTCATACAGGGCACTTCAGAGAAAAGTATGAGAAATAAAGTTACAGTTGTCCTTAATTCAATGAGTATAGAATCTAGCAGGGAACTAGGACATAGACACCACTCCAGTACTCTTGCTTGGAAAATCCCATGGGCGGAGGAGCCTGGTAGGCTGCAGTCCATGGGGTCGCTGAGGGTTGGACACGATAAGTGACTTCACTTTCACTTTTCACTTTCATGCATTGGAGAAGGAAATGGCAACCCACTCCAGTGTTCTTGCCTGGAGAATCCCAGGGATGGTGGAGCCTGGTGGGCTACCATCTATGGGGTCGCACAGAGTTGGACATGACTGAAGCGACTTAGCAGCAGCAGCAACAGCAGCAGCAGGACATAGATAAAAGTAAGGAACAAAGAGCATTATAATTGTCATTCAGTTCAGTTCAGTCCAGTCACTCAGTTGTGTCTGACTCTTTGCGACCCCATGAATCGCAGCACGCCAGGCCTCCCTGTCCATCACCAACTCCCAGAGTTCACTCAAACTCATGTCCATCGAGTCGGTGATGCCATCCAGCCATCTCATCCTCTGTTGTCCCCTTCTCCTCCTGCCCCCAATCCCTCCCAGCATCAGGGTCTTTTCCAATGAGTCAACTCTTCGCATGAGGTGGCCAAAGTATTGGAGTTTCA
>NW_011494896.1:11827397-11832210 GCF_000754665.1 Bison bison bison
TCTATTTCCCATGAAGTGATGGGACCAGATGCCATGATCTTCGTTTTCTGAATGTTGAGCTTTAAGCCAACTTTTTCACTCTCCGCTTTCACTTTCATCAAGAGGCTTTTGAGTTCCTCTTCACTTTCTGCCATAAGGGTGGTGTCATCTGCATATCTGAGGTTATTAATATTTCTCCCGGCAATCTTGATTCCAGCTTGTGCTTCTTCCAGCCCAGCGTTTCTCATGATGTACTCTGCATAGAAGTTAAATAAGTAGGATGACAATATACAGCCTTGATGTACTCCTTTTCCTATTTGGAACCAGTCTGTTGTTCCATGTCCAGTTCTAACTGTTGCTTCCTGACCTGCATACAGGTTTCTCAAGAGGCAAGTCAGGTGGTCTGGTATTCCCATCTCTTTCAGAATTTTCCACAGTTTATTGTGATCCATACAGTCAAAGGCTTTGTCATTAGAGGGTCCTAAATAAAGTTCTGCCTGGGTACTGAGAAGGAAAAGTTAACTTCCAGCCAGCAAGATTAGGTGAGGCTTCTTGGAAGAGGTGGCACAGGAGGGGGATCTTGAAGGGATGTTAGATTTAGACGTGTTTATGGTGATGGAGGAAAAAAGTTCCAGAACATGGGGGTATCATGACAAAGTCAGGAAGACAGACATACATACAGTTTGACTAGATAAGATGGAGGAATCAGTGATGGTGGTGATTTAGTCGCTAAGTTGTGTTTGACTCTTGCAACCCCATGGACTGTAGCCTGCCAGGCTCCTTTGTCCATCGGGTTCTCCAGGCAAGAATACTGGAGTAGGTTGCCATTTCCTTCTCCAGAAGAATCAGTACTGTTAACATATAAGGTGTAATGAAGAATAATGTGGAATATGGCTAAAGCGATAGGATTTTCAAAGATTTTGGAAGGCCTGAAAAATAGGCCAAGACATTTAGCATTAATTAGATTTCTAGTTAGGATAATCATTCTCAAAGTCATTGTATGGAGAATGTATGTAGACAGAGATTAGTAAGAAACTTTTTAATGAGGAAGATATGGATGAATGATGTGCTTGGGTCCACCAAACTGTACTTCACTCATACACAATAAACATAAAATGGTATAGGTAACTTCTAAGATGGAATTGCAGTGTCTAGTAAGCTATATATTTTAACAAGCTTCTACTCTATCCTACCTCTTTTTGGATATAGTGGTAGCAACAGAGGAGACCAGGTTTCTATTTATCTTTCAGTTATTTGTAACCTTAATCAAGTCACATAACTCTTTTAATTCTCAGTTTTTTTTCTTTCAATTGAGAGTGATAATATTTAATAAAATGGTATTTTATAGGGCCTACAAGTGAAAGTGCTAGTTCTTTAGTCATGTTCAACTCTTGGCAACCCCATGGACTGTAGCCCTCCAGGCACCTCTGTCCATTGGGATTCTCCAGGCAAGAATACTGGAGTGTATTGCCTCGCCCTCCTCCAGGGCCTCTTCCCAACCCAGGGATTGAACCCAGGTCTCCCACATTGCAGGCAGGTTCTTTACTGTCTGAGCCACTAGGGAAGCCCAAGGTCTTGTCTGGGACCTAAACTCAGGACCTCTTGTGCTGGAAGGAAGAACCATACTTCATAGACCAACCAGCTCGCCTGTATTGTACATTGGTAAAGTACAAATAAAATCATATCCATAAAATTATTTAAAAAGGTGAGTGTCTTATGCACTCAAACTCTCTTTAATATCCTTAGCATCTAAAGACTCCAGTTTTCAGTCTCCATCTGCACACCGACTTGATGATTGCATAGACTTGGATTCGAAACTAATTAAGATTTATTGACTAATACCAATGTTAACAACTGTGGTTAACAATTGTAACAGTGGCACTGGTTCCTCAAAGAAGAGCTTTTTTTTTTTAACATTTCAGTATTATTATTATTTTATTGTTGGCACATTTATAGGAGAAACTTGATTAGATGAGAAGAGGAAGAAAAATTTAAGGAAATTCAATGAGACTATCAAAGAGCTGGCCCCTCACTCTTATTACTAGTTCTGCATAATACTAGGAATAAGCTCCATCACAGGGAAAAGAAGTTGGTAGGAACTCTGGAAGAATATCAGTGTGGTGATTGTTACAAATTTGCAGAGAAGATAAACTCTCTCTGGGTTGCTGGTGAAAGTTACAAGTAGGAGGTCACATGGAGCACTGCTTGAAGGGTTGGTGGCATGGAAAGGGAGAGCTTTTTAGGCAGAGGAATAGTGTAACAAACCCTTGATGCTGAAAGGGGCAGGTGTAGCGAGAAGTGAATGTAATGCTGGATTGAAAGGAATGTTGAGATGACAACAGTGTTTTGGGTACCACTATGGTGATTTCATTTCAAATTATTCTCCTCTTTTTTTGTTGTTGTTGTTTCAGGTACTTGGATTTTTGTTGTGTTGGGAAAAACAGCGACTGTACCTGCACTGGTATCATAAGGTAGGACATCTGAATCTTCAAATAGGAGGCCTGAGACCAGGACTGAATGTGCCTCTTTGGCACTAAGTATTTAATACAGAGCTTCCCTTTCTTTGTCTCCTTTAGAAAAAAGAAATCTGCTCACACTATTTCAACTGAAATGATTCAGTTTCTAACAGGTGGAACTGGCTTACTGACCATGATGAACTTTATTTTTTCTCACTGCTCTGTGTTAAACTTGCTATGTGTGTTTGTTATTCCCATCCCCATAAAATCTTGAGCAAGCTCCATTAATTTCCCAGTCCTTCATAGTTACAAGGGCATTCCATTTCAATTATTAAATATTTCAGTTCATTGTAATGAATTCCAACTTTATGAGACATTTCCCTTACTCTATTTCACATGACCCAGGCTTGGAAACCAACAGTGGTGAAGAGAACATGACTGTCCTTTTACTTTTCTTCCAGAGTAAGTCTCAGTGAAAGGAGAGATAGGGTAAAGAACACAGTCCCACAGGGAGGGTTTGGTTCCATTAGGACCAAGAAATTGCAATTTTTGGCTCTTTACTGCATGGATTTTTCCATGTGTGTTTTCAGAGACCCTTCTGCTGAGATCTTGACTGCAACTCTTGGTGGATTCAATGCCTGTCTTCCTGTACCCTCTAAAATTTCTCTGCTGATGTCCTTTTTATTCTCCCTGAGTTTGGAGCCCTTTAAAAATACACAAGAAAGTACAAAGGATCTGTTTTTGTTCTGAGGAGACAGACATTACTGACCCAGCATCTGAAGACATGCAGCTCTTTTCCATCATTGCTTCCCTTGTCTTGTTTTGCTATGGGCTTGATCATCTCCAGCACAGCCTCTTGGTATTTATAGACTTTTTCAGGCATGGTTTTCCTTGTATTTCCTCAAATCCAGAAACATGTCAAACTCCCTGAGTGGTCCCCTTAAATTTCCTCTTACTCGAAAGGGAAGTATGAATTGAAAGTATACGTTTAAGAGTTAGAAAGAATGGAAATTGAAGTAATAAGATCATGCAGGGAAAGAGGAAATTGAAGGATAAACATATAGGTGTTACTGAGATTCCCATAGGTTTTGGAGTTTGGATACCATGAGCAATTTGTCGCTACAAAGGGTCCCTGTGGGCTAAACCATTCTGATTACTATTCCAGAAACCATGCTTACCTTGCCTCTGGCAGTGAGCGCTGCTACTTGGCCTCTGCCACAGCAGAATCTCATCATTGCCTTTGAACTCAGGAAGCCAGTTTCTGTGGCAGTACCTCTCACCTTTATCCAGGCATAAAGCATGGCTGCTATGGTGCTTTTCAAGGATGCTGACACTCTCCTCACCAATGTGTTTCTCAGTGTCCTCTGAGACCGCCTGTAGGGCACAATATGGAGTGGGTTAGCTGACCATAGGTGATAGCATTCCAACAACATTTTCTCTGTAAGAATTATTCTCAGTTTGTTGTAATCCACACATTCAAAGGCTGTGGCATAGTCAATGAAGTGGAAGATATGGGAATACTAGACCACCTTATCTGACCCCTGAGAAACCTGAATGCAGGTCAAGAAGCAACAGTTATAACTGGAAGTGGAACAACAGACTGGTTCAAAATTGGGAAAGGAGTACATCAAGACTGTATATTGTCGCCTTGCTTATTTAACTTATATGCAAAGTACATAATGCAAAAAGCTGGGCTGGGTGAATCAAGCTGAAATCAAGATTGCTGGGAGAAATATCAACAAACTCAGATATGCAGATGATATCACTTCAATGGTAAAAAGTGAAGAGGAACTAAAGAGCTTCTTGATGAAGGCGAAAGAGAGTGAAAAACCTGGCTTAAAACTCAACATTCAAAAAATGAAGAACATGGCTTCTGGTCCCATCACTTCATGGCAAATAGATGGGGAAACAGTGGAAACAGGCAGATTTTATATTCTTGGGTTCCAAAATCACTGTGGATGGTGACTGCAGCCATGAAATTAAAAGACGCTTGCTCCTTGGAAGGAAAGCTATGACAAACCTAGACAGCATGTTAAAAAGCAGAGGTATCACTTTGCTGACTAAGGTCCATATAGTCAAAGCTATGGAACAACAGACTGGTTCCAAATAGGAAAAGGAGTGAGTCAAGTACGTCAAAAGGTGTATATTGTCACCCCGTTTATTTAACTTATATGCAGAGTACATCATGAGAAATGCTGGACTGGAGGAAGCACAAGCTGTAATCAAGATTGCTGGGAGAAATATCAATAACCTCAGATATGCAGATGACACCACCCTTATTGCAGAAAGTGAAGAGGAACTCAAAAGCCTCTTGATGAAAGTGAAAGAGGAGAGTGAAAAAGTTGGCTTAAAGCTCAACATTCAGAAAACGAAGATCA
>NW_011494896.1:11832310-11835200 GCF_000754665.1 Bison bison bison
CAGGTGAAGAGGAACTCAAAAGCCTCTTGATGAAAGTGAAAGAGGAGAGTGAAAAAGTTGGCTTAAAGCTCAACATTCAGAAAACAAAGATCATGGCATCCGGTCCCATCACTTCATGGGAAATAGATGGGGAAACAGTGGAAACAGTGTCAGACTTGATTTTTCTGGGCTCCAAAATCACTGCAGATGGTGACTGCAGCCATGAAGTTAAAAGATGCTTACTCCTTGGAAGAAAAGTTATGACCAACATAGATAGCATATTCAAAAGCAGAGACATTACTTTGCCAACAAAGGTCCATCTAGTCAAGGCTATGGTTTTTCCTGTGGTCATGTATGGATGTGAGAGTTGCACTGTGAAGAAGGCTGAGCGCTGAAGAATTGATGCTTTTGAACTGTGGTGTTGGAGAAGACTCTTGAGAGTCCCTTGGACTGCAAGGAGATCCAACCAGTCTATTCTAAAGGAGATCAGCCCTGGGATTTCTTTGGAGGGAATGATGCTGAAGCTGAAACTCCAGTACTTTGGCCACCTCATGTGAAGAGTTGACTCATTGGAAAAGACTCTGATGCTGGGAGGGATTGGGGGCAAGATGAGAAGGGGACGGCAGAGAATGAGATGGCTGGATGGCATCACTGACTCGATGGACATGAGTCTGAGTGAACTCCGGGAGTTGGTGATGGACAGGAAGGCCTGGGGTGCTGCGATTCATGGGGTTGCAAAGAGTTGGACACGACTGAGTGACTGATCTGATCTGATGGTTTTTCCAGTAGTCATATATGGATGTGAGAGTTGGACCATAAACAAGGCTGAGTTCTGAAGAATTGATGCCTTTGAATTGTGGTGTTGGAGAAGACTCTTGGGAGTCTCTTGGACAGCACAGAGAGCAAACCAGTCAATCCCAAGAAATCAACCCTGAATATTCTTTGGAAGGACTGATAGTTAACCTGAAGCTCCATATTTTGACCACCTGGTATGAAGAGCTGACTCTTTGGAAATGACCCTTATACTGGGAACTATTAAAGGCAGACAGAGAGGGTGGCAGCAGAGGATGAGATGGTTGGATGGCATCACCGACTCAATGGACGTGAGTTTCAACAAACTCCTCGAGATAGAGAAGGATAGAGACAAATCTGGTGTGCTGCATTCCATGGGGTTGCAAAGTTTTGGACATGACTTAGTGACTGAATAACATCAACAACTATAACCTTTTGTCAATAAATTATTGTTTTTTTTTTCCATACTTTTTTTTAAAAGGGAACAATGTTAAAAAATTTTTTTAAATTTACACCACATTAACAAATTGAAAGATAAAAACCATATGATTATCTTACCATATGATTATCTCAGTAGATGCAGAGAAAGCCTTTGACAAAATTCAGCATCCATTTATGATAAAAACCCTCCAGAAAGCAGGAATAGAAGGAACATACCTCAACATAATAAAAGCTATATATGATAAACCCACATCAAACATTATCCTCAATGGTGAAAAATTGAAAGCATTTCCCCTGAAGTCAGGAAGAAGACAAGGGTGCCCACTCTCACCACTACTATTGAACATAGTTTTGGAAGTTTTGGCCATAGCGATCAGAGCAGAAAAAGAAATACAAATAATCCAGATTGGAAAAGAAAAAGTAAAACTCTCACTGTTAGCAGATGACATGATCCTCTACATAGAAAGCCTTGAAGACTCCACCAGAAAATTACTAGAGCTAACCAATGAATATAGTAAAGTTGAAGGATATAAAATTAACACACAGAAACCCCTTGCATTCCTATACACTAACAATGAGAAAACAGAAAGAGAAATTAAGGAAACAATTCCATTCACCATTGCAACAAAAATAATAAAATACTTAGGAATATATCTACCTAAAGAAACAAAAGACCTATATATAGAAAACTATAGAACACTGGTGAGAAAAATCAAAAAGGACACAAATAGATGGAGAAATATACCATGTTCATGCACTGGAAGAATCAATATAGTGAAAATGAGTATACTACCCAAAGCAATCTATAGATTCAATGCAATCCCTATCAAGCTACCAACGGTATTTTTCAGAGAACTAGAACAAATAATTTCACAATTTGTATGGAAATACAAAAAAGCCTCGAATAGCCAAAACAATCTTGAGAAAGAAGAATGGAACTGGAGGAATCAACCTGCCTGACTTCAGGCTCTACTACAAAGCCACAGTCATCAAGACAGTATGGTACTGGCACAAAGACAAATAAATTTAATTTTCTTTATTTATTCTTTTTGGCTCCACTGAGTCTTCTTTGCTGTACACTGGCTTTATCTAGTTGTGGCAAGCAGGGGCTACTCTTCGTTGTTGTACACAGATTTCTCATTGAGGGTGGCTTTTGTTTTTGTGGAGCACAGACTCTAGGCACATAGGCTTAAGTAGTTGCACCACATGGACTCTGAACTTGTGGCTTATGGGCTATAGAGCATTGGATAGTAGTTGTGGCTCACTGGCTCTAGAACACTGACTCATTAGTTGTGGCACATGAAGTTAGTTGCTCTGTGGCATGTGGAATCTTTCTGGATGAAGGGTCGAACCCATGTCCCCCTGCATTGGTAGGCAGATTCTCATCCACTGTGCTGCATGAAGTTTTCTTTCTTTCATACAATACAGAGAAATTGCTGGCATCCCAGTTTATTAAGCGTGGGTTACTATTGAGTGAAGTTTTCAAATAAACAATTAGAGATGAATAATACCTGGATACTTATATATTGATCTCATATATAACTATATATGTATATATATATATATATATATATATATATAAATAGATCAATATATATACACTTTATATATTGAACTTAGAATTGCTGGTTACTGCACAGTGAGTGGAAGTCGCTCAGTTGTGTCTGACTCTTTGCGA
>NW_011494896.1:11835300-11838939 GCF_000754665.1 Bison bison bison
CTCCAGGGGATCTTCCCAACCCAGGGATCGAACCCAGGTCTCCTGCATTGCAGATGGATTCTTTACCAGCTGAGCCACAAGGGAAGCCTTTTTCAACAAATTCAGCCTGATTTAATATTATGTTCCTTTCTCCTTGTATAGTGAGGACCTCAAGAATTCATTATCACACACAGGGTTTTTTGATAAATATATTTAATGAAGCCTTCATCTCTCAAGGTTTTCTGTGATCTAATTCCAGTTATGAATCCATAGCCAATGAGAAGTGGTGGAGCTGGGTATTAGAAGAGTTGGAATACCCTTCAAAGATGACTAACTTGGTTGGGCCTTTAAACCCTTGGCTTTCAAATCTCCCTGGCAAGGGAATTTCTTTAGGGCTTGGAGTTTCAATGTGCAAAGAACAAACCTAGATGGAAAGAGCACCAGGTATAGTGCATTGTCTTCCACCTAGGCATGCTCAGAGAGCAATAAATGACCTCAATCAAAACTTTTTAAATAGCTAATAACCCAACCTTCTTATAAATGTACTAAAGATTTTAATTAGCCAAAAGATAATGGTGAGTCCTTATCTATGAAAATTTCTAGCAGCTTCTATCTGTATATCTAGGTTGCTTATAATAAATAAACCTGGAAGTTATAGATTTATAGGGTGAGAGACATGGCTGGCTGGAGTTGTATAGTTAATGGAATATATAAGAAAAGGATGCACATTTCAGGCAGATGCTTTAACCTCTGAGCCACCAGGGAAGCCCAAGAAAAGAATGAACCATAATGCAAAAGACTTCTTCTGTAGAAAAATGTTTTCTCATACTTTGCTCAAAACACTCCTCATACTTTAAGTCCCAGACCAGAGCATGTATCCTAATACAGGAAAGGAAAGACCTTTTCATGCATAGCTGCTTTTGACAGTCAGATTTATCCAAAAGAAACTATTTGTACCTTATAATTGTCAGTTGCCTTAAATCATAGTAAAACTTGGTGTTGAGTAAGATCACAGAATCACATGAGACTCATGTGAGTCTGATTTGTCTATTAAATGTTTGTGTTATGAGGCATTTGGTCTGCCAACAATTTTTTTTTTCCTCAGATTTTCACATCTGTTTGTGTCTTTGTATAAAAGAGATTGGACTATAGGTTATTTTCCCTGTAATTGTCTTGTTCAGTTTGAGTATCAATGTTTTTGTTAGCTTCAAAAAACAAGTTAGAGAGAATTCCCTCTTACTTTCAGGAAGAGTTGGTTAAAATTGAAATATTTCTTTCTTTGTTGTTGTTCAGTTGCAACCTCATGGACTGCCACACACGAGGTTTCCCTGTCTTTTACTATCTCCCAGAGTTTGCTCAAACTCATCTTGATTGAGTCAGTTATGCCATCCAACAATCTCATCCTCTGTGGCCAAATTCTCCTTCTGTCATCAATCTTTCCCAGCATCAGAGTATTTTCCAATGAGTGGACTCTGTATCAGGTGACCAAAGTATCGGAACTTCAGCTTTGGCATCAGTCCTTCCAAAGAATATTCAGGGTTGATTTCCTTGAGAATTGACTGGTTTGATTTCCTTGCTGTTCAAGGGACTCTCAGGAGTCCTTTCCAGCACCACAGCTGAAAAGCATCAATACTTGGTCCTCAGCCTTGTTTATGGTCCAACTCTCATATCCATATATGACTACTGGAAAAACCATAGCTTTAGCTAGACAGACCTTTGTCAACAAAGTGATGCTTTTTATAGGTTTGTCATAGCTTTCCTTCCAAGGAGCAAGTGTCTTTTAATTTTGTGGCACCATCTACAGTAATTTTAGAGCCCAAGAAAGTAAAGTCTGTCACTGTTTCCTTCCCCCTCCCCCCCCGTCTATTTGGCATGAAGTGATGGGACCAGATGCCAAAAGGTTAGTTTTTTGAATGCTGAGTTTTAAGCCTACTTTTTCAATCTCCTCTTTCACTCTCTTCAAGAGGCTCTATAGTTTGTCTTGGCTTTCTTCTATTACAGTTGTGTCATCTGTGTATCTGAGGTTATTGATATTTCTCCCTGCAGCCTTGACTCCAGCTTGAGCTTCATCAAGCCTGGCATTTTGCATGATGTACTCTGCACATAAGTTAAATAAGCAGGGTGACAATATACAGTGTTGACATACTCCTTTCCCAGTTTGGAACAAGTCTGTTGTTCCATGTCCAGTTCTAACTGCTGCTTCTTGACCTGCATACAGGTTTCTCAGGAGACAGGTAAGGTGGTCTGGTATTCCCATCTCTTTAAAAATTTTCCACAGTTAGTTATAATCCACACAGTCAAAGGCTTTAGCATAGTCAATGAAGCAAGTGTAGATGTTTTTCTGGAATTCCCTTGCTTTTTCTATGATCCAAGAGATGTTGGCAATTTGATCTCTGCTTCCTCTGCCTTTTCTAAATCCAGCTTGTACATCTGGAAGTTCTCAGGTCACATACTGTTGAAGCCTAGCTAAAAGGATTTTGAGCTTTACCTTGCTAGCATGTGAAATAAGTGCAGTTGTGCGGTAGTTTGAATATTCATTTGCATTGCCCTTTTTTGAGATTGGAATGAAAACTGACTTTTTCCAGTCCTGTGCCACTGCTGTGTTTTCCAAATTTTCTGGCATATTGAGTGTAGCACTTTAACAACACCATCTTTCAGGATTTGAAATAGCTCAGCTGGAATTTTGAAAATTAACCATTTAAGTCAGCAAGGCCTGGAATTATTTTGTGAGGTTTGATCATGGATTCAGTTGCTTTCATAGGTACAGAAGTCTCTAGAGGGCACCACAGATGTAGGAAAACTACATTTGAAGGGGAACAAGTTAAAATTGTGTCTTCTTGGATTCAGTGTTCTTTCGATATAAAATGAATAGTAAATTTTTAAAATCTGTCCCTGTATTCTTTTTAATGGCTGAGTAATACTCCATTGTGTATATATACCACAGCTTTCTTATCTATTCATCAGCTGACGGACATCTAGGTTGCTTCCATGTCCTGGATATTATAAACAGTGCTGCGATGAACACTGGTGTACACATGGCTCTTTCAATTCTGGTTTCCTTGGTGTGTATGCCCAGCAGTGGGATTGCTGGGTCAGCAGTTCAGTTCAGTTCAGTCACTTAATCGTGTCCGACTCTTTGCAACCCCATGAATCGCGGCACGCCAGGCCTCCCTGTCCATCACCAACTCCCAGAGTTCACCCAGACTCACATCCATTGAGTCAGTGATGCCATCCAGCCATCTCATCCTCTGTCATCCCCTTCTCCTCCTGCCCCCAATCCCTCCCAGCATCAGAGTCTTTTCCAATGAGTCAACTCTTCGCATGAGGTGGCCAAAGTACTGGAGTTTCAGCTTTAGCATCATTCCTTCCAAAGAAATCCCAGGGCTGATCTCCTTCAGAATGGACTGGTTGGATCTCCTTGCAGCCCAAGGGACTCTCAAGAGTCTCCTCCAACACCACAGTTCAAAAGTATCAAATCTTCGGCCCTCAGCTTTCTTCACAGTCCAACTCTCACATCCATACATGACCACAGGAAAAACCATAGCCTTGACTAGACGGACCTTTGTTGGCAAAGTAATGTCTCTGCTTTTGAATATGCTGTCTAGGTTGGTCAACTTTCCTTCCAAGGAGTAAGCGTCTTTTAATTTCATGGCTGCAGTC
>NW_011494896.1:11839246-11840100 GCF_000754665.1 Bison bison bison
TACTAGCGTGTGAGATGAGTGCAATTTTGTGGTAGTTTGAGCATTCTTTGGCATTGCCTTTCTTTGGGACTGGAATGAAAACTGACCTTTTCCAGTCCTGTGGCCACTGCTGAGTTTTCCAAATTGGCTGGCATATTGGGTGCAACACTTTCACAGCATCATCTTTCAGGATTTGAAAGAGCTCAACTGGAATGCCATCACCTCCACTAGCTTTGTTCGTAGTGACGCTTTCTAAGGCCCACTTGACTTCACATTCCAGGATGTCTGGCTCTAAAGTCCGTGATCACACCATCGTGATTATCTGGGTTGTGAAGATCTTTTTTGTACAGTTCTTCTGTGTATTCTTGCCACCTCTTCTTAATATCTTCTGCTTCTGTTAGCTCCATACCATTTCTGTCCTTTATTGAGCCCATCTTTGCATGAAATGTTCCCTTGGTATCTCTGATTTTCTTGAAGAGATCTCTAGTCTTTCCCATTCTGTTGTTTTCCTCTATTTCTTTGCATTGATCGCTGAAGAAAGCTTTCTTATCTCTTCTTGCTATTCTTTGGAACTCTGCATTCAGATGCTTATATCTCCTTTTCTCCTTTGCTTTTCACTTCTTTTCTTTTCACAGCTATTTGTAAGGCTTCTTCAGACAGCCATTTTGCTTTTTTGCATTTCTTTTCCACAGAGATGGTCTTCATCCCTGTCTCCTGTACATTGTCACGAACCTCATTCCATAGTTCATCAGGCACTCTATCAGATTTAGGCCCTTAAATCTATTTCTCACTTCCACTGTATAATCATAAGGGATTTGATTTAGGTCATACCTGAATAGTCTAGTGGTTTTCCCTACTTTCTTTAAGTCTGAATT
>NW_011494896.1:11840395-11842135 GCF_000754665.1 Bison bison bison
GCTGCAAAGAATATAATCAATCTGATTTCGATGTTGACCATCTGGTGATGTCCATGTATAGAGTCTTCTCTTGTGTTGTTGGAAGAGTGTGTTTGTTATGACCAGTGCATTTTCTTGGCAAAACTCTATTAGTCTTTGCCCTGCTTCATTCCGTATTCCAAGGCCAAATTTGCCTGTTACTCCAGGTGTTTCTTGACTTCCTACTTTTGCATTCCAGTCCCCTATAATGAAAAGGACATCTTTTTTTGGGTGTTAGTTCTAAAAGGTCTTGTAGGTCTTCATAGAACTTTTCAACTTCAGCTTTTTCAGCATTACTGTTAGGGCATAGAGTTGGATTACTGTTCCCCAGTATGGTTTGCCTTGGAAACGGACAGAGATCATTCTGTTGTTTTTAGAGATTGCATCTAAGTACTGCATTTTGGACTCTTTTGTTGACCATGATGGCTACTCCATTTCTTCTGAGGGATTCCTGCCCGCAGTAGTAGATATAATGGTCATCTGAATTAAATTCACCCATTCCAGTCCATTTTAGTTCGCCGATTCCTAGAAAGTCGACATTCAGTCTTGCCATCTCTTGTTTGACCACTTCCAATTTGCCTTGATTCATGGACCTGACATTCTAGGTTCCTATGCAATATTGCTGTTTACAGCGTCAGACCTTGCTTCTATCACCAGTCACATCCACAGCTGGGTATTGTTTTTGCTTTGGCTCCATCTCTTCATTCTTTCTGGAGTTATTTTTCCACTCTTCTCCAGTAGCATATTGGGCACCTACTGACCTGGGGAGTTCCTCTTTCAGTATCGTATCATTTTGCCTTTTCATACTGTTCATGGGGTTCTCAAGGCAAGAATACTGAAGTGGCTTGCCATTCCCTTCTCCAGTGGCCAACATTCTGTCACATCTCTACACCATGACCCGCCCATCTTGGGTTGCCCCATGAGCATGGCTTAGTTTCATTGAGTTAGACAAGGCTGTGGTCCTAGTGTGATTAGATTGACTAGTTTTCTGTGAGTATGGTTTCAATGTGTCTGCCCTCTGATGCCCTCTTGCAACAACTACCATCGTACTTGGGTTTCTCTTACCTTGGGCATGGGGTATCTTTTCACGGCTGTTCCAGCAAAGCACAGCTGCTGCTCCTTACCTTGGATGAGGGGTATCTCCTCACTGCCGCCCTTCCTGACTTTCAACGTGGGATAGCTCCTCTAGGCCCTCCTGCGATGGAGCAGCCACGGCTCCTTGGACATGGGGTTGGTCCTCCCGGCCGATGCCCCTGGCCTCGGGCGTGTGGTTGCTTCTCCCTGCTGCCCTCCCTGGCCTCGCGAGTGGGGGCGTGGGGTAGCTCCTAAGGCAGTTCTATTTCCAGTATTTTAAGAAATCTCCACACTGTTCTCCATAGTGCCTGTACTAGTTTACATTCCCACCAGCAGTGTAAGAGTGTTCCCTTTTCTCCACACCCTCTCCAGCATTTATTGCTTATAGACTTTTGGATTGCAGCCATTCTGACTGGCGTGAAATGGTACCTCATTGTGGTTTTGATTTGCATTTCTCTGATAATGAGTGATGTTGAGCATCTCTTCAAGTGTTTGTTAGTCATCTGTATGTCTTCTTTGGAGAAATGTCTATTTAGTTCTTTGGCCCATTTTTTGATTGGGTTGTTTATTTTTCTGGAATTGAGCTGTAGGAGTTGCTTGTATATTTTTGAGATTAGTTGTTTGTCAGTTGCTTCATTTGCTATGATT
>NW_011494896.1:11842235-11842666 GCF_000754665.1 Bison bison bison
TATTAAGTCATATGATTATTCAGTGTAGTATTAAACTTGATTTAAAATATCAAAAAAAAAAAAGAAAAAAAGAAAGATGGTAACAATAACCCTGTATGCGAGACCGCAAAAGAGACACAGATGTATTCAACAGTCTTTTGGACTCTGTGGGAGAGGGCGAGGTGGGATGATTTGGGAGAATGGCATTGAAACATGTATAATATCATATATGAAACGAGTCGCCAGTCCAGGTTCGATTCATGATACTGGATGCTTGGGGCTGGTGCACTGGGATGACCCAGAGGGATGGGATGGGGAGGGAGGAGGGAGCGGGGTTCAGGATGGGGAACACATGTATACCTGTGGCGGATTCATGTTGATGTATGACAAAACCAATACAATATTGTAAAGTAATTAACCTCCAATTAAAATAAATAAATTTAAATTTAAAA
>NW_011494896.1:11842766-11848679 GCF_000754665.1 Bison bison bison
TTGGTTGTTTATTTTTCTGGAATTGAGCTGTAGGAGTTGCTTGTATATTTTTGAGATTAGTTGTTTGTCAGTTGCTTCATTTGCTATGATTTTCTCCTATTCTGAAGGCTGTCTTTTCACCTTGCTTATAGTTTCCTTTGTTGTGCAGACATTAAAAAGAATACATTTGAATCAGTTCTAATGAGGTGGATGAAACTGGAGCCTATTATACAGAGTGAAGTAAGCCAGAAAGAAAAACACCAATACAGTATACTAATGCTTATATATGGAATTTAGAAAGTTGGTAACCATAACCCTGTATGCGAGACAGCAAAAGAGACACAGATGTATAGAACAGTCTTTTGGACTCTGTGGGAGAGGGAGGAGGGGATGATTTGGGAGAATGGCATTGAAACATGTATAATATCATATAAGAAATGAATCGCCAGTCCAGGTTCGATGCAGGATACAGGAAGCTTGGGGCTGGTGCACTGGGATGACCCAGAGGGATGTGTACGGGGAGGGAAGAGGGGGGGTGTTTAGGATTGGGAACACGTGTACACCCATGGCGGATTCATGTTGATGCATGGCAAAACCAATACAATATTGTAAAGTAATTAACCTCCAATTAAAATAAATAAATTTATATTTAAAAAATCCTGTCCAACAGATATTGGCTGAATGATTACTATGTCAGGCAGTAAGACTGCCTCTTAAAGGCAGTGAGAATATGATCTTACCCAAATATTGTCCTTGACCTCATAAGCTTATAGTCTATTAAAGAAAAACATATGTTGAAAAGGCAATTACAAATACTGTTGACTTGTGATTATACTGAGTCACTTAAAGTGGTATTGAATATGTAAAATGGCCATTGTTGAAACTTGGTGAGATATGCCAAGCAATATTGAAGACCCAGCTGAGGTGGAAAAAATTAATTAGTAAAGACATCAGATCATATAGCTGTATAATTTTTTCCAGCCATGCTACATAACTTAGACTTGGCAGCAATAATATTAAATACAAGTAGTACTGGGGGTCTGAGGGGTGGTTAGATTAAGGAGATGAGGAATAAGGTCACTGAAACTGTGAGAACAAATATGTTTCTCAAGGACAGTTATGATCAAAGCCTACTGCATGGAAGTCAGAACATTCTTTTTGTTTCCCCAGATCCTGGTTCTGATAATGATTCCGTTTTTCTCACTTTTGTTATGGATTTTATTAACTTACTGGAAAGACAGGTGGCTCACCATTGGGCTGTCACTTCAGGTAAGCACCGTGCTTAGTTGTAGCCCTGTCTGTCCAGATGCATTCAGACTGACTTTTCAATTTCCTCACAGATCTTAGCTCCCTACGTACACCTGAGCAGCATATCTGTGATGGTTTTGCTTTCATGGCCTGTGGCCTTCTACTTGATCCATTTGGAAGGAGAAGGTATGTCCTGTGGGTGGAACCTTCCTTGATTCTTCCAGCTCTGGCTTTAACTTCTGTACTTTATTCAGCAGAACAAGCAAAGCACCACCAAATCTTTTTGGACCTCATTTATCTTGTTACTCAAGCATGCTCCTTGTGATCAAACTCACAACCCTACATGTTCTGTCATAACATCCTGTCATAGCATTTCCCAGGCTAAGCAGTCCATCTTCTAAACAGACATTCTCCTTTTAGAAAAATTAGTATTTTCTCTCATTAACTTTGAGGGAATAGATTGGAGTAGTTTTAGGGAGGGTAGAGGGTGTTTTTTATTTGGCCAGTGGTGGTACACGTCATAGTTCTTTTAGTTTGTATTCAGATATTACTATTTTCAACTCAAGAACCAGGTGCAGATATCCCCTGGACACATCTTAGTCCTTCAAAGCAGTCCATGGTGAGTCTCTGTCATGTCTGAGGACTTCTACAGAAGCAGAAATCTGCCTCTGCCACTGTTTTCCTCTTCATTCTTTGTCCTAATATGATGGAAGCAAATAAGAATCAGAGCTGTAACAAAGCTGTTTTGAGAATGGAGTTAACTCTCAGCACCCTTACTGAGAAACCAGGAGAACCTGCTTCTGTCTATATCTCTTTTTATTATTACTGGTTAAACAAGGAGTGCTTGCTTCCTGACGTGTCCAAGGATGCAGGAAAGAGAAAAACAGGATTGGTAGTGTTGCCATTATGTATGTGTGTATGTGTATGTGGCTGGTGAATTTTAGGAAATGTTTCTGGGGGCAGGCACTTAAAGGGGAAAATAATGAACTCTTTTCTTTTTTATTTCTTGAATTTTAGCTAGAATGAGACGTTACCAGATTACAAGTAATGAAAGAAGAAGAAATACATGCTGTAGTATGCTCACGAAATTGAGAGGTTAGAGCTGGAGAGCTAGATTTGAAAGTGACATGGATGGTAATTTTAAAATGTACAAATAGGTTAGATCCTCAAAGGTATAAAATAGTAAACGTTGAGATATTGCCAGTGATAACAGATATTGTGATTAGTCTGTGTGTTTGTGTATGTGTGTGTGTGTTTAAGAGAGGAGTGGGGGAGAGAGAGAAATACAACTATGTATTGAGGGTCTATGATGAGTCAATAGTGTCATATCAATTGCATGAGATAATACTAGTAGTAGAATAGCTCCATTTTTCATAATGAAGAAAATGAATACCCAGAGAGGTTAAACAATAAGTCTGAGTCACAAAATTAGAAAGTAGTAAAGTCTGCTTTGTATTTGGATTTCTTTCAACTAGTATCCCTTCCACTATTCCTCTCTGCCATCAATACCTGGGCATTTTAGGCTGATCTTTAAGGGCTTGAGAGCTTTCTCAGAACCAATCAAACTCCTCCTCTTTCTGAGAAGCTACTCCTTAACATTCCCTCTCCTTCCTGCCTCCTGTACAATTTATTCCCTTGTTAATTTGTATTTGTAAGTTTTTGTTGTTGTTCAGTTGCTAAGTCATGTCCAACTTTTTGTGACCTCATGGACTGTAGCACGCCAGGCCTCCCTGTCCATCACCATCTCCTCGAGTTCACCCAAGTTCATGTCCATTGAATTGGTGATGCCATCCAACCATCTCATCCTTGGTCACCCCCATCTCCTCCTGTTCTCATTCTTTCCCAGTTAACAAGGTCTTTTCCAGTGAGTCGGCTCTTTGCATCAGGTGGCCAAAGTATTGGAGCTTCAGCATAAGTCCTTCCAATCAATATTCAGGGTTTATTTCTTTTAGTATTGATTGTTTTGATCTCCTTACTGTCCAAGGTACTCTCAGGAGTCTTCTTCAGCACCACAATTCGAAAACAAATTCTTCAGTGTTCAGCCTTCTTTATTGTCCAATTCTCACATCTTGACTATTGGAAAGACCATATTTTTGACTATACAGACCTTTGTCAGCAAACTAATGTCTTTGCTTTTTAATATGCTGTCTAGGTTTGTTATAGCCTTCCTTCCAAGAAGCAAGTGTCTTTTAATTTCATGGTTGCAGTCAGCATCCCCAGTGATTTTGGAGCCCAAGAAGAGAAAATCTGTCACAACTTTCACTTTTCCCCATGAAGTGATATGACCAGATGCCATGATCTTAGTTCTTTTAATGTTGAGTTTTAAGCCAGCTTTTTCACTCTTCTCTTTCACCCTCACCAAGCAGCTGTTTAGTTTGTCTTCACTTTTTCCTATTAGAGTGGTATCATCTAAATATTTGAGATTGTTAATATTATTCCCAACAGTCTTGATTTCAGTTTATAACTCATCCAGCCTGGCATTTTGCATGATATACTCTGCATATAAGTTAAATAAACAAGGTGACAGTATATAGCTTTGTTGTACTCCTTTCCCAATTTGGAACCAGTCCTTGTTCAATGTAAGATTCTAACTGTTAATGCTTCCTGACTCGCATACAGGTTTCTTAGGAGATAGGTAAGATGGTCTGGTATTTCTATCTCTTTAAGAATTTTCAAGAGTTTGTTCCAATCCATATAGTCAAAGACTTTCTTGTAGTCAATGAGGCAGCAGTGGATGTTTTTCTGGAATTCCCTTGGTTTCTCTATGATCCAACGGATGTTGGCAATTTGTTCTCTGGTTCCACTGCTTTTTCAAAACCCGGCTTGTTCATCTGGAAGTTCTTGATTCAAGTACTACTGAAACCTTGCTTGAAGGATTTTGAGCATAACCTTACTAGCATGGAAAGTGAGCATCCAGTAGTTTGAACATCCTTTAGCATGATCCTTCTTTGGAATTTGGATGAACACTTACCTTTTCTAGTCCTGTGGCCATTGCTGGGTTTTCTAAATTTGCTGATATATTGAGTGCAACACTTTAACACCATCATCTTTTAGTATTTTAATTAGCTCAGCTGGAATTCCTTCACTTTCATTAGCTTTATTGGTAGTAATGCTTCCTGAAGCCCACTTGACTTCACACTCCAAGATGCATTTGCAATAATTTTAACTTAATAATCATGCTTGTATTTGGGTTTTGCTTTCAAATAATTGAAATGTGGCGGACCTGAGAGAAATAATAAATCTGTGAGTTCACAGAGTCAATGAACCCATGGATTCATTATTTACTATAACTATTTTGGGGGGATACTTATTTGCTTGGGATGGTTCTCCATTCCTCTTTTCTTTTTCGTCACTTTTTCATTCCAACTTTTTCAGCTCTACAAGTGGCTGTTGGAGTGCCCTTTTTTTTTATCCTTTTATGTCTCTATGTGGTGCCATTTGGGACTTACTCTCCCTGCCTTCAGGAGAAGGAGAAATTGGCACCTAAGCCAAACTTCTTTGGACATAGAGGTGCACCCATGGTAAGTCTGAGCTAGATGGATGTGGGTGTGCATGGGTGTGGATGAGACAAAGGCACATCAGATCCTCAGAAACCCCTGGAGAAATAAAGAAGTTGGCTCGAGATGACAAGATAAGTAATAAATTGTAGAGGTTGGATTTAATTCTCCTAATTCTCAGTCCGTTTCTCTTTATTATGTCCAGTGACATTGTCTCAGATGAGCAGAATTCCCAAACCAGATTCAGGAGAGGAGAATGTAGGCAGGTTCTTAGAACATAGAGCCAAGAAAACCAAACTCTGCTTCCTAAAGTCCTTTCATTACTGTGTCCCTTTCCTTGGGATTTCCCTGGTAGCTCAGACGGTAAAGCGTCTGCCTGCAATGCAGGAGACCTGGGTTTGATCCCTGGGTCAGGAAGATCCCCTGGAGAAGGAAATGGCAACCCATTCCAGTATTCTTGCCCGGAGAATTCCATGGACAGAGGAGCCTGGTAGGCTACAGTCTATGGGATCGCAAAGAGTTGGACATGACTGAGCGACTTCACTTCACTTCACTTTTTCCTATGCTAAAATGGATGTCGGCAGAAAAGACTGTGAGATTAAAGGCCTGATGTCCTTTTCTTCCACAGCTGGGGCCTGAGAATACCATAATGTCCTTTGAGAAAGCTGTTGAATATGGGGCCCATGGACTGGAGAGTGATGTACAAATAAGGTAGGAAAGAAGGGACCAGAGTGGGAGGAGAAAAGACCAGTGGATGACTCCAGCCTGGCCCAAGCTATAGAGAGGGCAAGCCCTGGGAGTTTCTCCCTTATTCTCCTGGCACATCTGCACATAATACAATACATGAATCACTTCTCCTTTACAAACCACATCTCTGCATCTCTACATTCTCAATCACAGGTTTATAAATCACACACTCTATATAGTCTCCACACATAGCTCAAATTTGTCCTCCCTGCAAACATGCTTGCAGCTTGCCTCTGTGCCCTACCTTAGCAATCTAACTAACATTTCCTAGGCATCGCCTGCATTCCTACTATATCCTTCTTCTGAGTGCTAGTGAGAGGCAGATGAGTGAGACAGAGTCATGCCTAAGAGCTGTTTGCAACTGGTGAAGGAGACATGGCATGTTTACAAATAAACACAGTATAGGACCATTTATGGTGAGTGCCTTCTCGGGGGTGGGGGT
>NW_011494896.1:11848779-11857962 GCF_000754665.1 Bison bison bison
GCTCAGTCATGTCTGACTGTGACCAGGCTCCTCTGTCCATGGGATTTTCCAGGCAAGAGTACTGGAGTGGGTTGCCATTTCCTTCTCCAGAGTATCTTCCCGACTCAGGGATTGAACCCAGGTCTCCCTCATTGTAAGCAGACACTTTTACCATCTGAGCCACCAGGGGAGTCTCTGGAAGCCTTCCAGAGAAGAGTAAGGCAAATGCAATGGAACCTCAGTGGAGGAGGAAGAAGCCACCTCTTTTGTGAAAAATGATCTGTGTGCTCAGAACAGTGTTTGGGTTGAGCCTTGAAGGCAAAATAGTATTTTCCCAAGCAGAGATGGAGAATGAGAATATTTTGGGCAGAGACAACAGCTTAGTCAAAGACATCCAAAGGAGGAAGAGCAAGTTTGTAGATCCGTGAGCTGGTCTGTATGGATGCCAAGAGTAGTCCACTTTGGGGACGTGAGGGGCCTATGTGAGGGGGAAGGTATGGCTATAAGGCTGGCTGAGACTGGATCATAGAGATCCCTAAATGTGTACTGGACAGCCATGGTAGGTTTTAGAGAACAGATTAGCTTATTGTTTAGAAGGACTTATCTGAGAATCTGTGAGGGAGAATCATCATGGCTTTGGGCAGTAGGCTCTAGCAATGTCCAAGGGACAACAAAGGAAGACTTGGATCCTAGCAGGGATGAGGACAAATCCCATGCTTTTCTGTAGAATGTATGTCCTTGGGCAGCCGAAAGTAGAGACGAACCATCGGTTGGTTATATTAGAGAATGTGGCATGTACTACTCCCTTCCCAGCCTTCTGTGAGGCAAACAGGAAAGAAATGAACATCCTATTTCACAGTGAAGAACTGTGGTTTGAGCCTGAATTCAAAGAAGATAAATGTATTGCTGAGGACATAAGGCTAGAATGTACATGATAAAGCCAGAATTCGAACTAGATTTCTTGACCCCAGACTAGGGTTCTTATCAATGGTGACAACTATTCCATGCAGAATATTTGAATCAGGATTGAAACTGAATGCTCTTTCAGAGCTTCCCTTTCATTGTGCAAGTTCCTCATGGTCATGGCTTAATGTGGTAATGGTGCTGAGGCAGTGAGCTCCTGGCACACTGTCCTTTTCTCTTCTGTGACTTTAACTTCATTGTAGATGATCTTCCCAGCTGCTCAGTTTCTCTGTTGACATCTTCATTTCCCATGACCACCATCCACATTGATGGCTACAGTCTATACTCATCATGAATAAATATTGCTTATCAGTCATAGTCTAGTCAGGACATGAATACCACAAAAGTATCTAGAACAGGAAAAATCATATTATAATTACTAAGTAGTAAAAATGGCTACTGAAAAGTGGGACATAGGACTCTGGGGAGTGCACAAATTGCAACTACTACTGTGTATTCCACCATATTCTCTCCATTAATTACCAAAAAAATTTAAAAAAATTAGATACTGGACAAAATCCACAAAGTAACTAACAGAAGACTGAATGGTGAAGAATAGAATGTGGACTGGGTTGGTTCATAAGACCAAAGGAACTTCATAATAGGGAGCAAGTCTCCACTTGCTAATTTTTGTTTCTCCTCATGTATCCTGACATGAGCTCTGAAGAAAGCTGACCTGGAAACACCTATAGCTGCAGACAGAAAAAAGCTCCACAAAAATCTATTATATCTAGCCCAATAACTGGTAGAAGGATCATCCAATATGATATAAATGATTTGCTCATACCAGTCCTACTCAGGGGAACACCACACAGAAACCACTCCTCACCCTGTCGCAGCTTGTGGCTGTGGCTCTGGAGACTATGAGCAGATCCCTGTAACTATTTCTGTCCTGATGTAAGCGGTGGTACCCATTTCCTTTCTTCTTCAGCTAGAGAGTGAGCAGAGAATTACTGAGAAAAGTTTTCCAGAAAAAAAGATTTTTTTTATTGTAAAATATTCTTAACATAAAATTTACCACTTAAACCATTTTTAGGGTACAGTTTAATGGCATTAAGTACCTCCACCTTCTTTTAACCATCACCACATAGATCTCTAGCACTTTTCATCTTCTCAGACTAAAACTATTTGTTAGATGTTAATAATAACTCCACCCAAGCCTTTGCAACTATCATTCTTTTTTCTCTCTCTATGTGTTTGACTGTTCGGTGAAATCGTGCAGTATTTGTTATTTTGTGTTAAGCTCATTTCACATTAGCATGATGTCAGTATAGCTCATTTCACTTAAGCATGTCAAGACTCATCTATATTGTAGCATGTCAGAATTTCCTTCCTTTTAAAAGTTCTCTTAAAAAGCACATAACAAAATTTGCTATCATAGCTATCTTTTAAGTGTACAATTTAGTAGTATCAAATATATTCACATTGTTTTGAAACAAATCTATAGAACTTGTTCATCTTGCAAATCTGAAACTTGATCCCTGTTAAATAACAATTCCACCTTTCCTTCTGCCCTCAGCCCCTGCTTACCACCATTCTACTTTTTGCTCCTATGAATCTGACTACTTAAATAACACCCATACGTGGAATTATACAGTATTTGTCTTTTCATGACTATCTTGTTTGATTTAGCATAATGTCCTCAGATTTCATCTATGTTGTGGCATGTGACAGGATTTCCTTCCCTTTTTAGATTGAATGATATCCCACTATGTATAGATATCACATTTTGCTTCTTCATTTATCCTCTAATAGACATTTGGCTTGCTTCTGCCTCTTGACTGTTTTGAAAAATGCTGCTATGAACGTTAGAGCACAAGTATATTTTCAAGAACTTGTTTTCAGTGCTTTTAAGTGTGTGCCCCAAAGTGGAATTACTGTATCACGTGGTAAATCTATGTTTAGTTTTCTGAGGAATTGCCATGCTAGAGAAAGGGATAAAAACCTGTTCATAACATTCTGGGGAGACCTTTGTATAACCTATGCATGAAACCACACAGACACAACACAGCAGAAGGCTTGAGAATCGATTGGAACACTATCTGTGTTGTAGATTGACTTCTGCAGAGCCTTTGAAAACTAACTTGGCGTTAAAACTGTATCTTACAAACGTGGTCCAGGACATGTTTTCTGAACCTAGACATCTTGAATCTCTGTTAAAATAGATTTTAATGAGATTTCAAATCTCCAAATATTCAAAATGCTCAGGATACAATCCAGAGTTTTCCATACCAGGATCCAGAAAAAACTCAGCTTCAGTGAGGAAAGGTAATCAATCAATAGATGTCAATAGCAGGAGAAACAGATGTTGGAATTATTCCTAAGAATTTTAAAGCAGCTATCATAAAATGTCTCCAGCAGACAATTATGAACACTTGTTAATTTAAAAAGTAGAAGGTGTTAGCAGAGAAAGAGAAGTAAAGAAGAATCAAATGGAAATGAAAAATTCTTTAGACAAAAGATAATGATGTTAAAATTTACTCCTATGCATATATCAAATCATGCTGTACACCTAAAAATAATACAATGCTATATGTCAGTTATAGCTCAATAAAACAAGGGTAAGGAAAACAATTTGGAACATAAGGAATAAAATAAAGCAAAGGAAAGGGTAAAAAATACATAGGTGGGGACTGCTCTGGTGGTCTAGTGGTTAAGGAGCCACTTGCCACTGCAGGGGACACAGTTTGATCCCTGGTCTGAGAAGACCACAGAAACTGTGGAAAACCAAGCCTGCGCACCAGAACTGTTGAGTCCACATGCTACAACTAATGAACTATACATGCCTAGAGCTTGTGCTCTGGAACAACAGAATCTGCCACAATGAGAAGCATGCCCACCACAAAGAAAAGTAAGCCCACTCCTGAAACTAGAGAAAGCCTGTGTGCAGCAACTGAGACCCAGCCCAGCCAAAAATAATAAATGTATTTTTAAAAAGATAAATATTAATAGGTGATTCTTCTATTCCAGAGTTTAAAAATTGTGTTCAGTGGTTAAAGACAAAAGTGATAATATTGTTTCATGTATGGGTCTCAATATATTTTGAGATATGTAAGACATGTATATTGTAATGGGAAGAGTTTGGGTAAAGGGACCTAAAAAGTATTCAGTTTTCTACACAGTACTTGAAGTGGTAGACTAGTAGAATGTGATCTATGGGACGTATTTGGAATCTTTGGGGCAACCACAAAATTATACAGAGATACACAGTTGACCCTTTAACAACAGGAGATTGAAGTGCTCTTCAACTCATTACATTCACTCAGTCATGTCCGACTCTTTGGAATCCATGGACTGTGGCACGCCAGGCTTCCCTGTCCATCACCAACTACAGGAGCTTGCTCAAACTCATGTCCATCAAATCCATCTTATCCTCTGCTGTCCCCTTCTTCTCCTACCTTCAGTCTTTCTCAGCATCAGGGTCTTTCCCAGTGAGTCAGTTCTTTCCATCAGGTGACCAAAGTATTGGAGTTTCAGCTTCAGCATCAGTCCTTCCAATGAATATTCAGGACTGACTTCCTTTAGGATTTACAGGTTTGATCTTCTTGCAGTCCAAGGGACTCAAGAGTCTTCTGTAACACCGCAGTTCAAAAACATAGGTTCCTTGGTGGTCAACTTTCTTTATGGTCCAACTCTCACATCCATAGATGACTACTGGAAAAACCATAGCTTTGATGGACCTTTGTCAGCAAAGTGATGTCTCTGCTTTTTAATATGCTGTCTAGGTTTGTCACAGCTTTTCTTCCAAGGAGCAAGTAAAGCTCCTTGGAAAAGCTCCACAGCTTTTAATTTCCTGGCTTCAGTCACATTCCACAGTGATTTTTAGCCCAAGATCTTCTTTAATATGCTGTCTAGGTTTGGCACAGCTTTTCTTCCAAGGAGCAAGAAAAGCTCTTTAGAAAATCTCCACAGCTTTTAATTTCCTGGCTCCAGTCACATTCCACAGTGATTTTGAGCCCAAGAAAATAAAGTCTCTCACTGTTTCCATTGTTTCCCCATCTATTTGCCATGGAGTGATGGGACCAGATGCCATGATCTTTGTTTTTTGAGTTTTAAGCCAACTTTTTCACTCTCCTCTTCCACTTTCATCAAGAGGCTCTTTAGTTCTTTGCTTTCTGCCATAAGGGTGCTGTCATATGCATATCTGAGATTATTGATATTTCTCCTGGCAATCATGATTCCAGCTTGTGTTTCATCCAGCTTGGCATTTCACATGATGTACTCTGCATATAAGTTAAATAATCAGGGTGATAATATACAGCCTTCACATAGTCCTTCATCAACTTGTAACCAGTTTGTTGTTCCATGTCTGGCTTTAACTTTCTTCTTGACCTGCTTACAGATTTCTCAGCAGGCAGGTAAGGTGGTACAGAATGAAGCAGGGCAAAGGCTAATAGAGCTTTGCCAAGAGAATGCACTGGTCATAGCAAACACCCTCTTCCAACACACAGGAGACGACTCCCCACATGGATATCACCAGATGGTCAATATTGAAGTCAGATTGATTATATTCTTTGCAGCCAAAGATGGAGAAGCTCTATACAGTCAGCAAAAACAAGACTTGGAGCTGACTGTGGCTCAGATCATGAACTCTTTATTGTGAAATTCAGACTTAAATTGAAGAAAGTAGGGAAACCCAGTAGACCATTCAGGGATGACCTAAATCAAATCACTTATGATTATACAGTGGAATTGACAAATAGATTCAAGGTATTAGATCTGATAGAGTGCCTGAAGAACTATGGACAGAAGTTCGTGACATTGCATAGGAAGGACTGATCAAGATCATCCCCAAGAAAAAGAAATGGAAGAAGGGAAAATGGTTGTCTGAGGAAGCCTTACAAATAGCTGAGAAAAGAAGAGAAGCTAAAGGCAAAGAAGAAAAGGAAAGATATATCCATTTGAATGCAGAGTTCCAAAGAATAGCAAGGAAAGATAAGAAAGCCTTCCTTAGTGATCAGTGCAAAGAAATAGAGGAAAACAACAGAATGGGAAAGACGAGAGACCTCTTCAAGAAAATTAGAGATAAAAAGGGAACATTTCATGCAAAGATGGGCACAATAAAGAACAGAAATGGTATGGACCTACCAGAAGCAGAAGATATTAAGAAAAGATGGCAAGAATACACAGAAGAACTATACAGAAAACATCTTTATGACCCAGATAACCATGATGGTATGGTCACTCACCTAGAGCCAGACATCCTGGAATGCAAAGTCAAGTGGGCCTTAGGAAATGTCACTATGAACAAAGCTAGTGGAGGTGATGGAATTCCAGTTGAGCTCTTTCAAATCCTGAAAGATGATGCTGTGAAAGTGTTGCACCCAATATGCCAGCCAATTTGGAAAACTCAGCAGTGGCCATATGACTGGTAAGGGTCAGTTTTCATTACAATCCCAAAGAAAGGCAATGACAAAGAATGTTCAAACTAATGCACAGTTGCACTCATCTCATGCACTAGCAAAGTAATGCTCAAAATTCTCCAAGCGAGGCTTCAACAGTACCTGAACCGAGAACTTCCAGATGAACAAGCTGGATTTAGAAAAGTCAGAAGAACCAGAGATCAAATTGCTAACATCTGTTGGTTCATTGAAAAAGCAAGGGAGTTCCAGAAAAACATCTACTTCTGCTTTATTGACTATGCCAAAGCCTTTGCCTGTGTGGATCATAACAGACTGTGGAAAATTGTTAAAGAGATGGGAATACCAGGCAACCTTACCTGCCTCCTGAGAAATCTGTATGCAAGTAAAGAAGCAGCAGTTAGAACTGGACATGGAACAGCAGACTGGTTCCAAATTGGGAAAGGAGTAAATCAAGGCTGTATATTCTCACCGCGCTCACTTAAATTATATGCAGAGTACATCATGCAAAATGCTGAGCTGGATGAGGCACAAACTGGAATCAAGATTGCCAGTAAAGATAACAATAACCTCAGCTACACAGATGACACCACCCTTATGGCAGAAAGCAAAGAAGAACTAAAGAGCCTATTGATGAAAGTGAAAGAGAACAGTGAAAAAGTTGGCTTTAAACTCAACACTCATATTTTGATTTCTTTTTTGATTTCTTCTGTGATTTGTTGGTTATTCAGCAGTGTGTTGTTCAGCCTCCATATGTTTGAATTTTTAATAGTTTTTCTCCTGTAGTTGAGATCTAATCTTACTGCACTGTGATATGAGAAGCTGCTTGGAATGATTTCAATTTTTTTTGAATTTACCAAAGCTAGATTTATGGCCCAGGATGTGATCTATCCTGGAGAAAGTTCCGAGTGCACTTGAGAAAAAGGTGAAATTTATTGTTTTGGGGTGAAATGTCCTATAGATATCAGAAACGAATGAAAATGAAAACACAACAACCCAAAACCTGTGGGACACCATAAAAGCAGTGCTAAAGGGAAGGTTCATAGCAATACAGGCATATCTCAAGAAACATGAAAAAGTTCAAATAAATAACCTAACTCTATACCTAGAGCAACTAGAAAAGGAAGAAATGAAGTACCTCAGGGTTAGTAGGAGGAAAGAAATCTTAAAAATTAGGGCAGAAATAAATGCAAAGGAAACAAAAGAGACCGTAGCAAAAATCAACAAAGCCAAAAGCTGGTTCTTTGAAAGGATAAATAAAATTAACAAACCATTAGCCAGACTCATCAAGAAACAAAGGGAGAAAAATCAAATCAATAAAATTAGAAATGAAAATGGAGAGATCACAACAGACAACACAGAAATACAAAGGATCATAAGAGACTACTATCAGCAATTATATGCCAATAAAATGGACAACGTGGAAGAAATGGACAAATTCTTAGAAAAGTACAACTTTCCAAAACTGGACCAGGAAGAAATAGACAATCTTAACAGACCCATCACAAGCACGGAAATTGAAACTGTAATCAGAAATCTTCCAGCAAACAAAAGCCTAGGCCCAGCAGCTTCACAGCTGAATTCTACCAAAAATTTAGAGAAGAGCTAACACCTATCCTACTCAAACTCTTCCAGAAAATTGCAGAGGAAGGTAAACTTCCAAACACATTTTATGAGGCCACCATCACCCTAATACCAAAACCTGACAAAGATGTCACAAAAAAAGAAAACTAGAGGCCAATATCACTGATGAACACAGATGCAAAAATCCATAACAAAATTCTAGCAAACAGAATCCAACAACACATTAAAAAGATCATACATCTTGACTAAGTGGGCTTTATCCCAGGGATGCAAGGATTCTTTGATATCCACAAATCAATCAATGTAATACACCACATTAACAAATTGAAAAATAAAAGCCATATGATTATCTCAATAGATGCAGAGAAAGCCTTTGACAAAATTCAACATCTTTTATGATAAAAACCCTCCAGAAAGCAGGAATAGAAGGAACATACCTCAACATAATAAAAGCTATATATGACAAACCCACAGCAAACATTATCCTCAATGGTGAAAAATTGAAAGCATTTCCCCTAACGTCAGGAACAAGACAAGGGTGCCCACTCTCACCACTATATTGAACATAGTTTTTGAAGTTTTGGCCACAGCAATCAGAGCAGAAAAAGAAATAAAAGGAACCCACATTGGAAAAGAAGAAGTAAAACACTCACTGTTTGCAGATGGCATGATCTTCTACATAGAAAACCCTGAAGACTCCAACAGAAAATTACTAGAGCTAATCAATGATTATAGTAAAGTTGCAGGATATAAAATCAACACACAGAAACCCCTTGCATTCCTATAGACTAACAATGATAAAACAGAAAGAGAAATTAAGGAAACAATTCCATTCACCATGGCAACGAAAAGAATAAAGTACTTAGGAATATATTTACCTAAAGAAACAAAAGACCTATATATAGAAAACTATAAAACACTGGTGAAAGAAGTCAAAGAGGACACAAATAGATGAAGAAATATACCATGTTCATGGATCAGAAGAATCAAAGTAGTGAAAATGAGTATACTACCCAAAGCAATCTACAGATTCAATACAATCCCTATCAAGCTACCAACAGTATTTTTCACAAAGCTAGAACAAATAAATTCACATCACAGCAGGATCCTCTATGACCCACCTCCCAGAATATTGGAAATAAAAGCAAAAATAAACCAAATGGGGCCTAATTAAACTTAAAAGCTTCTGCACAACAAAGGAAACTATTAGCAAGGTTTAAAGACAGCCTTCAGAATGGGAGAAAATAATAGCAAATGAAGCAACTGACAAACAACTAATCTCAAAAATATACAAGCA
>NW_011494896.1:11858062-11859303 GCF_000754665.1 Bison bison bison
CTACAGCTCAATTTTAGAAAAATAAATGACCCAGTCAAAAAATAGGGCCAAAGAACTAAATAGACATTTCTCCAAAGAAGACATACAGATGGCAAACAAACACATGAAAAGATGCTCAACATCACTCATTATCAGAGAAATGCAAATCACAACCACAATGAGGTACCACTTCATGCCAGTCAGAATGGCTGCGATACAAAAGTCTGTAAGTAATAAATGCTGGAGAGGGTGTGGAGAAAAGGGAACCATCCTACACTGTTGGAGGAAATGCAAACTAGTACAGCCACTATGGAGAACAGTGTGGAGATTCCTTAAAAAACTGGAAATAGAACTGCCATACCACCCAGCAGTCCCACTGCTGGGCATACACACCAAGGAAAGCAGATTTGAAAAAGACAACGTGTACCCCAGTGTTCATCGCAATACTGTTTATAATAGCCAGGACATGGAAGTAACCTAGATGTCCATCAGCAGACAAATGGATAAGAAAGCGGTGGTACATATACACAATGGAGTATTACTCAGACATTAAAAAGAGTACATTTGTGTTTATTTTATTTTTATTTTTTAAAATTTTATTTTATTTTTAAACTTTACAATATTGTATTGGTTTTGCCAAATATCGAAATGAATCCGCCACAGGTTTACATGTGTTCCCCATCCAGAACCCTCCTCCCTCCTCCCTCCCCATACCATCCCTCTGGGTCGTCCCAGTGCACCAGCCCCAAGCATCCAGTATCGTGCATCGAACCTGGACTGGCGACTAGTTCCATATATGATATTATACGTATTTCAATGCCATTCTCCCAAATCATCCCACCTTCTCCCTCTCCCACAGAGTCCAAAAGACTGTTCTCGATATCAGTGTCCCATTTGATGTCTCATACACAGGGTTATTGTTACCATCTTTTTAAATTCCATATATATGTGTTAGTATACTGTATTGGTGTTTTTCTTTCTGGCTTACTTCACTCTGTATAATAGGCTCCAGTTTCATCCACCTCATTAGAACTGATTCAAATGTATTCTTTTTAATGGCTGAGTAATACTCTATTGTGTATATGTACCACCGCTTTCTTATCCATTCATCTGTTGATGGGCATCTAGGTTGCTTCCATGTCCTGGCTATTATAAATAGTGCTGCGATGAACATTGGGGTACACGTGTCTCTTTCAATTCTGGTTTCCTTGGTGTGTATGCCCAGCAGTGGGATTGCTGGATCATAAGGCAGTTCTATTTCC
>NW_011494896.1:11859403-11861049 GCF_000754665.1 Bison bison bison
TGTTTGTTAGCCATCTGTATGTCTTCTTTGGAGAAATGTCTATTTAGTTTTTTGGCCCATTTTTTGATTGGGTCATTTATTTTTCTGGAATTGAGCTGTGGGCATTGCTCATATATTTTTGAGATTAGTTGTTTGTCAGTTGCTTCATTTGCTATGATTTTCTCCTATTTTGAAGGCTGTCTTTTCACCTTGCTTATAGTTTCCTTTGTTGTCCAGAAGCTTTTAAGTTTAATTAGGTCCCATTTGTTTATTTTTGCTTTTATTTCCAATATTCTGGGAGGTGGGTCATAGAGGATCCTGCTGTGATGTATGTCGGAGAGTGTTTTGCCTATGTTCTCCTCTAGGAGTTTTATAGTTTCTGGTCTTAGGTTGAGATCTTTAATCCATTTTGAGTTTATTTTTGTGTATGGTGTTAGAAAGTGTTCTAGTTTCATTCTTTTACAAATGGTTGACTAGTTTTCCCAGCACCACTTGTTCAAGAGATTGTCTTTAATCCATTGTATATTCTTGCCTCCTTTGTCAAAGATAAGGCCATATGTGTGTGGATTTATCTCTGGGCTTTCTATTTTGTTCCATTGATCTATATTTCTGTCTTTGTGCCAGTACCATACTGTCTTGATGACTGTGGCTTTGTAGTAGAGCCTGAAGTCAGGTAGGTTGATTCCTCCAGTTCCATTCTTCTTTCTCAAGATAGCTTTGGCTATTCGAGGTTTTTTGTATTTCCATACAAATTGTGAAATTATTTATTCTAGCTCTGTGAAGAATACCGTTGGTAGCTTGATAGGGATTGCATTGAATCTATAGATTGCTTTGGGTAGTATACTCATTTTCACTATATTGATTCTTCCAATCCATGAACATGGTATATTTCTCCATCTATTAGTGTCCTCTTTGATTTCTTTCACCAGTGTTTTATAGTTGCCTATATAGAGGTCTTTGTTTCTTTGGGTAGATATATTCCTAAGTATTTTATTCTTTCCGTTGCTATGGTGAATGGAATTGTTTCCTTAATTTCTCTTTCTGTTTTCTCATTATTAGTGTATAGGAATGCAAGGGATTTCTGTGTGTTGATTTATATCCTGCAACTTTACTATAATCATTGATTAGTTCTAGTAATTTTCTGGTGGAGTCTTTAGGGTTTTCTATGTAGAGGATCATGTCATCTGCAAACAGTGAGAGTTTTACTTCCTCTTTTCCAATGTGGATTCCTTTTATGTCTTTTTCTGCTCTGATTGCTGTGGCCAAAACTTCCAAAACTATGTTGAATAGTAATGGTGAAAGTGGGCACCCTTGTCTTGTTCCTGACTTTAGAGGAAATGCTTTCAATTTTTCACCATTGAGGGTTTGTCATATATAGCTTTTATTATGTTGAGGTATGTTCCTTCTATTCCTGCTTTCTGGAGAGTTCTTATCACAAATGGATGTTGGATTTTGTCAAAGGCTTTCTCTACATCTATTGAGATAATCATATGGTTTTTATTTTCAATTTGTTAATGTGGTGTATTAAATTGATTGATTTGCGGATATTGAAGAATCCTTGCGTCCCTGGGATAAAGCCCACTTGGTCATGGTGTATGATCTTTTTAATGTGTTGTTGGATTCTGATTGCTAGAATTTTGTTAAGGATTTTTGCATCTATGTTCATC
>NW_011494896.1:11861246-11863036 GCF_000754665.1 Bison bison bison
TGATGGGTCTGTTAAGATTTTCTATTTCTTCCTGGTCCAGTTTTGGAAAGTTGTACTTTTCTAAGAATTTGTCCATTTCTTCCACATTGTCCATTTTATTGGCATATAATTGTTGATAGTAGTCTCTTATGATCCTTTGTATTTCTGTGTTGTCTGTTGTGATCTCTCCATTTTCATTTCTAATTTTATTGATTTGATTTTTCTCCCTTTGTTTCTTGATGAGTCTGGCTAATGGTTTGTCAATTTTATTTATCCTTTCAAAGAACCAGCTTTTGGCTTTGTTGATTTTTGCTGGTTGATGGTCTCTTTTGTTTCTTTTGCATTTATTTCTGCTCTAATTTTTAAGATTTCTTTCCTTCTACTAACCCTGGGGTTCTTCATTTCTTCCTTTTCTAGTTGCTTTAGGTGTAGAGTTAGGTTATTTATTTGACTTTTTTCTTGTTTCCTGAGATATGCCTGTATTGCTATGAACTTTCCCCTTAGGACTGCTTTTACAGTGTCCAACAGGTTTTGGCTTGTTGTGTTTTCATTTTCATTCGTTTCTATGCAAATTTTAATTTCTTTTTTGATTTCTTCTGCAATTTGTTGGTCATTCAGCAGCGTGTTGTTCAGCCTCCATATGTTGGAATTTTTAATAGTTTTTCTCCTGTAATTGAGATCTAATCTTACTGCATTGTGGTCAGAAAAGATGCTTGGAATGATTTCAATCTTTTTGAATTTACCAAGGCTAGATTTATGGCCCAGGATGTGATCTATCCTGGAGAAGGTTCCATGTGCACTTGAGAAAAAGGTGAAATTCATTGTTTTGGGATGAAATGTCCTATAGATATCAATTAGGTCTAACTGGTCTATTGTATCATTTAAAGTTTGTGTTTCCTTGTTAATTTTCTGTTTAGTTGATCTATCCATAGGTGTGAGTGGGGTATTAGAGTCTCCCACTATTATTGTGTTATTGTTAATTTCTCCTTTCATACTTGTTAGCATTTGTCTTACATATTGTGGTGCTCCCGTGTTGGGTGCATATATATTTATAGCTTTTATATCTTCTTCTTGGATTGATCCTTTGATCATTATGTAGTGACCGTCTTTGTCTCTTTTCACAGCCTTTGTTTTAAAGTCTATTTTATCTGATATAATTATTGCTACTCCTGCTTTCTTTTGGTCCCTATTTGCATGGAAAATCTTTTTCCAGGCCTTCACTTTCAGTCTGTATGTGTCCCCTGTTTTGAGGTGGGTCTCTTGTAGACAGCATATGTAGGCATCTTGGTTTTTTATCCATTCAGCCAGTCTTTGTCTTTTGGTTGGGGCATTCAACCCATTTACATTTAAGGTAATTACTGATAAGTATGATCCCATTGCCATTTACTTTATTGTTTGGGGTTTGAATTTATGCACCATTTTTTGTGTTTCCTGTCTAGAGAATATCCTTTAGTATTTGTTGGAGAGCTGGTTTGGTGGTGCTGAATTCTCTCAGCTTTTGCTTGTCTGTAAAGCTTTTGATTTCTCCTTCATATTTGAATGAGATCCTTGCTGGGTACAATAATCTGGGCTGTAGGTTATTTTCTTTCATCACTTTAAGTATGTCTTGCCATTCCCTCCTGGCTTGGAGAGTTTCTATTGAAAGATCAGCTGTTATCCTTATGGGAATTCCCTTGTGTGTTATTTGTTGTTTTTCCCTTGCTGCTTTTAATATTTGTTCTTTGTGTTTGATCTTTGTTAATTTGATTAATATGTGTCTTGGGGTGTTTCTCCTTGGGTTTATCCTGTTTGGGACTCTCTGGGTTTCTTGG
>NW_011494896.1:11863136-11863915 GCF_000754665.1 Bison bison bison
GGAGTTCCCTGGAGTCAGGGTTTGTACTTAAGCCTCTTGCTTCCAGTTATCGGTCTTATTTTTACAGTAGTTTCAAAACTTCTCCTTCTATACAGCACCATTGATAAAACATCTACGTTAAAGATGAAAAATTTCTCCACCATGAGGGTCACCCAGAGAGGTTCATAGCATTACATGGACAGAGAAGAGGGAGGAGGGAGTTAGAGGTGACCCGAATGAGATGAGGTGGAATCAATAGAGGAGAGAGTGGGCTAGCCAGTAATCACTTCCTTATGTGCACTCCATAACTGGACCGCTCAGAGATGTTCACGGAGTTATACAGAGAAGAGAAGAAGGAGGAAGGAGACAGAGGTGGCCAGAAGGATAAAAGGGGGAAATGAAAAGGAGGGAGACAGATCCAGCCAGTTATCAGTTCCCTAAGTGTTCTCCACCGTCTGGAACACACAGAAATTCACAGAGTTGGGTAGAGTAGAGAGGGGTTAAGGAGGAGAAACAGGCAACCCAGTGGAGAAAAAGGAGAGTCCAAAGGGAGAGAGAGCAGCCAAGCCGGTAATCTCGCTCCCTAGTGAAAAATGGGTCCTGAAGATTGGGTTCTTAAAGGTACAAAATTGGTAACAAATACAAAAAAGCAAAAATTAAAAATCTAGAGTAGAGTTTGGAATTTCAAAAATACAATGTTAAAGAAAAGAAGAAGGAAAAGAAAGAGAGAAAAAAGCAAACAAACAAAAACAAACAAAGTGGCAAAAATTATAAAGAAAATACAGGTACAAAATTGATAA
>NW_011494896.1:11864015-11864575 GCF_000754665.1 Bison bison bison
GACTCTCTGGGTTTCTTGGACTTGGGTGATTATTTCCTTCCCCATTTTAGGGAAGTTTTCAACTATTATCTCCTCAAGTATTTTCTCATGGTCTTTCTTTTTGTCTTCTTCTTCTGGGACCCCTATGATTCGAATGTTGTAGCGTTTAATATTGTCCTTGAGTTCTCTGAGATTGTCCTCATTTCTTTTAATTCGTTTTTCTTTTTTCCTGTCTGATTCATTTATTTCTACAATTCTATCTTCTAATTCACTAATCCTATCTTCTGCCTCTGTTATTGTACTATTTGTTGCCTCCAGAGTGTTTTTGATTTCATTTATTGCATTATTCATTGTATATTGACTCTCTTTTATTTCTTCTAGGTCCTTGTTAAACCTTTCTTGCATCTTCTCAATCCTTGTCTCCAGGCTATTTACCTGTGATTCCATTTTGATTTCAAGATTTTGGATCAATTTCATTATCATTATTTGGAATTCTTTATCAGGTAGATTCCTGTATCTATTCCTCTTTTGTTTGGTTTTGTGGGTCATTTATCCTGTTCCTTTATCTGTCTGGGTATTCC
>NW_011494896.1:11865191-11910065 GCF_000754665.1 Bison bison bison
TTTAATCTATTGCCTGTAGCCTCCAAGGCGGTTCCCTCTGTTATTGCTTCTTCTGTTTTGGTCTCTTCAGTGTCTGGTTTCTGCCCTGACACAAAGGGGACGGTGGTGGACCCTTTTTTTTTTCTTTAGGCTCACTTGTTCAGTCGCACTGTGGGGAGGGAGGGACGCTGCAAACAAATAACACTGGCGTGTGCTCGCAGTGCCTCAGCCACACTGGGTCTGCCCCCGTTCACGGTGCATGTAGCCTCCCTGCCCACACTGCTCAGGCTCTAGGCTGCTCTGCCGGGAACCATCTGTGTCCGGCCCTGGGCTCCTTGCACCTCCCAGGTCCAAGCCGCTCAGGTTCAGGCACTCGGGTAGTCCTCAGAGGCGCAGACTTGGTTGGGCCTGAGTTTTGTGCCCTTCCTATGTCCGAGCAGCTCAGGTGATGAGGTGTTTGGCGAGCGCAATTGCTGCCACTTATCGCCTCCCTGCCACTCGGTTATCTAGGTGTACAACCAGCGCACCTTCTTAGGCGGATGTTGACCGTCCAGACCCTCAGGAAGTTTTAGTTAGCAAAAAAGCCTGCTTACAGTTTTATGGATAATGTCTCTCTGGGGCTGCAATTTCCCGCTTCTGGCTCTGGCTGCCTGTCACTGGAGGGGGATGGTCTGCAGCCGGCTATCTCTGTTCAGTCCTTTGTTCCGTGCGCAGGCCTGGCGGTGTCTTAGGTTAGGGCTGGCTTTTGGTGTGGTAGATATCCCACAGTCTGGTTTGCTAGCCCAAATTATTTCGCTCAGGTAGCGCTTGGGGTATTCAGGCCAGATCCTTACTCTAAGTGATGCAGCCCACACCGTGCCTCCCTGCCCAGCCCCCGCTTGCTAGTGGCGTGCCCAGGCGTCTGCGCTGCTTCTCCACTGGGGGAGTTACTGTAGGGCTCGCAATCTGCAGGTTTTAATTGTTTATTTATTTTTCCTCCCTGTTATGTTGCCCTCTGTTCTTCCAAGGCTCGGCACAGATTCGGCAGTGAGAAGGTTTCCTGGTGTTTGGAAACTTCTCTCTTTTTAAGACTCCCTTCCTGGGATGGAACTCCGTCCCTCCCTCTTTTGTCTCTTTTTTTGTCTTTTATATTTTTTCCTACCTCCTTTCGAAGACTTGGGTTGCTTTTCTGGGTGCCTGATGTCCTCTGCCGGCATTCAGAAGTTGTTTTGTGGAATTTACTCAGCGTTTAAATGTTCTTTTGATGAATTTGTGGGGGAGAAAGTGTTCTCCCCATCCTACTCCTCTGCCATCTTAGCTCCTCCCAGAAAGAGTACATTTTGAATCAGTTCTAATGAGGATGAAACTGGAGCCTATTATACAGAGTGAAGTAAGCCAGAAAGAAAAACACCAATACAGTATAATAACACTTATATATAAAATTTAAAAAGATGGTAATGATAACCCTGCATGTGAGACAGCAAAATAGACACAGATGTATAGAACAGTCTTTTGGACTCTATGGGAGAGAGTGAGGGTGGGATGATTTGGGAGAATGGCATTGAAACATGTGTATTATCATATGTGAAATGAATCGCCAGTCCAGGTTCAATGCATGATACAGGATACTCAGGGCTGGTGCACTGGGATGATCCAGAGGGATGGGATGGGGAGGGAAGTGGGAGGGATGTTCAGGATGGGGAACACATGTACACCTGTGGCGAATTCATGTCAATGTATGGCAAAATCAATATAATATTGTAAAGTAATAGCTACCAATTGTAATAAATAAATTTATATTAAAAAAGAAAATACTGAAAAATTCAACATTCAGAAGAGTAGGGTCACAGCATCCGGTTCCATCACTTCATGGAAAATAGATGGGGAAATAATGGAAACTGTGACAGACTTTATTTTTTTGGGCTCCAAAATCACTGGAGATGGTGACTGCAGCCATGAAATTAAAAGATGCTTGCTCCTTGGAAGAAAAGCTATGACTATCCTAGAGAGCATATTAAAAAGCAGAGATATTATTTTGCCAACAAAGTTCCGTCTAGTCAAAGCTATGGTTTTTCCATTAGTCATCTATGGATGTGAGAGTTGGACTATAAAGAAAACTGAGTGCCAAAGAATTGACGCTTTTGAACTGTGGTGTTGGAGAAGACTCTTAGAGTCCCTTGGACTGCAAGGAGATCCAACCAGTCCATCCTAAAGAAAATCAGTCCTGGTTATTCATTGGAAGGACTGATGCTGAAGCTGAAACTCTAATACTTTGGTCACCTGATGTGAAGAACTGACTCACTGAAAAAGACCCCAATGCTGGGAAAGATTGAAGGCGGGAGGAGAAGGGGACGACAGAGGATGAGATGGTTGGATGGCATCACCGACTGGATGGACATGAGTTTGAGTTAATTCCAGGAGTTTGTGATGGACAGGGAGACCTGGAATGCTGCAGTCCATGGGGTTGCTAGAGTCGGACAGGACTGAGCAACTGAACTGAACTGGTCGTGTGGCCCCACGGAGCACAGGGCCTTAACTCATCACTATCCTAGTCACCTTACTGTCAGGTCATTACTTTTTTCTTCATTCTAAAAATCCCTGGATAGGGAAGCTACACTTTCACCGTAAATAATATGGTATTTACAAACCCCCCAAAGAGATCCCTAGGGCAGAAAAATACTGATATCATGTAAATTATTGGCACTTCATCCTTTGTTGTGATATGGGAGGGAGTAAGGAACCTTAGTTAGACTTCTTACCTTGATGGGCTTTCTGAGAACCCTGTCTGCCAAGTTGACTGTATTCTGTCAATTCTTCCATTTTCCTTTTCTCCCCATGCCTACAGTTTTGATGGGGTGCCTTTTCTCATGCATGACTATGACTTGAGAAGAACAACCAATATAAAGGAAGTCCTGCCAGATGCTGCCCGTAGACACCCTTCCTTGTTTCGATGGAGTTTCCTGACGACCCTGAATGCAGGCAAATGGTTTTCAGATGCATGGGTAAGATGCATTTCCCAGGTCAAAAAACTGAATCCTTTGCTATACATGGTCACACACTGTCCTAGAAATAAATACACTATGTACAGTATAATTTTGATGCCCTTGTGAGGTGGTACTACCTGATAGAATTGGAGAAGTTCATGCAAAGGTATCATTTGATCTGAAAGAAGATTATTGCTGAGGGGAACCATGGGCAATAATGGTGATTTGTTTCATATATTACAGTAGACTGGAGCAAGAAGATATGTAGTGTGTGTGTGTGTGTGTGTGTGTGTGTGTGTGTGTTCATGAAAGAAAGAGGAAAGGAAGGGTGAAGGCAAGGAGAGAGAGACAAAAGGAGAGGTACAGAGTAGATGGGATATACACTGGGAAAAGAATCAGAAAAACGTGATGAGGAGAATATAGCAGTGTGTAAATAAGACAGTTTAGAATTATCCTGAATATTTTAAAGTGGGTAAAAAAATCAAGCCTGTCTTTTCAAGATAGTTTAAGAAAAAACAACTGACATTTTCCAGGTTATCATATGTTTACAGGGAATCCATGCAACCTAGGTTTTACCAATCAGATATACTCATTTTGAGTCTTTGATTTTGACAACAAATATCTGAGCAGGACAGACAGCAGACATTCATATTGCTAGCACCTATGAAAACAGAGCTACAATACTTGGGGGTCAGCTGTGGTAATAGCTCTCTTATTACATAATTGTATAATTAGGAAAATAAATCTTCATATAATTTTGTTTATGTTTTAGGTGGAATGGAATTTTATTTATGTTACATGTTAATCCTGAAGATTGATTTGATCCTTTTTCATGTTAAAAAAGTGACAAGTTAAGACTTAGGTAAAGAGAGAATTATCCACCTCAAATTCATTCTGTTAACAAGTATTACTATAAGGGACAGCTAAATGTTGGTTTATAATGACTGTATCACCTCAGAATACTTATTCTCATATGAGTATATAGCCTACAAATGCTGTTTGCATGTGTAAAATAGTGGTATCCATCTGATATTCCAGGTTTCTGTGTGTGTGTAGGCTCTGTATATAAATCTCATCATACATGAATAAATAGAACATACAGACTCAAGAGGCTTCTTTAGTATGTATAATGTATATAGGCTTAGTTTGCCATATAGCAAACTCTTGTCTTGTAACTCAGCTGGTAAAGAATCCACCCACAATGTGGGAGACCTGGGTTCAATCCCTGGGTTAGGAAGATTTCCTGGAGAAGGGAAAGCCTACCCCTGGAGAATTCCATGGACTGTATAGACCATGGTTCACAAAGAGTCGGACATGACTGAGCGACTTTCACTTTCACTAGTTTGCCATAAGTAATATTTTAACAAACATGTATTCCAAATGAAAAGGCAATTATTAATCTGATGTGTAATGTATGTTTTGTGAAAGTCTTATTGTAACTGATGAAATTGGATATGTTGTTATAAAGTTTTGTTTATTTTATAGGATTAATAGTTTTATTTTAGCTTGTTTAGATGGCAAGTTTACAGTGTTTAGTTTTTCGATTATTCTGGTTACTGAAAGGTATCTGAAAGCTTGACTTCAAATCTAATTATCTAGGAGGCTTTAATTTTAGGTTTCATGGTAGATCTTTCTTTGATCCCATGTTGTGCAGGCAGGAAATCAAAGTGGTGTTGGCACATGATTTAAAAGATTTGGATGTTTGGATAATTTTTCGTAGTAAAGAAATTGGTTTTGTTTGTGAAGGTTTTTCTGGGTGCTCTTTTTGGTTGGGTATAGTTATGGATTGATGGTAGTGGTGAGTTGATTATTATTTGTCAGTATAATTACTATTCTTGAGATTACTTGTGAAAATTAAATACCTAATCTGATCTATAATGAAATAAAAATAGATACTGAAGTTCTGGAAGATGTCCCTGGAAGCTCAGCTGAGTTCCTATTTTTTAGTAAAACCAACCTTTGTGTGGAACATTTTCATATCCTTTTGTGAAAGAATAAATCTCAAGATTACAGAGGAATTACTTGAGAAATTTATCTCATGCATAAAGATAATGAACCAGGTACAAGTTTTATTTAGCACATTAATATGGGAACAAACAGGATGACAAAACTCAGTCAATAGAAAAGCGAGAAACCAACATGCAAAATTCTCAGTGCAACAAAGAAATGCTAAGAATTGCATTGCTAAGTTGGATACAAGCCTAGTGTATTATTTCAGTTAATACACTCTGACAATAAAACTTAATTTTAGAGTTGTCTTCTCTATGAAAACTCATTTGCATCTCTACCAGACAAAAATCCTGTCCTCTTCTATCAGTTTTCTAGAAGTCAACATCTAATTTTACATTGTACATCAGTTCAGTTCAGTTCAGTTGCTCAGTCATGTCCGACTCTTCACAACCCCATGAACTGCAGCATGCCAGGCCTGCCTGTCCATCACCAACTCCCAGAGTTTACTCAGAGTCATGTCCATTGAGTTGGTGATGCCATTCAACCATCTCATCCTCTCTCGTCCTCTTCTCCTCCTGCCTTCAATCTTTCCCAGCATCAGGGTCTTTTCCAGTGAGTCAGTTCTTTGCATCAGGTGGCCAAAGTATTGGACACAGTAATTCAAAGAAAGGTACATTCCCATAAGAGTCAGATGATCTTTAGGTGTGCTTGTTAAACAGTGTGCTACAATGATACTGGAGGATTCAACGATGAACTTATGCTTGTTCTGAGTTTTGAATAATTTAGGTTCCCTCTTGTGCTCATAAATAACCTCTGTAGATTATTTAGAGGAGGGTCTTATTGTGATTTTTTGTTATTTAACCTTATTAACTTGCATCCAGTGCAGTTTAAAGGATCAGTTAATACACATAAGGTTTATTGTTGTATAATCAGCAAATCTTGATTTAGATTGTGTTAAATAACTATTAAGCTTAATAAATTAGGTTCTGTCTAGAGCATGTATAGGGAATCTAGAATTTCATTTTAAATAGTCTCTACTGTTCCAGATTCTTATTTTTACTACGACTTGAGAAGTTCACTTGAATCAGGTTTCACACATATACCTACAAATGTGGGCAAATGTCTCTCTCCTGTTCCTGGTAATCAGTGATCTTTCTTCCTACTGTAATGCTGGGATAGAGTGCAACAGGGGATACCAAACTGTTTGCCTAGGAAAGCTGTAGGCTTTGATTCCAAATACCAATTATGCATGTGTCCTTAGTAGGGACTGGTGGCTTGTTCTTTTGGATTGAATGACATGTATTCTCAAATATGATCCTTCAGTTATGACCTTGATGACACAATCAATTTTTCCAATGTGTCCAACTGGGAATTTCCAACTCCCAGTGTAAAGGAGTACATATTTTCAGCTTTGCAAAAGACTGCATTGCCATGAAACATAGTGGCTCAGTAAAAACAAATTTTACCTGAATTCAGAGGGGTGGTGAGAACAAGTTACTAAATAAAAGAATGTTTGGCACAAGTGTAATTGGAAAAGGCAAAAGAGAATGGGTTTTCTCATACACTCATGAGGAAGTAGAATGTTTAAAAGAGTACTAACAGGGAATCCCCACCTGGTGGTACAGTAGTTAGGACTCAGCACTTTCACTGCTGAGGGCCTGGGTTCAATCCCTAGTTAGGGAACAAAGATCCCACAAGTCACATGATGTGGCCAAATAAGAAGAAATAAGTACCAACAATTTCCAAAAAGAAAAGATGAATATGCACGATTAGATTGCCCTCATCAGTTTGTTCAATCTGGTGTAGGTAATGTCCTACTATGTCTAGGGTTATCAATGTACTTCTGCAGAGTTATCTGCTCCTCTCTAAAATTTAATCTTGGAAATTCTGACTCAGTCCACTGATCAGTTGGATTGGTGTCTAATTGAGATGGCAGTGTCAGCTTACACTAGGAAAGCTGTTTCCACGAGTTTCTTCCTTGCATATCAGTGGACAAGAGAGGGTCCTCTCAAACATGATTTTGAGGTTAACTTTTCCTATTTCTGTTCTGTATCATGTAGGAAAAACCTTCAGATGAACATGGGGATAAAGCAGAAATCACATAATTAAAATTAATTTGATTATTATATGATAGTAAATAGCAGTGTCAGAAAGGAGAATGCAATAGTCTACTAATAGGCTATAATGCATAACTGTTTTCAAAAGATTTGGTCTGTTTCTCTTTCCCTTACGTGTAAGAACATGCTGTGACTTATGTCTTGGTTCAGTGGTTAAGACTTCATGCTTCCAATACTGGGGACACAGGTTCAGTCACTGGTCAAGGAACTAAGATCCTGCATTCCTCTCAGCACCCCCACCCACCCAAAAAGGGAGATCATATTATGGGCATTGAACAGTTCTCCTGGTACTTCCAATCCATTCTTTATTACATTAAAAAAATTATCCATCTCTGAAATGTATTTCTATTATCATTTTACCTGCACAGTATTAACTAGGAATTTAAAATTTCCCTTTTTAACAACTCCTCCCATATTGAGGGCTTAATGCACAACGTTGAGCTATATATGAAGCATGGACATTTCTACTAGCCATGACTATTTGCAGGTGCTGGTTGTATTCTGTTGCCTTAAACAACTAGAAAACTAAACCAAAGAGCTTAAATAGTCATTCTCAGATACTGGACAGCAATCAGTGCAGAACTGTGATCCATGAGAGAAGGGAATACTAGGAGAGCCTTATAATTGCCCTCGTGTTTCGCCTGGATACTTTCCAGGTCTTACAGCAGGAGGACCCTAAGCAAAGCATAGCTGTCTTGTGGATTTGAGGAGAAAGAGATTCGATTTTTGGGAGATCAGAGTGTCTGGAATTTTGAGGGATGAAGTTCAAAAGTGAGAAAGCTTTCCAGAGAAAGGCCTCTAGAAATCTGCATGAGACTGGCTTGAGTATGTTGTTATCTATGAGACACAGAAATAGGGTGAAGTTCTACAAGGCTGGGCAAAGTACTAATAGGGAGCTTTTATTTGAACCATTCTAAGAACATATGGTTTTGAGAGCTGGACTGTAAAGAAGGCAGAACACCAAAGAATTGATGCCTTTGGACTATGGTGCTGGAGAAGACTCCAGCAAGGAGATCAAACCAGTCGATCTTAAGGGAGATCTACCCTGAATATTCACTGGAATGACTGATGCTGAAGCTGAAGCTCCAGTATATTGGTCATCTGATGTGAATAGATGACTCACTGGAAAAGTCCCTGATATTGGGAAAGATCGAGGGCAGAAGGAGAAGAGGGCGTCAGAGGACGAGATGGCTGATGGCATCACCGATGCAATGAACATGAACTTGGGCAAACTCTGGGAGACAGTGAGGGATAGGGAGTCCTAATGTGCCACAGTCCATGAGGTTGCAAAGAATCAGACACAACTAGGCGATTGAACGACAACAACAACAACATCATCAAGAGCTCACATCCATTGCCAACATTGATTGGATCATAGAAGAAGCTAGAGAATTCCAGAAAAGCATCTAATTCTGCCTCATTAACTATGCTAAAGCCTTTGTGTGAAATAAAACAAACTGTGGAAAATTCTTAAAGAGATAGGAATATCAGACCACTTTACCTGCCTCCTGAGAAACCTGTATTCAGGTCAAAAAGCAACCGTTAGAACCGGCCATGGAACAATGGGCTGGTTCCAAATTGGGAAGAGAGTACATCAAGGCTGTATATTGTCACTTTGCTTATTTAACTTACATGCAAAATCATGTGAAATGCCGGGCTGGATGAATCATAAGCTGGAATCAAGGGTGCAGGGGGAAGTATCAATAACCTTAGATAGCAGATGATACCACCCTTATGACAGAGAGCGAAGAGGAACTGAAGAGCCTCTTGATGAAAGTGAAAGAGGAAAGTGAAAAAGCTGGCTTAAAACTCAACATTCAAAAAACGAAGATGGTGGTATCTGGTTCCATCACTTCATGGCAAACAGATGGGGAAACAATGGAAAGAGTGCAAGCATCTTTTAATTTCATGGCTGTAGTCACCGTCCACAGTGGTTTTGAAGCCCAAGAAAATAAAGCCAGGCGTGCTTCAGTCTACGGGGTGACAAAGAGTTGGACACGACTGAGTGACTGAACAAGAGCTCACATGTGTCTGGAAGATACTCAAGTTCTAACTAGCCATATTAGAAGATAGACTTTTTTGGACATATGGGAACTTCAGTAAAAACCCCAGAAAGGTCACACCATAATAACAAGCCTAAACCAGCTCTAAATTAAAGGCTATTTTAGACCCACTTAAAAAAAAGTCCAATTGATTTGTTCATAATATAACCCCCCCAGCCAAAGAAAAATAAAAAGCACTTCCCTTGTAGCTCAGTTGGTAAAGAATCTGCCTGCACTGCAGGAGACCCATGTTCAACCTCTGGGTTGGGAAGATCCCTAGTAGAAGGAAATACCAACCCACTCCAGTATTCTTGCCTGGAGAATCCCATGGACAAAGGAACCTGGCAGGATACAGTTCATGGGGTCCCAAGAGTCAGATACAACTTAGTGACTAAATCACCACCACCAAAAAAAAAAAAAAAAACTGTAAGAGACAACAATACTCAGACATCTAACAGTGTAACAGTTACAGTGTACAAGATCCAGTAATAAAATTATTGTGCATACAAAGAAGGTTGAAAATGTGGCTTAAAGCCAGGGAAAAACTACACATAAAGATCCAGAAAAAAAAAAAAAGCTGATAAAATTAAGAGAAAGGGAGTTTTCAAAAGCTATTCCAAGCAAGTCTATCAAGGATTTAAAGAAAAATAACATAATGAGAGAGATGTAAGATATAAAAATAACTGAATAGAATTTCCAAAACTGAAAGCCTATGCCATCCGAAATTCTTCAGTATTTGTTGATAGTTTGTGTATTTTGAATAATGGCTCTATATCACTAAGGTGGTTGAATGAATGGATATAGAGTTATTCATAAGATTTTTTATTATCCTTGTAATGACTTTGGGATCAATGGTTATATTTCCATTTTTTCATTCCTGATTTTCATAATTTGTAATTGTCTCTCCTCCCCTGCCCTAGAGATCTATGGATTGTATTGATCTTATTAGAGATACAGTATGAGGTTTTGTTGATTTCTGCTCAGAACTTTTTGTTTTCTTTCTTTTGTTTGCTTTGGGTTTGCTTTTACGTTTTATGTAGTTTGCAAAAGGGTCAATTTTAGGTTACTTTAGTTATTTTTTCTTTCCATTATAAGCATTTAATACTATACATTTACCTCTAATACCACCTTAACTGTATCATGGATTTTGATGTGTTGTATTTTAATTTTTATTTTGAAATATTTTAAAATTTCCCTTAAGTTTTCTTTCTTGTTATTGTTCAGTTGCTAAGTCCTATCTGCTCTTTGGGACCCATGGACAATAGCCTGCCAGGCTCCTCTGTCCATGGAATTTCCCAGGCAAGAATACTGAAGTGAATTGCCATTTCCTTCTCCAGGAGTCTTCCCAACCCAGGGATTGAATTTACATCTCCTGCATTGGCAGGTGAATCCTTTACTGCTGAACCACCAGGGAAGCCTGACCCATGGTTTATTTAGAAATTTTCTTTTCAAATTTCCAGATGCTTTCAGATTTTCTAGTTATCTCACTATTGATTTCTAGTTTAATGCTGTTCTGGTCTGATTACATACTTTGTATGTTTTCATATTTATTGAAGTTCATTTATTTTATGGTTCAGAATATGACCTGTTATATTGTTATAAATGCACATGAAAGGACTATGTATTCTGCCATTAAATGAGTTGTAAAATAGCAAATAAAATGTGTCAACCCATCTTCCAATTTATTCACCCCAGCCCATAACCATAAGTTTATTTTCCACATATGTAACTCCACTTCAGTTTTGTAGATAAATTCATTTCCAGGCTTTTTTTTTTTTTTTAACACATATAAGGAAATCCAACAAGTCCATCCTAAAGGAGATCAGTCCTGAGTGTTTATTGGTAGGACTAATTTTGAAGCTGAAACTCCAATACTTTGGCCACCTGATGCAAAGACTGGTCTCATTTGAAAAGACCCTGATGCTGAGAAAGATTGAGAGCAGGAGGAGAAGGGGACGACAGAGGATGAGATGTTTGGATGGCATCATTGACTCAATGGACATGGATTTGGGTGGACTCTGGGAGTTGGTAATGGACAGGGAGGCCTGGCGTGCTGTGGTTCATGGGGTCACAAAGAGTTGGACACAACTGAGTGACAACTGAACTGAAGTGAAGCAATATCATATATTTATCTTTCTCTGTCTGACTTACTTCCCCCAGTATGACAGTCTCTGGGTCTGTCTATGCTGCTGCACCTGGCATTATTTTGTTCTATTTTGTAGCTGAGTAGGAGTCCATTGTATATATGTACCACATCTTCTTTATCTGTTCCTGTTTGGGGACATTTAGGTTGCTTCTGTGTGCTGAATATTGTACACAGAGCTGCAATGAACACTGGGGTGAGTGTGTCCTTTCAGGCCATATTTTTCCCTATATATATGCCCAGGAGTGGGATTGCTGGATCATATGGTAGCTCTGTTTTCATTTTTTAAGGAACCTCCATTCCATTGTCCATAGTGGCTGTACCAGTTTACATTCCCACCAACAGTCTAGGAGGGTGCCCTTTTCTCTACATGCTCTCCAGCATTTTTTGTTTTGTGCATTTTTTGATGATGGCCATTCTGACCAGTGTGAAGTGATACCTCATTCAAGTTTTGGTTTGCATTTCTCCATTAATTAGTGATGTCGAGCATCTTTTCATGTGCTTTTCAACAATCCATATGTCTTTGGAGAGATGTCTGTTTAGATCTGCTACCCATTTTCTGATTGGGTTGTTTGTTCTTTTGATATGGAACTGCATGAGCTGTTTGTATATTTTGGAGATAAATACCATGTTGGTTGCTTCATTTGTAAATATTTTCTTTTTCAGAGGGTTTTCTTTTCATTTTGTTTGTGCTTTTGTTTTCTGTGCAAAACATTTAAGTTTAATTAGGTCCCTTTTGTTTATTTTTGTGTTTACTTTCGTTATTCTAGGAGGTGGATCAGAAAAGATCTTGCTGGGACTTCTCTGGCAGTCCAGTGGTTAAGACTGTGCAAGCCATTTACTTACCCTTGTGGCTCAGCTGGTAAAGAATCTGCCTGCAATGTGAGAGACCTGGGTTTGATCCCTGGGTTGGGAAGATCCCCTGGAGAAGGGAAAGGCTACCCTCCACTATTCTGGCCTGGAGAATCCCATGGACTGTGTAGTCCATGGGGTCACAAAGAGTCAAACATGACCCAGCGACTTTCACTTAACTTCTTCACTTCATGTTTAATAATACATGTAAATTTCTTTTTAATGATATCTTTAGAGCTGGCATAAATCATCTTGCTTTTTAAAGGTGCACTTTCAGGAGGCTTTCACATCATTAAAAACTTTGGTGACTTCATCATTCACTGTTACTCCAGAAGCCATAGTGCCTGTGGCTGAGGCTGTGGTGGAGGCTCCCAGAAATCATCTTAATTTTCTTTAGTTGTTTGGTTTTTGATAACTTTTCATGATTCATAATCTCTCATTACATTATGTCTCTTCCTTAGCCAACATCGGCCCAAAAGTTGGTTTGGGTTTTTCCATAAGCTGCTGCTGCTGCTGAATCACTTCAGTCATGTCCGACTCTGTGTGACCCCATAGACGGCAGCCCACCAGGCTCCCCCATCCCTGGGATTCTCCAGGCAAGAACACTAGAGTGGGTTGCCATTTCCTTCTCCAATGCATGAAAGTGAAAAGTGAAAGTGAAGTCGCTCAGTTGTGTCTGACCCTCAGCAACCCCATGGGCTGCAGCCTACCAGGCTCCTCAGTCTATGGGATTCTCCAGGCAAGAGTACTGGAGTGGGGTGCCATTGCCTTCTATGAAGTTTTTACCCAACCTTATACCATGGCCTAGATCAGGAGCTGACAAACTGCAGCCTACTGTCTAAATTCAGCCCAGTGTCTGTTCTGCATGGCCTGAGGGCTGTGTATGGTCTTTGAATTTTTAAATCACTGGAAAAAATCAGAAGAATAATGTTTCATGATGTGTACAGCTCACATAAAACTCAAGTTTTTAGTGTCAGTAAATAAATTTTTGTTGAAACACAGCCATGCTTATTCACTTATGAATTGTCTAAGGCTGTTTCTGCACTGTAATAGTTCAGTAGTTGAGACAGAGCTGTGTCTCACACAAAGGAAAATAATATTTGACACTTGTCTCTTGACACATAAGTTTGCTGAACCCTTGATAAGAAACTGTTTGTGTTTTATAGAACTAAATTTCTCCTTAGAAGATTTGTGAATAGAATTATAAATTCAGTCTTAGAATTTCAATGTGGATTACTGCATAGACTTAAGATCTTGGTTTAAGACTTAAGAAACGGTAGGATGACCCTTCATTAAAACCTGTAACATAACTTTTTTGTTGATTTTGGTCTGATCAGGGCAGTCAGTGTTGATGATCTTCATAAGCTAGGATAAGGACACAAAGAAAGTAAATATAGAACCAGAGAGAGTACATTTGGAAAAAACTGGTTAATAGCTCACAGAAATTGAATAAATTTATTATCCTCCAACTGTCTGAGTTTGGGAATTTTTTTGAAAAATAAATGAAATAGATATATTGGTTGGACTGATATGGGGTATAATTAATCCTTGTTGTATTAAGTCTGGCATTATAGTTGGGTTAGATCTTCCTTAAATTCATCACTAGGAAGATTTTAGGCAAAAGTTATCAACACAGATAATGTGAACTCTTACAGGTTTGACTCTAATTATTCCTGCTCTTTTCCCCTCAGGAATTCTGCTGCCATGACCATTTATTTACTTTTTGAATCAATATACTAGTGTCCAAATAATATTCAGTAGAATTTTCTGTAACTCCTGATACTAATTTTTTCTGTGGTGCTTTTATTCTGGCTATTCTTTTGCAAAGAAGATTCCTAGCATAAAAATTTTAGGAAAGGGCTGCAGAGAACAAAGAGGTGTTATGACAGTGGTCTCAAAGTAAAAGTTATAGGTTGGTTCATGGAAAAGGACTTAATATTGTTAAAAATTCCCACCATTTGAGCGGTTTTAAGCACTAAGCAATCTGATTTTTTACCATAGTGGGGTGAATAGTAAAGGTAGTGGCCCTTGTTTCAATAAAAAATGATATTGCTGTTTATATTTTTGGCTAGTTCTCCTCAGGATTCCCTGATGGCTCTGTAAAGCATCTGTCTACAATGCGGGAGACCCAGGTTTGAGCCCTGGGTTGGGAATATCCCCTGGAGAAGGAAATGGCAACCCACTCCAGTACTATTGCCTGGAAAATCCCATGGACAGAGGAGCCTGGTAGGCTATAGTCTATGGGGTCGCAAAGAGTTGGACACAACTGAGTGACTTCACTTCACTTTCTCAGGATTACCTGTTGAGTGGTAGTATTTCCTTCTAAATGGAGTCATTGAGAAGATTTTGCATAATTGTCCTTTTTAAAAAAAAATGAAGTATAGTTGACTTGGAATATTATATTAGCTTCAGATGGAGGACATAGTAATTTGATATTTTTATGCTTTACAAAATGATCACAATAAGTCTGTTTACCCTCTCACCATAAAAATTATTACAATATTATTGACTATATTCCCTATGCTTTATAACCTCATTATTATTTTTATTTTATAACTGGAAGTTTGTACCTTTGAATCTCACCTATTTTATTCATCCTCCCTTCCCTCTGGCAAGTTTATTCTCTGCGTCTGTGATGCTGTTTGATTTTGTTATGTTTGCATGTTTTGGTTTTTCGATTCCATATAAAAATGAAACTTCAAGCTTGTAGAATAGCTTGAGAAGGACAGGTGTTAACTCTTGTCTAAAAATTAGGTATAATCCACCTGTTAAACTGGCTGGCTGGAGCTGGAGTATTGTTGTTGGGAATTTTAGGTTATCAGTTTCGTTACTAGTAACTGTTTTGTTCATGCTTTCTATTTCTTCCATATTCAGTCTTGAGAGATTGTACCTTCCTAAGAATTTATCTATTTCTTATAGGTTGTCCATTTTTTTTGCATATGGTTATTTGCAGTTATTTCTTACAATCCTATGTATTTCTGTGGTGTCAGTTGTAGCTCCTCTTTCATTTCTTATTTTATTTATTTGGGCCCTTCATCACTTTTCTTGATTATTCTGGCTAAAGTTTTATGAATTTTGTTTATCTTTGCAAAGAACCAGCTCTTAGGCTCATTGATCTATTCTTTAGTTGTTTTAGTCTTCATTTTGCATATTTCTGCTTTGATCTTCATTGTATCTTTTGTTGACTAACACTGGATTTTGTTTTTTCACTTTGTACTTTCCTTTAGGTGCATATTTTCAGATTTTCTTTTTTCACCTGAGGTAGACTTGTATCACTGTAGACATCCCTCTTAGAATTACCTTTTCTGCATCCAATAGATTTTTGGATCTCGGGGTTTCCATTTGTCTCCAGCTACTTTAAAAATTTTGTTTTTCTGACCTGTTGATCACTCATTGACTGTTCAATAGCATATTGTTTAGCTTCCATGTGTTTGTGTTTTTATAATTAATTTTTATCAGAGTATAGTTGCTTTGCCCTATTGTTTCTACTGTATAGCAAAGTTAATCAGCTATACATATACATATATTCCCTCTTATTTGGATTTCCTTCCCATTTGTCACCATAGAGCACTGAATGGGGTTCCCTTAGCTATACAGTAGGTTCTCCTTAGTTATATATTTTATACATAGTACCAATAGTGTGTATATGTCAATCCCAACTTTCCAATTCATCCCATACATCCCCTTTTCCCCCTTGGTGTTCAAACATTTGTTCTCTGTATCTGTATCTCTATTTCTGTTTTGCAAATAAAATAACTATACCATTTTTATATTCCACATATATACTAATGTTCATATATGATATTTGTTTTTCTCTTTCTGACTGACTTTACTCTCTGTGACCATCTAGATACATCCACATCTCTACAAATGATCCAATTTTGTTCCTTTTTACAGCCGAGTAATATTCCATTGTATATATGTATCCTATCTTTATCCATTCTTCTGTTGAGCGATAGTAGAGGACCCTTGGACTGGAGAGTCTTATGTGGGGCCCAGACCCCATGATTCTGGGGAGAATATTCTGCAGTTGTGATTATCCTTCCTTTTGTGGATTGCCTCCCTGACATATGGGTCTTAACTGTATAACGTCTCTAGATTCCTTTTTTATATCTGTAATTGTGGAAATGTTCTCTGCTAGTTTTTTTTTAAATGTATTTATTTTTGGCTGTGCTGGATCCTCCTTGTTGTGCTCTGGCTTTCTCTAGTTGCAGTGAGTGGGAGCTACTTTACATTGTGGTATATATATATGCTTCCCCTTGTCGTGGCTTCCTTTGTTGCTGAGCACAGGCTCTAGTTGCACAAGCTTCTGTACTTGCAGCACTCAGGCTTCAGTAGTTGTGGCACAGGGGTTCCTTAGCTGTGGCTTGTGGGCCCTAGAGCGTGGGCTCCAGTAGCTGTGACACACGGTCTTAGTTGCTCCATGGCATGTGGAGGCTCTCTGGACTAGGGATCGAACCCATGTCTCCTGCATTGGCAGGTGGATTTCTATCCACTGTACCACCACAAGTCTTTAGGTTGACCTCATAGATGCTTGTTCTGCCAGTGGTTGAGGTCCTGGTGTGTCCGTGGGAGAAGGAGAGTGGAGGGTTTTTCTACTCTGCCATACTGGCCACAACTCTAATCGTCCTGTTCCTTAACAAATTGATAAGTTGGATCATCCAGCAGCCCTTCTACTTTTAATTTCTCTACGCACAGATATAGAGAACTGAGAACCATTTAATACTGTTTTTTACTTCAGAAACAAGGTGTTTTGTGGAGAATTTGTCTTTATTTCTAGCTTGTTACTTACTAGAGCCTTTAAAATGTTCAGTCATAGGCTAGAGATAGTCTAAATTGGCTTTGTCCCATTCCAGTGTATTTTTCTGAGTATTTTAAGGTGAGGCCTGATTTACCTAAGCTATTAGATTACCCATATTACTACTTAAAACTACTGGAATCTAGTTTTAAACCCTCCTGTTAATCTTGATAGTTTTTGCTATTTAAATTTTTTTTTTGTTCAAGTTGTCCTTAAGGGAAAGGCTTCATGAATATCCTTGTATAATGGATTTCCTATTCCCTTTGCCATTTGGGGGCATTTTAGAAATTAAGCACAAATGAGTTACTTAAATCTGTTTTTGATTTTTCCTGTCCAGTTTTTTCCACTGTTTTCCCCACATGAAGGCCTAGCAGTTAAGTGAATCATTTAGTCTAGAACTGGTAGAGTCTAAGGAAATCTTGAGTTATGAAGCAAATTCCTATATTTATGAGGATTAAGAAAAGAATTATTGACTCAGCTCAGATATTGACCATGGTTTAATTCAATACTGATGATATGCCTTGTTGGTATTATGAAATATGATTCTTTTTTGAGAAAAAAGTGAGAAAAGGCAGCTTTCTTAGGGTGTTATGGGAACGAGAAGAAATACAGAGGGTAGAGTAAGAATGATGGAGAAGGCTATGGCACCCCACTCCAGTACTTTTGCCTAGAAAATCCCATGGACAGAGGAGCCTGGTAGGCTGCAGTCCATGGGGTCGCTAGAATCGGACACGACTGAGTGACTTCACTTTCACTTTTCACTTTTATGTGTTGGAGAAGGAAATGACAACCCACTCCAGTGTTCTTGCCTGGAGAATCCCAGGGACGGGGGAGCCTGGTGGGCTGCCGTCTATGGGGTCGCACAGAGTCGGACATGACTGAAGCAACTTAGCAGCAGCAGCAGGAGAATAAGAATGAAGATTAAGTTGTGTTGAGACAAAGGAAGAATACTTTAGTCTTGAGAAAATGTGAGGTAGCTAATGCTTCCTTCTGAAAAATAGCCATCTATCACCAACTTTACCAACAAGTGATCTAAAATTGGCAAATAATGGTAAAAGTAGCCATCTACTAAGTTTAATATAGACTATATATATATATATATATATATATGGACTGAGGTGTAAGATAAAATGCTGTGTCTTAAAAAAGCGAGGGGACTGTTGTGAATTGTACAGTACATTCTCCTAGACCCAGAAAATATTTTACTATATTTAATCATCAAAATAATCATAATAAATACATAGATTATTCCTCCCCTTTCCCATTTTATAGTTTGAACAATAAAGACTTTGAGAATATAAATGGTTTTACCAAGGTTAGAAAGCAAGAAGCATATGAAGCCAAGATTTGAATTTGGTTTAAGACATACACAAATAAGTAAGTATAGAGAACAGAATTAAAGAGGCATAAAATTAGTCATTGGAGTTTAATGCCATCAAAGTCTCTTTAGTTCAGAAATATTTCAGGATGTCTTTATGAGGAGGTAGCATTTGAACTAAGCTGTGCAAGTAGAGGACAGGTTTGTAACAGGTGAATGTGGCAAGGGAGGCAGATGTATGATAGAGGTGGGTGTGAATCCAATTCAGTCTGAAGCTAAAGCGTATTTCTTTTTTTTTTTTTCATTGCCCATAACTAGAACAGTGAGAGAGAATGTGGGAGACCATTGAAACTAAAAATGAATTGTATTACCTTGAGTTTTAAAAAAGTTTGAAAAGGGAGCTCTAGAAAAGAATAGGAAGAACCTTTAGTGCAAATACAACAGGTTCTATGGTATGGAATAAATCATTGCAAATACCATTACTTCCAATGGAAATTACATTTAATTTATCTTCTTGGCAACTCTTATCTCAGGACCAGTATTTCAGAAGTCCTGGTGGGTTGAATGGTAATGGATCAACATGGAGGTAGGGCTGGGTGTGGGGCTAAATGCAGGAGAATTGGAAAATGCTTTTGATAGGAGCCAATGTTTTCTCTGATATACTTATTTTTAGGTCAAACCATTTTTTCGTATGAAACCCTTATCAGAGGATGATAAGGAAAGAGCAAGAAATCAGAGGATTGCTAAACTAACTGATTTATTGGCAATTGCACAGAAGGAAAAAAAATTGGTGATATTTGATCTTAATGCTCCTCCTTCAAAACATCCTTCCAGATTATCGTATATCCACCTTGTAGTAAGAGTGATCCTTGACTCTAAGATTGAGCAACATCTGGTATGTATATCTCAGTATTTATGATAGAGTTTGGGAGGTGGATTGCTTGTCTCAAGAGCATAGCATTTGAACCTGGCCTACCTTGTAGATCTTTCCTGGGATCCTTAAATAATTCTGCTGTCTATAGAAATGGGAGTTGGTTGCTTATACAACTACATGTGGCAATCTAAGAATGACCCAGTTAAATTTACATCATTGGGGAAAACATTGAGGCTGTTTACTGTTCCGAACCAAATGAAATGTCACCAGTATGTTAAAAGGGAAAGTGTATGATTACTACACAATGTGATCTTCACCATCACCAACATACATCAATTAGAAAGGGCCTGGGCATGGAACACTAACTAAGGATTTGAGGATTTGGTTTTCATTAGTAATATAGAAAGGACATCTGGTTCTTATTTGAGCAGAGATTTGTTCATCATGTTTCTCAGAACTGCTGCATTTTGGCAGCTGATCATTCCAAATGTCTTAAAATTTCAAAATATGGAACAATGCTATGAGTGAAGCAAGTATGTATCTTTGCAAACAGAACTATTTCTACAGATGAGTCATAATAGCATCCTCTGTTAGCAGGATATGACTCCGCTCAAAGGTGATTTTTAGCATCATCAGCCAGAGGAGATGTTTATAAGTCTGACTTTTCATCCACACCTACCAGCTCCTCATCCACTTTGGCTAGTATGATATCACCGTGGACCCTTGGTCCCATGATGTTAACTGGGAAAACTCAGCTCCAGAACATCCTTGGTGAAAGCCTCATTATAGGAGTTCATTAAATGTTGTATGGCAGAAACCAACACAACAATCTAAAGCAACTATCTTCCAATTTAAAGTAAATTGTAAAAAAGTTCATTAGACAATATTAAGTCAGGTTGACTCTTTCACCAAAGGCTGGAATCTCTCTGCTCCCTGTAAAATGTACCCATGCTGGAATGGGTCTCCTCCCATTCTACCTGGGACTATTTGTGTCTAGACTGCTGATTATCCACTGAAAGACATCCTATTTCTCCTTATAGATTGCTTGGTTACCGGGTTCTGAGAGAAGGTATATCAAGAGCAAAGCTCCTGGTTTTCAGCATGTGGGCACATTTTATACCCTTCAGGAACTTGCGGATGAAAATATCACTAGAATAAATGTTGACTATAAGAGGTTGTACTACAATGGATTGAGGTAACTGATCATACCTCTTTTTGCATGTATTGCCTTACTTGCACAAAATCTGCATCCCAGCCAAGGTACTTAGGTTCCTCCTCAGGGTATCTGTGTGTGGTTATCTGTTTGGAATCCCCTATTTTCCTCCTCCTGCCCCTCCCATCCTCTGCCAACAAACATTTATCAATGATAGGCTCTCTTCCTGGGACAATCTTCAGCCCCTTATCCTTGTGCTCCAGTCTCTTATCATTGTTGCTCTTTTTCTTTTTGTATAATGTTATCAATGAAAGTCAGAGCTCAAAAAATTGATGATTTCCTCTGCCATTACTAGATAGATTACAGTACCTTATAAATGGCTTTGTGATGCAGATATCTAGATCTCTTATAGGAATAACCCAGGGCATAATTAAATCATTATTTCAAAAAAACATAAAATTGGCAGATGAATGGATAAGAAAGCTGTGGTACATATACACAATGGAATATCACTCAACTATTAAAAAGTGCATTTGAATCAGTTCTAATGAGGTGGATGAGACCAGAGCCTATTATACAGAGTGAAGTAAGTCAGAAAGAAAAACACCAATACAGTATATTAACACCTACATATGTAATTAGAAAGATGGTAATGATGACCCTATATGTGAGACAGCAAGAGAGACACGATGTAAAGAACAGACTTTTGGACTCTGTGGGAGAAGGCAAGGGTGGGATGATTTGAGAGAATAGCATTGAAACATGTATATTATCATATGTGAAATAGATTGCCAGTCCAGGTTCGATGCATGAGACAGGGCTGGTGCACTGGGATGACCCTGAGGGATGGGATGGGAGGGAGGTGGGAGGGGTTCAGAATAAGGAACGCATGTTCACCCTTGGTGGATTCATCTCAATGTATGGCAAAAACCGTTACAATATTGTAAAGTAATTAGCCTCCAATTAAAATAAATAAATTTTAAAAAATAAATAAAAGGGAAAAAACAACTTCAAACATCCTAGTACGAGAATAAAGTAAAATCATTTATATACCATATTTATAAATATATAATTAGGGACAGATTTTCTGAATTAAAAGCACCTGGGAATGAAATGGTAACTTTTTCAAACTCAACTGTTATTAGTCACTGCTCATGTTAATCCCTATACCCTTTCTATTAGATTTTAAAATAATTTTTCAGATAATTCTAAATGCTTCCAAGACACAGCTTCCTTGGAGATACAGATGTATGTGTACATAGGCATCAGTTAAGAGATGTAGATATCACCAATGCTGTGGTTATAGATGTATATCCAAAATCTCTTGGGGTTAGTAGGAGTTCCCATAGGTGCCTTTTTGTATTTGAAGCCATGAACTTGGCTGCTAGATGCACTTGTGTTACTTTTCCTGGCTCTTTGACCATAGGGGAATTGATCAAAAATATGTCATTTTTTTCTTTCAACATTAGAAAATTATATATGTATATGTATTTCTGTCTCCTTTTACTTATTTTCATATAGGAAATGTTTCTAGTTAAATTTTTTCTCATAATTATTATTTAGATTACTAGTAGTTGAAATTAATTATAATAGCTTCCATTTATTGAGCTTTTATTATGTGTCAAATGGTTGGTAGACCACAGACTCGTTTTCAAATCCTGGCCTACCCATCAGACAAGTGATGACCACACTTACAACTTAGACAAGTTTCTGCAAAGTGTTATCCCCATAACAAAAATTTTATAATCAAACAGGGTATTTTCTAGAGTTTCTCTCTGAAGGATCTCACCCCTTATTCCTGTCTTGACTAATTAGTTCATTCCTGTGAATGGTTCTGATAAGCAGCGTGTCCTTGGAGAAGTTTCTCTTTTTGTTTAGTTGTGGTTGAAGGTGGGTTGGACCAATAGGAAACACTACTAACTTTGGAGAGTGTTCAGTTCTGTGTTGCTCAGGACTCTTCCTCCACATTGTAGGATATTTAGCATCCAGTGATGTTACTGCATCATTGTGACAATCTCAAATGCCCTAGATATTTCCACATGTCATCTGAGAAAATGATTATTGCTCCCATTGAGAACCATAGGCTAGATGAATGTGTCCAGGTGCATGTTCAACTTCAGCCCAGGATTTTGTGATTATTTAAGGAGATGCAAATGCTGTCCCAACACTCAGGCATATCTTCACTCTTAGGAACTGGTAAGCAGGAGCTGTCCACGTGGCATGCCAGTCGGGCAGTCAGAAATGGTGTACCCTCAGCACAAAGACATATCACAAAAATGGCATCAAAAAACTCAAGTTTCTATATGTGACTTCTTGCATAGCCAGCAAAATGATAGAGTATTAGTCCAATTTGAGAACACACTTAGATTGAAAATAAAAGCCATATCTTATTTGAACTAACCTGTATCTCACTATTGAAAGATTTTGAGACCTGTGACTTGTTTGTTGCTGCTGTAGGGCAAGCTTGCCAACCTCAAGGCTAGGTACTTGAAGTCAGCACCCATAAGCAGTAGAAATACTGAAACTGAATAGTGCTATTTCTGATGACTCAGTGACTTATTTCACTATCTAAACTTTACATGGTTTAATATGACTCTTTGGAAGTTACTTGTTTTGAAAAATTGTCTATAATGAATCTTGTTTTTGAACATCAAAAAAGAAAAGCAATTTAGCTCAGCAGATATTTCCCAAATAGTAATATGTATATAGACCAGTTAACTAGTTTTAGTGAAAAGTCAACACAAGCAAGATATGATTCTTTTTGTAAGGAAACCCTTATATTCTAGTAGAGGAGTATAAGGGTTTTTTAAATATAACTATACTACAGGGTTGGAGAAGGCAATGGCACCCCACTCCAGTACTCTTGCCTGGAAAATCCATGGACAGAGGAGCCTGGTAGGCTGCAGTCCATGGGGTCGCTAGGAGTCGGACACGACTGAGCGACTTCACTTTCACTTTTCACTTTCATGCATTGGAGAAAGAAATGGCAACCCACTCCAGTATTCTTGCCAGGAGAATCCCAGGGACGGGGAAGCCTGGTGGGCTGCCCTCTATGGGGTCGCACAGAGTCGGACATGACTGAAGCGACTTAGCAGCAGCAGCATACTACAGGGTGGATCATGATTATTCATGAACCAGACTATTCCGAGCACTTCTCCTCAAGAAACTGAATTTTAAGAAATTCAGCAGTTGTACCTTGTTAGTCGTATACTGTTTAAATCAGAATATTTATTCCAATCACATTTCCAGTGCAGTCTCTGTGTTCATTTTGATCAGACCACTAGTGCAAGACATTGTGACCTTGCCATTTTGACTGAGAATGCTTTAAATACATTGTTTTAACCAAAACTATATGCCTACAAAGATGTCCTCTGACTTATTTCTGATGTGGGAATTTTAAATGTTTTTAACATTTTTAATTTTGAAAACTAATTTGTTGAGATGAAATTCCCATAAAATTAACCAATTTAAAGTAACAATTCAGTAGGATTTAGTACATTCAGAATGTTGTTCAGCTGTCACCTGTAGGTCCAGTACATTTTAGTATTAGACATTTTTATTTTCCCATTTTTGGTCAGTCTTGCTAGAGGTTTATGAATTGTACTAACCATTTGAAAAAACCAAATTTTAGCTTCATTAGCTATATTCTGTTGCAAATTTTCTTTCCTATTTCATTGACTGCTGTTATCTTTATTTTCTTTTTTTATATTTCCTTTAGGTTTACTTTGCTCTTCTTGTATTAGTTTCTTTAGGTAGAAAATTAGGCGTTTGATTCTAAATTTTCTCTTCTAGAATAAACGTTTAAAGCTATAAATTACCGTACAAGCATTACTTACATTCCACAACATCCAATTTAAAATATTTAAAAAGTGTTTTATTTCCCACTTGACTCATAGATTACTTAGAAATGAATTGCTCGCCTTTTAGAAATGTATTAATGCATCTATCCTTAGTGTTATTTGCTTTTGACTTAAATTCATTGTGTGTGTGTGTGTGTGTGTGTGTGTGTATGTGTGTGTTAATCATGCAGTCATGTCTGACTCTTTGTGACCCATGGACTGTAGCCCGCCAGGCTCCTCTGTCCATGGGATTTTCCAGGCAGGAATACTGGAGTGGGTTGCCATTTCCTTCTCCAAATTCATTGTGACCAAAGAACAAGTCTCTATGACTTCAATACTTTAACTGGTCTCCTTGCCTACTAAATCATTTGTCTTGATGAATTTCCCATGTCCACCTAAAAATGATGAGCTCTGTTCATTTCTTGGGTGTGGTATTCTGTAAATATTGGTCAGTTTAATTCGGTTGACAGTCTTTTTAAACATTTTATACTGTATTTTCCCCTTCTTTTTCTAATGCTTTGTTTGTTGCAGATCAAACTCCCACACAGCATAGAACTTACCTACTATGAAGCTTTATTATTAATTTCAAAGGTGCAATAATCAAGAGGTTTAGAGAAAGCAAGGAAAGGTCAGTCATTGATTTCAGCTTTGCAGGCTTTTTCCTTTATTGGATTCATACTCTATGGCCTACAGTAATAGATAAGAGCTCCAAGTGAGTTTTTGCAGAGCTGTTTCACTTATAGGGAAGCATTTGCATTACAGAACATCTGCATTTAATATTCCCAAAGAGATATGTAGTTTATGTGACCTTCTCCAGGGAACCATGCCTCATAAATCCACATTCTATAATTACTTACAAAATATATAATAAACATTCAACTAGGAAATCCTTTTTAAAAAATATTCTATGCATAAGGCCTCTCTCACAGTAAATATTATTCTATTTAGAAAAGAAGTAGCTATCATATCGACAAGATTAGACCATTGTCACCTGCCTTCTTACTTCTGTGAGCAGTCTGCCTCACCAGAGAATTAAGGGCTCCAAATGCCTTGTCTGTCAATTATGGAGAGAGGGGTATTGATATCTCTCACTCTGGTTGCTGATTTGTGTTATTTCTCACTTTAGCTCTGTTTATTGTTATGGTTATTATAGTGGTTGTTGGCTTCTTATATTTTAAACATTTAAAAAATACATTTAAATGTAGAATTATTAGATCTTCTTGGTGAATTCACCCTTTCATTATGAAATATCCATGGTCTCTGGTTATAATTCTTGTCTAAATATTGCTTTTATTAATATTGCTACATTTTCTTAGAGTTAGTGTTTGTGTGTTGTTTTTTTTTTTTTGTCCTTTGTCTTTCAACTGCTTTGCATATTTATGTTTAAAGTGCATCTTTTGTAAACAGAATATTGGTTCTTGCTTTTATATTTATGAGGATAATGTCTATTTTTTAATGAGAATATTTGGTCCATTAATATTTAGTTTACCTGGCATACTTGGGTTTATATTATAATTAGGACCATTTTTTCCTATATATCCTCTCTATTCTTGGTGAGTTGGTTGTTCTTTCCTATGTTTTAATTTTTTAGTTAATTTCTAATTCTTTAGTGTTCTTTTCTGTCTCTCCTATAGGCTTTTACATTTTTGAATTATTTTTTAGTGGTTGCTCTAGGGATTATAATTATCATTATAATCTACTTTAAATTAATATTATTCTATAATATAAAATCAGATCAGATCAGATCAGTCGCTCAGTCGTGTCCGACTCCTTGCGACCCCATGAATCGCAGGACGCCAGGCCTCCCTGTCCATCACCAACTCCCGGAGTTCACTGAGACTCACGTCCATCGAGTCAGTGATGCCATCCAGCCATCTCATCCTCTGTCTTCCCCTTCTACTCCTGCCCCCAATCCCTCCCAGCATCAGAGTCTTTTTTAGTGAGTCAACTCTTCGCATGAGGTGGCCAAAGTACTGGAGTTTCAGCTTTAGCATCATTCCTTCCAAAGAAATCCCAGGGCTGATCTCCTTTAGGATGGACTGGTTGGATCTCCTTGCAGTCCAAGGGACTGTCCAGAGTCTTTTCCAACACCACAGTTCAAAAGCATCAATTCTTCGGTGCTCAGCCTTCTTCATAGTCCAACTCTCACATCCATACACGACCACAGGAAAAACCATAGCCTTGACTAGACAGACCTTTGTTGGCAAAGTAATGTCTCTGCTTTTGAATATGCTATCTAGGTTGGTCATAACTTTCCTTCCAAGGAGCAAGCATCTTTTATTAAAGCCTTAGGACAACACAGTTCTATTTACTACCTTCTGCCCTTTGTGCTCTTCTGGTTATAATACTTTTGATATAAAACCCAGAGTTGTTATTGTTTAGTCACGCAGTCACGTCCAACTCTTTTTGACTCCATGGACTGCAACATGCCAGGCTTCCCTGTCCTTCGCCATTTCTTGGTGCTTGCTCAAACTCATGTTCATTGAGTTGGTGATGCCATCCAACCATCTTGTCCTCTGTTGTTCCCGTCTCCTCCTGCCTTCAGTCTTTCCCAGCATCAGGGTCTTTTATAATGAATCAGCTCTTCATATCAGGTGGCCAAAGCGCTGGAGTAACAGCTTCAGCATCAATCCTTACAATGAATATTCAGGGTTGATTTCCTTTAAGACTGACTGGTTTGATCTCCTTGCAGTCCAAGGGACCCTCAAGAGTCTTCTCCAGCACTACCAGTTCGAAAGTGTCAATTCTTTGGTGCTCTAGCCTTCTGTATGGTCCAACTTTCACATCCATACGTGACTGCTAGAAAAACCAAACCCAGAGTACATTTGTATTGTATTTAAAAAAATAGTCTATAGTGTTTTTTAAACTTTTTATTTTGAAATGATTGCATGTTCAGTTCAGTCGCTCAGCTGTGTCCGACTCTTTGCGACCCCATGAATCGCAGCACGCCAGGCCTCCCTGTCCATCACCAACTCCCGGAGTTCACTCAAACTCTCGTCCATCAAGTCAGTGATGCCATCCAGCCTTCTCATCCTCTGTCGTCCCCTTCTTCTCCTGCCCTCAATCCCGCCCAGCATCAGAGTCTTTTCCAATGAGTCAACTCTTCACATGAGGTGGCCAAAGTACTGGAGTTTCAGCTTTAGCATCATTCCTTCCAAAGAAACCCCAGGGCTGATCTCCTTCAGAATGGACTGGTTGGATCTCCTTGATTGCATGTTAACATGTAGGAAATAATACAAAATGATGATGTGATGATGTGTTACTCCATTGGTAAAACTTGTAATGGTATGATATCGAAACCAAGCTATTGATATTGATAAAACCCACCAATCTTACTCAAATTTTCCAAGTTTTACTTACATTCATTTTATGTGTGTTTTGTATATATAGTTCAGTGCAGTTTTATCATATATATGTTTGCTGATCTTAACAGCATAACCAAGATAGACTGGTTTAATCATCAGAAGTATTACTTTTTCCCTAGCACAATCAATTTAATTAGCATTGCTCATTATGAGAAATGATAAAGTATCAGTCATTATAATTGCGACTGTTGACAATTATTCAAAGTCATTAACATCTCAAGACCTAAGATAATACTGACTTACTGAATTTTAAAGATGTGGAGGTAAGGTAGGGAAAAGTTGCTAGGAATACCTTCAGTTTTGCATAAGCTCAGTAAACATACCCCATGAATGATCATTTCTAGTATTTTGGAGAGGTGAAGAAGGATTCTTAAGATACCACTAGCCTGGCCTCCTTATTAGCCACAGTGCTACAGGAAGTTGCTCCTAAACATGTAAATGTCTGTGTTTCACTCAAACACCCTGAGGATTCCCCCGATGCCTATAGGAAAGAGTTCAATCTCCTTAGCCTTGGATTCAAAGCTCTTAATTTCCAGCTCCAGTTTTTCTTTTTTTTTTTAACAAATGTGTGTATGTGTTTTATTTATTTTAATTGGAGGCTAATTACTTTACAATATTGTAGTGGTTTTTGCCATACCTTGACATGAATCAGCCATGGGTGAACATGTGTTCCCCATCCTGAATCCCTCTCCCACCTCCTTCCCCATCCCGTCCCTCAGGGTCATCCCAGTGCACCAGCCCTGAGCACTCTGTCTCATACATCGAACCTCAACTGGAATCACCAGAAGTATTACTACTTTTGTTGCCCTTTGATAACCACACTCCCCTTCCTTCCATCTGCATCTACTCACCTCAAACCCTAACGTCTCTCAATGACTAATCTCTTCTGCACTTCTATAATCCTGTCATTTTAAGAAAGTTATATAGAAGAATCACACAGTATGCAGCCTGTTGTGATTGGCCTTTTTTCCACTCAGTATAATTCCCTTTGACATTCATCCAGATTGTTGCATGCATCTACAGTTTTTTCAGTTTCATTGATGGATAGTGTTCCATTGTATGAATGTACTATTTCTATAATTATTCATCAACTGAAAGATACCTGATTGTTTCTATTTATTATAGATAAATGTTATGAACATTTGAGTATAGGTTTTCACAAGAACATGATTTTTTAACTAAGAGTCTATAACTCACTCAGATTCCCCATTCTTTAAAAAGTGTCTTCATTGTGTTAAAATACATACAAAACTTACTTTTGCAATGATTTTTAATATAAAATGCTGTGGTTTTAATGTACATTCACTGTGTTATACAACAATCACCACCATCTACCTACCTAACACTTTTCATCTTGTAAACTCAAATTCTTATTAAACAATGAACTTTCATCAATCCCTCATCAGTGTTTCCGTTTGTGATTTTGATTCATGTAAGTGGAATCACATATTTATCTAAGACTAACTTATTTCACTTAGGATGAAGTTCTCAAGGTTCATCCATGTTGAATTCATTCATTACAGAATTTCATTCCTTTTTAAGGCTGAATAATAGTCTATTATGGGGAAACAGTGGAAACAGTATCAGACTTTATTTTTTTGGGCTCCAAAATCACTGCAGATGGTGACTGCAGCCATGAAATTAAAAGATGCTTACTCCTTGGAAGAAAAGTTATGACCAACCTAGATAGCATATTCAAAAGCAGAGACATTACTTTGCCAACAAAGGTCTGTCTAGTCAAGGCTATGGTTTTTCCTGTGGTCATGTATGGATGTGACAGTTGGACTGTGAAGAAGGCTGAGCACCGAAGAATTGATGCTTTTGAACTGTGGTATTGGAGAAGACTCTTGAGAGTCCCTTAGACTGCAAGGAGATCCAACAGTCCATTCTGAAGGAGATCAGCCCTGGGATTTCTTTGGAGGGAATGATGCTAAAGCTGAAACTCCAGTACTTTGGCCACCTCATGCGAAGAGTTGACTCACTAAAAAAGACTCTGATGCTGGGAGGGATTGGGGGCAGGAGTAGAAGGGGACGACAGAGGATGAGATGGCTGGATGGCATCTCTGACTCGATGGACGTGAGTCTGAGTGAACTCCGGGAGTTGGTGATGGACAGGGAGGCCTGGCGTGCTGCGATTCATGGGGTCGCAAAGAGTCGGACATGACTGAGCGACTGAACTGAACTGAACTGAATAGTCTATTATATGTATGTACCACAGTTTTCTCATCCATTCATTAGCTGATGGACATTTGGGTTGCTTGAACATCTTAGCTCTTATGAATGACGCAGCTTGGACATGGGTATATGAATAGCCCTTCAAGACTCTGCTTTCAATTCTTTCGGGTATTTACCAGAAGGTAGAATTGCTGGATTGTATGCATTATTTTTTTAATTTTTTGAGTAAACACCATACTGTTTTCCACAGTGGCTATAAAAACAAGACACAAATGTTCCAAGTTTTCCATGTTAACACATCCTTATTAATTTCTGTTTTTTTGATGTAGCCATCCTAATGGTTTGGTATTTGTTATTCTTGGAATGTTTGATGAAATTCACCAGTGTAGTTATTGGGTCCAGGAATTTTCTTTGTTTGGAGAGTTTTGGTTAATGATTCAATTTCTTTACCCATTGTAGGTCTATTTGCATTTTCTTATTCTTTACTGATTTCTTTTCTGATTCAGTCTTGGTAGGTTTTATGTTTCTAGGAATTTGTCCATTTCATTGAGTTTATCTAGTTTGTTGGGATATGATTCCTTATAGTACTGTCTTATAACCCTCATATTTCTGTTAAATTGGTGGTAATTTTCCCACTTTAATTTCTGACTTCAGTAATTTGAGTCTTTTCTCTTTTTCATGTTTGTATATCATGTTAAAAGCTTATCAGTTTTGTTGATATATTCAGAGAATTACCTTGGGTTTCATTGATTTTTCTCTGTTGATTTTCTGTTCTTCATTTTGTTTATTTCTGTTTTGATCTTTATTATTTTATTCCTTTTGCTTTTTCCATTTTCTTAAGTTTTAAAGTTAGGTTGTTGATTTGAGATCTTTCTTTTTTTTTTTAAATGTTCACATTTAGATATACATTTCCCCCCATGCACTACTTTTGCTACATCCCAAGGATTTTGTTTTTATTTTAATCACATATCCAAATATTTTATAGTTTGCCTAGTGATTACTTTTTTGATCCACTGGTTGCTTGAAAGTGTATTAAGTTCCACAAATATGTAAATTTTCATTTTTGTTTTGTTATTGACTTCTAACTTTGTCCTGTTACCTATCTTTTAAAGCCTATTGAGATTTTGTGGCCAAATATCTGGTCTGTCCTGAAAATGTCCCATGTGTACTTGAGAAGTTTGTGCATCCTATTGTTGGGCAGAGCATTTTGCATATGTCTGTTAGGTACAGTTAGTTTCTTGTATTGATTGAGTCCTCTGTTTCCCTATTTATATTCTGTCTGGTTGTTCTGTCTGTTAATAAGAGTGGGGTATTAAAATCTCCAACTATTATAATACAGTTTCAATTCTGTCAGTGTTTGCTTTATAAATTTTGCTTGTCTGTATTATGTACATAAATGTTTATAATTATTATGTTTTCTTGCTGTATTGAAACTTTTATTAATGTTCAAAAAATACAAAAAAAGAAAAAATGGTAAATCTGTACAATGTAACATTACTCAGCCATAAAAAGGTACAAAATTGGGTTGTTTGTAGATATGTGGATGGTCCTAGAGTCTGTCATACAGAGTGAAATAAGTCAGAAAGAGAAAAACAAATATCACATATCAATGCATATATATGGAATCCAGAAAAAAGGCAGAGATGAACCTATTTACAAGGCAGGAATAGAGATGCAGACATAGAAAACAGACATGTGGACACTAAGCAGGGGAAAAGATGGGAATGCGAGGGTGGGATGAACTGGAAGGTTAGGATTGACATATATATATATATATATACTACCATGGAAAAAATAGGTAGTGGGAACCTGCTGCATAGAACAGGGAGCTCATGTGTATGCTCAGTGATGACCTAGATGGGTGGGTGTGTGGGGTAAGAGGAAGGTCTAAGAGAGAGGAAATATATGTATGCCAGTAGTTGATTCACTTTGTTGTACAGCAGATCTAAAATTGAATCTCTTGTAAACACCATGAAATGTGGTTTTATGCATTCTGCCAATCTCTGTTTGATTGGAGAGTTTAATCCATTTCCATTTAAAGTAATTACTGATAAGAGGGGCTGTTGTCATGTTACTTCTGTCATGTCTGTAAATATTTATTTTCTTTCTGTCATCTGTTTGTTATTTTTATATACTTTATAATCTTTTACCCCCTATTTCCTGCCTCACTGTTTTCTTTTGTGTTTAGTTATTTTTGTAGTGAAATATTTAAATCCTTTTCTCATTTCATTTTTTATATAAGAAAATGAAGTTGCTCAGTCATGTCTGACTCTTTGCGACCCCATGGACTGTAGCCTACCAGGTTCCTCCTGGTATGGAATTTTCCAGGCAAGAGTACTGGAGTGGGTTTCCATTTTCTTCCCCAGGGGATCTTCCTGACTCAGGGATCAAACCTGGGTCTCCAGCATTGCAGGCAGACGCTTTACCCTCTGAGCCACCAGGAAAGCCCTCAGTCTTTTTTTATATCTTCAGTTCAGTTCAGTTCAGTCGCTCAGTCATGTCCGACTCTTTGCGACCCCATGAATCGCAACATGCCAGGCCTCCCTGTCCATCACCAACTCCCGGAGCTCACTCAAATTCATGTCCATCGAGTCGGTGATGCCATCCAGCCATCTCATCCTCTGTCGTCCCCTTCTCCTCCTCGGTCGTCCCCTTCTCCTCCTGCCCCCAATCCCTCCCAGCATCAGAGTCTTTTCCAATGAGTCAACTCTTCGCATGAGGTGGCCAAAGTACTGGAGCTTCAGCTTCAGCATCATTCTTTCCAAAGAAATCCCAAGGCTGATCTCCTTCAGAATGGACTGGCTGGATCTCCTTGCAGTCCAAGGGACTCTCAAGAGTCTTTTCCAACACCACAGTTCCAAAGCATCAATTCTTCGGCGCTCAGCCTTCTTTAAAATCCAACTGTCACATCCATACATGACCACAGGAAAAACCATAGCCTTGACTAGACAGACCTTTGTTGGCAAAGTAATGTCTCTGCTTTTGAATATGCTGTCTAGGTTGGTCATAACTTTCCTTCCAAGGAGTAAGCGTCTTTTAATTTCATGGCTGCAGTCACCATCTGCAATCATTTTGGAGCCCCCCAAAAATAAAGTCTGACACTGTTTCCACTGTTTTCCCATCTATTTCCCATGAAGTGATGGGACCAGATGCCATGATCTTTGTTTTCTGAATGTTGAGCTTTAAGCCAACTTTTTCACTCTCCTCTTTCACTTTCATCAAGAGGCTCTTTAGTTCCTCTTCACTTTCTGCCATAAGGGTGGTGTCATCTGCATATCTGAGGTTATTGATATTTCTCCAGGCAATCTTGATTCCAACTTGTGTTTCTTCCAGTCCAGCGTTTCTCATGATGTACTCTTCATATAAGTTAAATAAGCAGGGTGACAATATACAGCCTTGACGTACTCCTTTTCCTATTTGGAGCCAGTCTGTTGTTCCATGTCCAGTTCTAACTGTTGCTTCCTGACCTGTATACAGATTTCTCAAGAGGCAGGTCAGGTGGTCTGGTATTCCCATCTCTTTCAGAATTTTCCACAGTTTATTGTGATGCACATAGTCAAAGGCTTTGGCATAGTCAATAAAGCAGAAATAGATGTTTTTTTGGAACTCTCTTGCTTTTTCCATTATCCAGCAGATGTTGGCAATTTCCATACCTAATCTTCCTATGTTTTCCATGGGAATTGCAGTTACTATGTAACATTATGATACTGTGATTGAATTTATACCATCTAAAATTCAATGATATGCAATAGCTCTTCTCCTTCACAGGTCCAGTCCTACCCATTTTGCTTGTTGATGTCAGAAAACTTCATCTTTTTTCATTGTGTGCCCCTAAATATAAATAATAATACTTCTAAATGTAGTAGTTTCTCAAATGATATTGAAAACAACATGTGGAGTGATAACCAGAGTTACAAAAATACTAGCTTTTAGACTAATGATTGTTTTTTTCCCTTTAAGTGTTTCAGTCTTAAATTATGTGAAAAATAAAGACATATTTAAGTCGTATTTACAGACCATTTTTACAGTAATGCTAGATTTTAAGTTTGCCCATGTATTTACTTTTACTGAAATCCTTATGTTACCATACAGCATTGATTTACTATCTAATGACTTTATTTTACCTTGGCAGAATCCCTTGAATTTTTCTTACAGGGTCAGTCTAGTGGCCATGAATTCCCTCAGCTTTCATTTGGGAATGTCTAAATTTCCACCTCTTACTGAGTCCAAGCTCATACTTCTCGGTCCACAACAAGCCAGTAAATTGAGATGGTTTGTTGGGGCAAGTATTAATAACTTTGTTCAGAAAACTGGCAGACTGAGAAGATGTCTAGTATCTCACAGAAACATCTCACCAACTTAGAAATTAGACTTCATTTACACTACAAGTGGAGGGGTTGTGGTTGGTTGGTGCAAACTTCTTGGTGTATGAATCCTCTGTTCTTGCAGGTGTCCATGCAGTTCAGATCATGATTTCCTTGTGGGTGGGGTAAAGAGCTCTGTCTCTTTTTTGGAGGGGGCATTTCATGAATGCCATCTATAATCTTAAAGCATGTTCTGGTAGGATTCTGATCTCAAGCTGTTCTGGCAAAAAAGTTATTTGAGCATTTCATATACAAAGGAAATCTCAACTCAAAAGGATTGGTTACTCTGACATATATAAGAAGCTGTGTTTCAGGATGAGGTCCCTTAGTTGGCATTCTGGAGTTTGTAAAGAAGGAATGATTTTGTACTTTTTTAGAGACTTTTGTGACTGAGATGGATCGAGATGCTTTCTGTGCCACCCTGGTGTTTACCATAAAGTATGTTGCACCCTTGTCCATCAGAAAGTCAATCAGATCATTCCCCACTGTCAGTTTTACCTTGGGCTCCTGTGGGGAAATTGTAATTGGGTGCCTCAAGTCCAAGAGAGAATCTGAGCCTCTTCATTCATCATCATCTCTTTCTGCCACATGAAAGGTTCTTTTTTTGTTGTTGTTTTGTTTTTTTATTTTATTATTTTTTTATTTTTAAACTTTACAAAATTGTATTAGTTTTGCCAAATATCAAAATGAATCTGCCACATGAAAGGTTCTTATATTTCTTTGTTTTTAGTGCTTTAGCCCAGGGCAATCATTTTTTGCACTGTCCTTCCTCCTTACAGTAAGTGTATTGTTCTTCCCTCAGTGGTGGCTTACCTCTATTCAGGTTACTTGTCTTCTGGGAATCAAATGCTGCTGCCAGAAAAGTGGCATTCTGTTTGCATCTTCTTATTTCTGTTATTGTTTCCTGTTGTTGAATACTTTAAAAGCAGCATCTACCAACTGAGAAGGGTTCATTCCAAATGCATCATCTCATGTCTGCAGTTTTCTCATATTTTACATTTCTAGCACTTTTAGAGACCCCAGGACCTGCCGTGGGCTTGATAAATTCATTGAAAAAATTCAAAGGAGTCTTTGTTTGTTTTTTACTGAATTAAAAATAATTTATTAAAACCAGCCTGCTGGCTGTTTGCATTTAGGCCCTCACAGGATAATGCAAAGGGGAAATTGGCTTGAGCAGGGAGTGGCTCCTGGTCCAAACTTGCTGTCCTAACAGGTCTAAGATGGTAATACCAGACTAGGTCTCTGTGCTCCGGGACCTAATACAGGATTTTCTAATTGATCCCTATAAGATGTGGGAGCCAATTCGAACATTTCCTGCCCAGCGTTGGGAACTGGCTCTGGTTGTATAGGAAAGTAATGAAATAATAAGACAGATATATTCACATAGCAGCCAGAGTGGCTGGCACAGGTGGCTCAGGCAGGGGTGAAGGTTTTAAACAACATATCCTCACTCTAGTTCCCTTTCTTCTTTAATTTTCCCTGATGTAATAGCACAAATATTTGCACATAGGGCATTTCATCATTCTTCTCCATAGTCTTTAGAGAATAGCTCTAATTGCAGAGTTGTATAGTCTTTTTGAGTGTTTTACTATAAAATAAAAAATAGCAATTGATCTTCTCTTAACCATTTTGCTTTGGCATAAACCTATCAGCTGAATTCTGGGCTGAGACTTTCAGTTTTAAGAACAAAGTGGGAATTTTCTCTTCTCCATGGGAATGTCCCACTCTCAGACACAAACAGACAATTTTTGTGTGTGTGTGTGTGTGTGTTCCTTTCTTCCATTTGACAGCAGTAAAAGTTTTAAATATCACAGACTGATTTGACTGTAAGTGAAGAAATGGTTCCAAAACAAAGTGAAACAAAAACTCAAAGACAAACAGAGAATTCTAAATAAACCCTTAAGTTTAGTCCTGGGGTTTTACATATACCAGTGACACAGGCTGGAGAAGTGAAAGGCAACCCACTCCAGCATTCTTGCCTGGAGAATTCATGGACACAGGAGCCTGGTGGGCTACAGTTCATGGTGTTGCAAAGAGTTGGATAAAACTGAATGACTTTGACTTTCAATGACACAGGAGACCACAGATGATGCAATTAACAAGCAAATGTGGCAGTACATGGTACACAGGGTCTCAAGATAACCAGATAAATCCCATTGGCGTTCCAGACAGGTACTGTGAACACACATTGTTACAATAGAATATTCTTTTTTCCTTAGTCATGGGTTTGTAGCTGTAATCAGACCACTCCCCAGAGGACTTTCTTTAGCAATAGTGGTTTTAAAGACAGAAATATAAGACAAACAAACAAATGGCACATATAGATGCTTTCATTCAAAGAAACAGATAAACCAGTTCAAAAATTGGATAAAAATCAGCAACTGTTTCCTCTCTCCAACAGGGTACCCTACTCAAATTAAAAAAATGGACTTATTCCTGAGAAGAAAAGCCCCAAACAGAGAGGAATAAAGTTTTTGGTTTATACACAGCAATGACTTACCTGTTGACTTCCAGATACCAAGTGCTTATTCCAACTGCCAAGTGCTGTGATAGCTGGGGCCACTTTGGGGGAATTTTATAGGAAGATCTTCATCATATGTGGTCCCACCAATTGCTAGGGTCTTATCCAATAATTTCTAAGTTGGGGATAGCTGGCCATGAGCAGCAGGGACCCTCTATAAATTCACCAAAATTTGTTACCTAAATCCAAGCTCATACTGCTTGCTACATGATAGTTGCTGGGTCAAGGAGTAGCAATTTTATTTGGAAAGCCAGCAGACTGAGAATATGGTGAATGAGCATCCCAAAGCACCATCTTATCCAAGTTAGAATTTGGTCTTTTTATGTTCTAAAAGGAGAGAAGATGTGGTTGGTTGTTGGAACTTCTTGGTATCCTTTGTTGTTGCACCTGTCCATGTAGGTCACATCACAATGTTCCTGAAGACCTCCAACAAGATAAGTGCTATTCTGTGTTCCACAATCTCCATGTAAATGGAAAAGTGTTACACTTGAATAAGTCATAGCCTTGAAAATGAACTGTGCTATATATATATATCAGGTCATAGGCAACATTCTTACCTTGTCACCAGAGCAATAGAGCATGCAATTTAACTTGCATATTAGAATAAACAGATCTAATATGGAGTCAGATTTGTTTTTTCCTATAACACTCCTTATTTTTAAAAGACAGGCTTTGCTGGATATAAGCATCTTGGTTGACAGGTTTTTCTTTTAACACTTAGACTATGTGGATCCACTACCTTCTGTCTTCCAAAATTTCTGATGAGAAATCTGCTCAGGATGTTATTGAGGATCCTTGTATGTAACAAGGTGATTTCAAGAGTCTTTTCTTTGCCTTTGGCTTTTGAAAGTTTGATTATAATATGCCATAGGGCAGATCTCTTTGAGTTCATCTTAGAGTACCCTAGATACACCTAGATTGAAATGTTTCATCAGAGCACAGATCTCCAATAATTGGAAGATAGTTACCTTTTGGCCCATCTTGGCTTCCGTAAGCTGTGTGCAGGCTGCTCCAGGAACATGGGCACAGCTGCCTGTGATAGGGCTGAGAATGCAGAGTGGATAATTGAGACTGTGCTAATTACTGAAATTGACCAAAGTTAACCATAACTTATAAAACTTCCCTGGAAGTTGCAAGACTTCAGTAAACTCCATAGAGCCAAACCAGTTACATTTGGTAGATTTTGCCAGTGCAATTATTGTTTAGATGGGGGCAAGTTCCTGGTGTTTCTTTTTCTGCCATCTTCCCAGAATTGCCTGCTGTGAATATAAGTTGTTACCTCTGTGAGATAAATGCCCAAGAATGCAATTCCTTGGGTATGATAGTTTGACAAGTTTTATAAGGAACTTTATAAGTTTTATATAGTTTATGAGAAACTGCCAAACATGTTCAGAGGGCCTATACCATTTTATGTTCCCACCAGCAATGTATGATGATCCAGAGGTTCTCCATCCTTGCTAGTTTAGGGCATTGTGATTTATTTTTAAATGTAGTCATTCTGTTATGTGTGTAGTGGTATCTCATTGTGGTTTTAATTTTCATTCCCTGGTGAGTAATGATATTGAACATCTTCTCATGTGCTAAGTTGCCATGGTCTATCCTCTTCAGAGAAATGTCTTATCATACCATTTTTAACTGAACTGCTTGATTTTTTATTGTTAAATTTTGAGAGGTCTTTGTGTGAGTATAGTTCTTTGTTGGATATTTGGTTTGCAAATATTTTGTCCCAATCTGTTTCAGGAGTGTACCATCTCCTTAACAGTCTTCCACAAAGCAAAAGTTTTAACATTTTGATTAGGCTTACCTTTTCAATTTTCTCTTTTATGGATGGTTTGAGTCATGCTTTTAATGTCAAGTCTAAGAGCTCTTTGTCTAACCCTTAGATCTCAAAGATTTCTGTTTTTTTTTTCCCAAAAGTTTTATGGTTTTACATTGTGTACTTAACTCTGTGATCCATCTTTAGTCAATTTTTATATGAATTATGTGGTGTGGGTCAAAGTTTTTTGTTTGTTTGTTTGTTTTGCCTTTGCCTATACAATTGCTCTAGTACCATTTGTTGAAAAAAAAAACCTTTTATTTCATTGATTTGATTTTGCGCCTTTAACAATGATCATTTTGACATGTTTGTGTGGGTCTGTTTATGACTTTTAAATTGTTGTTCAGTTGCTCAGTTGTGTCCAACTCTTTGTGATTTTAAATTATGTTCCATTAATCTCTATTTCTTTTCTAAGGCCACAGTATTTTGATTACTGTAGCTAAATAGCCTTAATATTGGGTAGAGTGATTCTTTCTCACTTTATTCTTTTTTAGTATCATTTTAGTTACTTTTGGGCTGTGCCTTACTATATGCATTTCAGAATCAGCTGGGCTAATTGTCCAAAAATCCTTTCTGGTATTTTCATAGGAATTGCATTAAGCTTGCAGATCACTGTGAGAATTGACATCTTTACAATGTTGAGTCTTCTGATTTATAAACACATATGTCTCTTCACTTTTTAAATCATCTTTGATGATTTTCATCAGTTCTTTGTAGTTTATGGCTTACAGGTTTTGCTAAGTTAGTACCTAAGTATTTACTTTTCTTTGGAGTAATTGTTTATTGTATTGTTTCAATTTCTATATAGAAATGGAATGGTTTTTTGTATTGGTTTCAAAAAGTTTTGAAAAGTGGGTTTTTATTACTATTTCCTTATTTCTATTAAAAAATCTTTTAGGTGATCTGTAGAATTGTCTTAGATATAATTCTAACATACTAGGTAACTAATTGCAAGCACTCCTGCAAATGTAGTAGTATGATTTTTTATCTTACAATTTATACCCTGAGCCTAAGAACCTGCCAAGCTAGTATATGACAAAACTGCACTCACACCAGGCTTCTACAGAGCTGTTTCCAATATACTGTGCCATCTCAGGGTTAAAACAAAAAGTTTTGAAGGGATTTATATGGTATATTTTGTGAGAAGTTTTCTCTGAAGATGACAACTTAATTAGAATTACTAGATGGTCTTCTACTTATTTTCTATCCATATCTATAGATACTGTGTGCATATCTGACATTTAGTGCACAGGGAAATTTGGGTTCCATTTCTCTCAGTGCTTTTGAAAATTCTTTAAAAAATTCCCAGAGGGATGGTATGGGGAGGGACGTGGGAGGGGGGGTTCAGGATTGGGAACATGTGTACACCCATGGTGGATTCATGTTGATGTATGGCAAAACCAATACAATATTGTAAAGTAATTAGCCTCTAATTAAAATAAATAAATTTAAATAAAAAAATTGAAATGTAAGTATTTACCAGATAGGTATTCATTTATTTATTCATTCAGTTAACTATTTATGAAGCAGGTACTGAATATATGGAAATGAATAAGACAGAATCTCTGCTTTAATATGCTTACAGTCAAGTAAAGAAGACTGGATAGGAAAGCAGGTAGAGTAGAGAGTGGTAGATTCTCTGAAGGAAGTAAATATATTTGCTTCACAGTAGTATGTGGAGCTCACTCATCCCAGCTCACTGGAGCCAAAGAGGTTTGCAAACCTGTTTTAACAGTGGTGGTTGAAATTGGGCTAAGGCTTCCCAGCTGGTACTAGTGGTAAAAATCCAGCCTACCAGTGCAGGGGACGTAAGAGGCGCGGGTTCAATCCCTGGGTTGGGAAGATCTCTTGGAGGAGGGCATGGAAACTTCATTATTCTTGCCTGGAGAATCCCATGGACAGAGGAGCCTGGTGGGCTCAAGTCCGTAGGGTCGCAAAGAGTCAGACACAACTGAAGTGACTTAGCACGCACTCATACATAGGAATATTTATAGCATGGAAATTGGCTAATTCTAGTAGGGCTTTCCTTCCTCCCATTTTTTCCTCCATCTTTTCTTCACTCTGTAGCCCACTTCCTTCCTTCCTTCCTCTTTTCTTCCTTTCTTTCTTTTCCCCTTAGGACATGCATACTACCGTTGATTGAGGAGGAAAGGTATTAAATGCAGTTCTGTGTCTCACTGTAACATGAGCTCATTCTACGTGTCATGTCATAAGTTGTCCCATGCCCAACTAATTCTGGTGATTTAAGCTGCAGTCTTTCACAAATATTGTGGCTGTTTACCTTTTAGATGATAAAAATAAGACTAAATCTAAATCTCCCATGGGTTCCTTTTCTTCCCAGAGAATATAAAGCAGCTAACATCAGCATCAACTTATACATCGTCAATGAACCTTGGCTGTTCTCATTGGTCTGGTGCCACAGTATTCACTCCGTGACCACAGACAACATTGAAGTCCTGAATGAGATGAATCACCCTTACTACTTCATGGTGAGCTGGTTGTTCAGATTATTCTTCCTAGATTGATACAATAGGAGTCTCTCTCCCCCACCTTACCCCTACATTGCCCACTGTGCAGTCCCCAGGGCAGCTACTTAAGAGCAGAAATAATATGTGACATTGGAGATATGGCATTGTTCCTTCTCTCACCCAGATCCTTCTGTTATTCTCAGGGAGAAATTACTGTTGGTATAAATAATTGGCTGTTTATTGAATCCCCACAATGTGCCTTTCTTGGATTCTGTAATTCAACCCTCTGAGCTAGCCACTAGGAGTAATGCACGGGAATCTGAAGTTTGAAGCTTCACATGATGCAGGATTCACAATGTCTGACTCCAGTGTGTTGATACTGCATCCCCACCTGCAGGCAGAGCAACAGTGACAGTGGCCTGAGGTGTGGGAATTCAAGTGTACTTGAATTCCAAAGAGAGAACTCTGGGTCCTGACCAAAATGCTTTTGAGAAGTGTGAGTGTCCATCACCTAGCTTGATTTCCCCTTCTGTCCTGCTTCTGCTTATGATCAGAGGCATGGGGACCCAAACACCTGAGTTACACTTCTAGCTGAATCCCATCACTTATTATCTATGAAGGGAACCTCAGCTAACCAATTACTGCTAACCTCAGCTAACCAATACTGCTACAGAGCCCATTTTTCTTATCAGTGTGTAAATAGCATGACTGCATCAGACACAATAGGCAACAACCGAAAACAGTTTAATTTCTCTTTTCTGACTGTTTAAACTGCTCTATGAGCTAGGCTTTTCCTTACCCTGAATGAGATTTCTCTCAGATCCCATAGTTTTTCTAGTTATTCTTAGATAATCTTTCAACTGTTTAGTCACCAAAAAGCCTCAATTCAGGATCAAAATGTGTAGTTCAGAATAATAACTCAAACTCTAAACTGCCTTGAAAATTAAAGCTTTAGGTAGAGAAACCTAAATGAGAAGACTGAATATTTTTGGTTGCCTTCTCCATACTTCCTGCCTTACTGGCCCCCTTATTTTTCTGACTTGTTCAGGGTCAGGAGCAGGTGCAAGGTAGTTAGGGCAAAGGGCAGTCTTGTAGGGCTGGTATTTCATTGAGGCCCTCTGGTGGCAGTGTAAAATTGCCTGCCCCTTCTTTATTGGCAGCTTGGGGAGGTTTCTACAGATGATCCTCAAGGAAACCTAGGATGGCAGGTCCTTTGCACAAGTGAAGCCTCTTCACTTGTCTTTCCGCATATTATCCCTCTTCTTGTATGTACTGTATACTTTTCTAATGTTTTTGATTTTTAAAACTGCAGTGTAAACTTGTTCATTATATAAAATTCAGTTATTACAAAAATGTAAATTAGAAAGCAGTGCACCCTTCATAATCCTATCCCCTGAATCAGTAATGGCTCAAAATTGTCCCTTCAGATATATTAAATAAAACTTTTTACTTCAATACTTGGATTGATAATATTTAAATTTATAATAAATTCATGTGTTTCAAAATCAAAGAGTGTAAAAGGATGTAAGTAAATAACTTCTTTCTGAAAGAAGGACGTTTAAAGGACTGAAGGTAACTTTGGTCAAGGATGTGGGACCAGCACCCCAAAAGCTTTCCTAAGCAGCCCATACTCTGGGGCAGAATACGCAGATTCAGATCTCGGCTCTACCACTTATTGTGTTAACTCTTGGAAATGTTATCTAACGTGCTGGGCCTCAGATTGTTTATTTGTAAATTGAAGATAAAACTAGTACAATAGAAGCAGTTTTATCCAACACACATGGGTCTGCTTAATGGTCTGTTTGTTGAAAAAGTTAGAACAGGACATCATGAAATAAGTTATATATAGTCTATTACCATTTTATTATGTTTAAAAAGCATACCTAATATTTAGTGGCTTAAAATTAACAAATATTTGTCTGTCACATTCCATATGATGGCTGAGTTGTTTCTCCAGCCTGAGACAGCTTGACTGGACTAGGTGTTCTAGGATGGCCTCATCTACATGTCTAGGTTCTTACCTGGGATGACCGTGGTTTCTTCATTTGGTCACTCATCCTCAAGGAGGCCAGCTTGTGCATGTTCACCTGCTGGCACTGGATTTCCAGCAGCAAGAGAGGTCAAGCACCAGTGCACATGCTTTCTTAAGGATGTCCCAGTGTGATGTTTGTAAATGTACCATTGGCCAAAGAAAATCACATGGTTAAGTTCAGATCCAAGGTGGGTCAGGGGGAAAAACAGACTTTACCTCTTAATGGAAAGTGACAGTGCAGTCATGTTTCATATAGGCCTGCATTTTGAATCAAATAATGTGGCCATTTTTATAAACAATCTACCACAAAAACAAACTCAGAATGGATTAAAGACGTAAGACCAGATACTTTAAAACTCTTAGAGGAAAGCATGCAACACTCTACCCTGTAGGACTCTCATCCAGATTCATTGGAGAAAAAAGCTTTATAGAAAAGCGAAAGCTAAGAGAATTCAGCACCAGCAGACCAGCATTGCAACAAGTACTAAAGGAACTTCTCTAAGCAGAAATGAAAAAGCAAAAATAGAGACAGAAGAAATTACAAATGGAGAGACTCACTGGTAAAGCCAAACATAAAGTAAAGATAGGAAATCATCTGTGCACCAAAATAGGACATAAAAACCATCAATTGTGTGGAAAGCACAAATGGAGGATATTGGAAATGTGTGTGAAATTAAAAGACCTTAAAACAATCTTGTTTATATATAGACTGCTATGTCAAAACCCCATGGTTACCACAAGCCAAAAATCTACAGTACATACACACACACAAAAGAGAAAAAGAATCCAAACACAATACTAAAGTTAGTCATTAAATCACAGGAGAAAGAAAGAAGTAAAAAGACCTGTAAAAACAAACCCAAAACGATTAAGAAAATTGTAATAGGAAAATACATATCCATAATCACCTTAAATGTAAATGGATTAAATACTCCTATCAAAAGACACACACTGGCTGAATGGATACTAAAATAAGACCCATATGTATGATGTTTATATGAAACCCACTTCAGACCCAGGGATATATATAAACTGAAAGTGAAGGGATGAAAAAGATATTCCATGTAAATGGAACTCAAAAGAAAATTGGAGTAGCAACACTCATATCAGACACAATAGACTTTATAAAATAGAGACTGTTATAAGGGACAAAGAATGACACTACATAACATTCAAAGAACAATCCAAGAAGAAGGTATAACAATTTTAAATATATATGCACCCAAATATAAGCACCTTAATACATAGGGCAAATGATAACAATCATAAAGTGAGAAATTGACAGGAACACAATAATAGTGGGGGGAGACTTTAATATTTCACTTACACCAGTGGGCTGCTCTTCCAGACAGAAAAATTGATAAGGAAACACAAGCCTTAAATTACACATTAGACCAGATATTAACTAATATTTATAGAGCATTCCATCCCACTGTAACACATTGCACATTGTCCTTAAGTGCACATGGAACATTCTCCAGGATTGACTGTATGCTGGGCCACAAAGTGAGTCTTGGTAAATTTAAGAATATTGAAGTTATGGGATGAAATGTCCTATAGATATCAATTAGGTCTAACTGGTCTATTGTATCTTTTAAAGTTTGTGTTTCCTCGTTAATTTTCTGTTTAGTTGATCTATCCATAGGTGTGAGTGGGGTATTAAAGTCTCCCACTATTATTGTGTTGTTGTTAATTTCTCCTTTCATACTTGTTAGCATTTGTCTTACATACTGTGGTGCTCCCGTGTTGGGTGCATATATATTTATAATTGTTATATCTTCTTCTTGGATTGATCCTTTGATCATTATGTACTGACCTTCTTTGTCTCTTTTCACAGCCTTTGTTTTAAAGTCTATTTTATCTGATATGAGTATTGCTACTCCTGCTTTCTTTTGGTCCCTATTTGCATGGAAAATCTTTTTCCAGGCCTTCACTTTCAGTCTGTATGTGTCCCCTGTTTTGAGGTGGGTCTCCTGTAGACAACATATGTAGGGGTCTTGTTTTTGTATCCATTCAGCCAGTCTTTGTCTTTTGGTTGGGGCATTCAACCCATTTACGTTTAAGGTAATTACTGATAAGTATGATCCCATTGCCATTTACTTTAT